>NC_138734.1:3220818-3243318 GCF_965113295.1 Leuciscus leuciscus
ATGAAATGCCAGTGGTTTGCTTGCAATTGGCAAAGGTGCATTATCACCACCAACTGGGCTGGAGAGTCTATTATTCAAGCTCTCAACGGAAGAATGCACGGGTGTGAGGCGTTTGGAAAAATAGGTCCACAGTTTTACAACGAATGGTAAAACGTACTCGGTTACCTAACGTAACCTCGGTTCTCTCTAGAAGAGGGAACGAGTATTGCGTAAGTTGCTTACGCTACGGGTAAAGTTGTCTTTTCTCGAGATCTGAAGCCAAAAAATTATCCTTAATTTTGTATTTATTGTCAACGCAGTGCAGCAGACAGCAGACCATGGCAGGCTGTATGAGCGTGCTCATTGGCTGTCCTGCGGCAACTGCAGCAGCCTACCAGTGATCCCTGCGTGACGTCACGCTCCACGCGCCTGGCCCGCCAGAAAGGGTGTGGCTAGCGTGTATAAAAGAGGGGCTCACAGGCTGGAATTCTGGTTTTCATAGACTGAAGCGAATAAGCTCGTGGCGCGACACGGCAGGTTACGCAATACTCGTTCCCTCTTCTAGAGAGAACCGAGGTTACGTTAGGTAACCAAGTACGTTCTCTTACGAGAGGTTCTCTCGTATTGCGTAAGTTGCTTGCGCTACGGGAACCCCTTGTCAACGCCGTGCGCGCCGAGCATCAATGCATGATTCCCAGGGAACCCGGGGAAAATAACATGCGAGAACAGGCGGCCACAACGCGGGCCAGCACATGTCATAAGCACTTCATAAGGGTACAGAGCGGCACTGCCGGTCTGTGTATAAACCCGAGGTGAGTGCGGCCAGCAACGCGGGCCAGCACAGTACACAAGCACATCACAGGGAGAATATATAGAGCGGCCTCGCCGGTCCATGTATGAAAAGTGTAAGCCCTAGCGCCACAAGTGAAGACTTGGCGGCCAGCAACGCGGGCCCGCACTAATACATCAGCGCATGATGGGGAAAAATACAGAGCGGAACCACCGGTCTGTATAAAGAGACTTTTATCCCTAGTGCAGCTTACCAGAAAAGCTAGTAATACACAGGAGTAGTCTGCGCATAATAGATGGGCAGAACATACATCCCGCTTAGACTGATAACAGTTTAGCCTGCAAGGCGGAGACTTCCAGATTATAAAATCTCACGAATGTGGAGGGGGAGGCCCAGCCTGCCGCCATACATATGTCGTGAATAGAAATCCCGCTAGACCAAGCCCACGAAGAGGCCATGCCTCTGGTGGAATGGGCTCTGATGCCCATAGGGCACTGCAGGTGTTTGGACGCATATGCAGCTGCGATTGAGTCCACTATCCATCTGGACAGACTCTGTTTCGAGGCGGCGAGACCCTTGGTGCGCCCACCAAACGAAAAGAAAAGCTGCTCGGAATGCCTGAAGGCGGCGGAGCGTGTGATGTACACTCTCAGCGCCCTGACGGGGCATAGGAGGTTATCACTATCATCACTGTCGGATGCAGGCAGAGCCGACAGGGAGATGATCTGCGCCCTAAAGGGAGTGCCAATCGCTTTTGGGACGTAACCATGTCTCGGTTTGAGGATGACTTTAGAGTCATTAGGTCCGAACTCGAGACACGCAGGGCTGACAGACAGCGCGTGTAAATCCCCCACGCGTTTTACTGATGCCAGAGCTATCAGAAAAACGGTTTTAAGCGAAAGGTATTTCAAATCCACGGAATTTAATGGTTCAAAGGGAAAAGCTTTCAGGGCCTCCAAGACCAAAGAAAGATCCCAGATAGGAACTGCGGGGGGTTCATCCTCCTGGCTCCCCTAAGGAAGCGGATAATGAGCTCATTTCTTCCTATTGCATGGCTGCGCGTCGTCACAGCGAACGCTGCGATAGCCGCAACATATACTTTGAGCGTGGAGGGGGACCTGCCCTTGTCCAACAGCTCTTGTAGGAAGGAGAGCACCCGCGAAAACCTGCATGTGCGTGGATCCAGGCTCCTAGTGGCGCACCATTTAGTGAACACTGACCATTTAGACGCGTAGAGTCTTTTCGTGGAAGGGGCTCTAGACTGCGTGATCGTGTTTATGACCCCTTCTGACAATTCAACGGGTATCCGTTGATTACCCACGCGTGCAGAGACCAAAGCTCTGGGTGGGGATGCCATATCGATCCGCCGGCTTGAGAGAGGAGATCTCTCTTGACCGGGATCGGCCAGGGGGGTGAGTGCGACAGCCTCACTAGCTCTGGGTACCAAATTTGGTTCTCCCATCGTGGGGCTATGAGAAGCACAGAGTGGCGCGTTTCCCTGATCCTCTTTATTACCTGTGGTAACAGAGAGATCGGAGGGAAAGCATACAGCGGGCGGCTGGGCCAGGTTTGGGCCAGCGCGTCCTCGCTCTTTGAGAAAAACCTCAGGCAATGAGCGTTGTCTTTTGACGCAAATGACGCGTTCTCGACCGCCATCATCTCCAAACAGTTTATGTGGAGGCATTTTTCCTGGTCTGACCACAGGCCAAAGACCGGTTTGCCCTCGAACAGAGCACCCCAACCTGAGTTGGATGCATCCGTCGAGATAACTTTGCGGTGTGAGACGGCTCCCATTATCACTCCCTGCTGGTACCAGTCGGCCGCTAACCAGGGTCTCAGCGCTGAAACGCATCTCTGATTCACTCTGATTCGAATGCCGCCGGACGCCCAGGCTCGGCGAGGCACACGGGCGTTCAACCAGCGTTGTAGGGGGCGCATATGTAAGAGACCCAGCTGAAGCACTGCTGCAGCTGACGCCATATAACCCAGCATCCTCTGAAACGTTTTACATTTACATTTACATTTACATTTATTCATTTAGCTGACGCTTTTATACAAAGCGACTTACAATTGCTATATATGTCAGAGGTCGCACGCCTCTGGAGCAACTAGGGGTTAAGTGTCTTGCTCAGGGACACATTGGTGTCTCACAGTGGATTCGAACCCGGGTCTCTCACACCAAAGGCATGTGTCTTATCCATTGCGCCACCACCACCCTTTTCAGTGGTGCGGCGTGGCCAGGTGCTGGATACGGCGCGCGCGCTGTATCGACAGCCGAGCCGTCATTGCCACAGAGTCCAGTTCCAAGCCCAGAAAAGAGGTTGACTGACTGGGCAGTAATGAGCTCTTGGTCCAGTTGACCGCGAGACCCAAGCTTTCCAGGTGGCTGAGAAGCACTGTTCTGTGAGAGATGAGTTCTTTCTCTGACTGTGCTAGAATCAGCCAATCGTCCAGATAGTTCAAAATTCGCATGTCCTGACCTCTCAGGGGAGCGAGAGCCGTGTCCATGCACTTCGTGAATGTACGGGGTGCTAAAGACAGGCCGAACGGCAGGACGGTGTACTGATATACCTGACCGTCGAAGGCGAATCTCAAGAATGGCCTATGACGGGGTATTATCTGGATCTGAAAATAAGCGTCTTTCAGATCGAGGGAGATAAACCAGTCTCTCGGGTGAATTTGCGCGAGAATCTGTCTGGTTGTGAGCATCTTGAACGGTCTTTTCATAAGAGCCTTGTTCAAGTATCTCAGATCTAAAATTGGTGGAGAAAAATTGAAAAATTGAAAAATTGAAAAATTGGAAAAATTGGCTAAAAAGCTCCATCCTTCTTGGGCACGAGGAAATAACGGCTGTAAAAACCTGCCTCGCTCATAGAAGGGTGCACCGGTTCTATGGCCCCTTTGCACAGAAGCTTCGCTATTTCTGCACGAAGTAGGTGTGCTACTTCCCCCTTCACTCTCGTCTCGGTTCGCGCTCGAAAGCGCGGGGGACGGCGAGCGAACTGCAGTGAATAGCCGTCTCTCACTGTGCTCAGCACCCATTCTGACACGCCTGGAATAGCTTCCCATGCTTTTACATGTATAGCTAAGGGCAGAATGGCCTCCGGGTTCCGATAGCCGTGATGTACGGGCTCGAGAACCTGATTCGGAGGCGTGGGCGCGGTGCGCGCGCCCTCGGTGCTTGAATACGGCAGCTCGCATACAGAGATGGCTGGCCGTTTTACACACATTATCCCGGTGGCTTTGGACGGGGAACATATTGTGCGATGGACGGCGCGCAAGAGCGGCGCTGGGGGTGCAGTGTTCGTTAGTATGTGTGAGCGCTCGGGGGCGGGCACAGGATTTACACACCGCGAGTGACCGGTAGTGATGGGCCGTGTAACAGAGCGGGCAGTGGGTAGGTGTGGTCACGGGGCTGTGGACACGTGACCTACGTTCAACACTCGAGCGGCTTTTGTCCGCTTTTTGAGAGTGGGCTCTGATAGAGACACGGGGTTTATAGTGCTTGTGTGTAGGGGTGAACACAGAAACGTGGGCACATTTCCTACATTTGAAACACATGCTGCGTTATCCGAATAACCAGACATTGAGCTCTTTTTGAGATTTCTCTGGGTCGCCGTGAAAACGGCGGTTGAGTGCAGGCGAGCGGGTCGATTTACCGGCTCGTTGGCTGCTAGATAAGCGTCTGCAGTAGCCATGACGACGGGGACTGACAGAGCGTGAAGCTTAAAGTAAAAGTAAAAGTTACCGTATTTTCCTCCCCAGTGCTGGTAGGAGGACTTCGCGGGCTCGGGTTTCAGCGCGATCTTAGGTCGAGGTCCCCATGAGGGAGGCGGCCTGTTGCGGCTGGTCGAGCGCGATCCAGGGCGGCCGCCCTGTCGTCGCTGCAAAGACGGAGGTCGAGCTGGACACTGTGTGGAGCTTTGTGCAGGCTGGTCACGTGGACGGCGTGCGGCTGAGCTCGAGCGTCGAGGCAGGAAAAGGTTCATAGCCTGCGTGGTCTTTTGTACCTCCGAGAAGCGGTCAACGATCCCGTTAACCGCTGGGCCGAAGAGGCCGGTGGGGGAGAGCGGGGCGTTGAGAAACACGTTGCGCTCAGCTTCCCTCATGTCGGCGAGCGTCAACCAGAGGTGCCTCTCTGTGACGGTCAGCGAAGACATGCACCTTCTAAGAGCCTGGGCAGCAGATTTCGTGGCGCGAAGGGAAAGGTCCGTCGCGCTGCGTAGATCCGTTATGGAGACAGGGTCCGAACCTTTCTCGTCCAACACACGGAGGAGATCGGCTTGGAGGATCTGTAATATCGCCATGGAATGCAGGGCTGATGCAGCTTGTCCAGCGGCAGTGAAAGCGCGGCCGACAAGGGCAGACGTGGTCCTGCAGGCTTTAGACGGGAGGGCAGCCTTTGAACGCCCTCCAGAGGGCGGGCAAAGGTGTGCTGCGACCGCCTCTTCCACGGGTGGAATGGCATTGTACCCCTTCTCGGCGGCACCGTCAACCTGTGAGAGCGCCGCGGAGGTATGGTAGTAAACTCTCGCGGAGAATGGAGCGTTCCACGATTTAGAGAGTTCCGTGTGAAGCTCTGGAAGGAAAGGTGCAGTCCTTGACGCGGGTGCTCGGCGTCAGAGGCCAGGATAGAACAGCTGTCAGCGGCGGCGTCCTCGTCCAGTTCATCCGCCTCATCCCCTGAAGCGGCGGCGGCGCGGGCGAGTGCCGGTGGCTGTGCAGCCGAGAGGGGGGGCGGAGAGGGAGAAAGAGAAGCTCGAGGGAACGGATCCGGCGAGCTTCTCGTTGCCGCGGGTGACTCCGGTGGTCTCTGGGAGCGGCGCTTCTTTCTGCGCGGCCCCGCAGGGACAGGCGGAGTGACAGCTTCGTCGTTGAAAGCTTCAAGTCGAGCCCGCAGGGTCGACATTGAAAGCTCCTCGCACTCAGGGCAGCCGCCCGAAGAGAGTGCGGTGGCGGCGTGCTCGCGGCCCAGGCAGAGAGCGCAGATGACGTGGCGGTCTCCATGACTGAGCGGGGCTTTGCACGAACCGCAGGAAATACGAGGCATTTTGATAAAAACGCCTCGCGCTCTTTTAGGAGAGAAAGTGTGTGTCGCGGGACGAAGACACACAGCAGTGAAAGGATATGTCGCCGGATGGCGTAGCAGGCACGGATGGCTGAAGGCGGCGAAGACGGCCGGCTTCCTCAGACGCTTCCTAGGCTTGCTGGTCGCTGAATTCAACGGCGGCGGCTCTCAAGATCCAGCGATGCGAAGAGCTTCGCTGAAGACATGAAAATCAGAATTCCAGCCTGTGAGCCCCTCTTTTATACACGCTAGCCACACCCATTCTGGCGGGCCAGGCGCGTGGAGGGCGCAAAGCGCCCTCATTGGGCGTGACGTCACGCAGGGCTCACTGGTAGGCTGCTGCAGTTGCCGCAGGACAGCCAATGAGCACGCTCATACAGCCTGCCATGGTCTGCTGTCTGCCGCACTGCGTTGACAATAAATACAAAATTAAGGATAATTATTTGGCTTCAGATCTCGAGAAAAGACAACTTTACCCGTAGCGTAAGCAACTTGCGCAATACGAGAGAACCTCTCGTGAGAGAACACCTGTTTGAAAGCATCTTTTGCAGCGATTTTTGTGTGAGCATATCAGTGAACACCCCTGACCACTCGGTGAGTTTCACGTCTTTGTAAACGAACGATTTTTCCAGTGCACCTTGTAACGGACAAAACGTTTCTTTGATTAATTCTGTACTTTTTGTATTTTTGTTCTTTAAGTATTTTTGTTAAGACCCTGTTGAGATGTATTGGAGTCACGGGCAGTAACAACAGGAACAGTTAGAGGGCGCTATTGCCTGGAGTTAATTGGGTATAAAAACACTGACACCATAGAGCAAGTCAGTTCGTTTGGTAGAGGGAAATCTGAGGATTGATCTTGTGCTACCGTCTTTCTCATCCAAAGTCCTGTGTTGAGAACTCTTTGAGTTTCTGCTCAACTGTGAGTATGGTTTGGTTTATATTTGATGTTGTGTTTGTTTGAGATCACTGATGTTAGTTATTTGATTTCTTTCTAGAAAGGTCTTTTTATTTACCACATGTTCTTTTGTGAGCACGGACTGGATTCTAGAGACAGTGAGTCCAAGAGTGGTCCACACTAGCATCAAGGCTACAGCACATGGCCTTGCACGTGGTCAGCTATGTGGCGCTGAGGACAGCTATTCATTGAGCATATCTTTTCTCATATGGAGGATTATAGGATTACTATCATTGCATCGCACTCAATCTTTGCATCACACTCAAATAACTTTGGGGATCTGACTCATTGCATCTTCATCACTTCATCATCACACACCTTATCAAAGACAGAACATGCCAAGAGATAAGTTTTCATCTCATTGACTCTTTATTGAAGAGACAAAGACCTCCAAGATCTCTGACTTTATTTCTATTGTCTTTTTGACACATTTATTAAGCACTGGTGAAAAAAATAAAATTGAAGCAAATGATCATTTGTTTTGTGAAGAGTCATTTTTATCAGTACATGTCAAAATTCTGTTGAACCCCCTCAGAGTAACATCTTTAAAAGAAAGGAGGTGTTACAACCTATGCAACCGTTGTATAGGTGGGGGGTGCTACCACAAAAACCTAAAATTCTCGGGACAGCAGCATTTGTCCAAATTTCAATCTTAACCATTGTATTTCATCAGAAACTATCTGAAAACAGGGCTTTAAGTGTAAAATACCGAACTTGTCCTTTAAGCTTTGTATTAGTAGAAAAGCTGTAGTATTTTCGAATTACCGTGCTTTCCACCCTCATATCCCCCTGAGGCGAGAGATTTATGAATTTTTTGTCTGGAAAAAATCCTCCGATGACACAAAAAATGTCATTTTGCGTCATCTGAGGATTTTTTGGCCAGAGGCTAAAGACTACATCCAGTAGAAGGAGCTGTTCCGCATTTTTTCAACCCACCCATAGAGGGTGGGATCTCACTCACAGAATGTACACATAGTATCAGCCATCTTTCATTGGAAGCTAAGCTAGCAGGCTCTTGTTCTGTGGAGAAAGCTGAGTAGTAGGGGTTACCATCCTATTTTTCCCGGACATGTCCGGCCGTCGAGATCGTCCAAAATGTCCGGGATTCGGCTTTTGCTTTCTGCAGTCGCCATTCATTGTTTACATGCACACGTTTTGTTTCAATCTAACTGAATTCATTCCGATTGGTGAATCTGAATGTAGTGTTTACATGAACGCTAAACAAGTGATCGGTTGATGTGCGTTTTAACATTGCTAAGAAAATTCCCGCCCCTCCGTGAAAGATACGAGACCGGTGCGTCTCACAGGTGTCGCTCATCAGTAATCACGCCACCGGCCTCTCATCGTTCTCCCACGGCCCTCAGTCTCGTCCTGCTCGCCACAGTAAACATAATGAATGGCGACTGTAGAACGCAAAAGCCGAATCCCGGACATTTTGGGCGATCTCGAAATCCCGAGCAGACTCGTCACGGAGACTCACTAGTAGCCTAGCCTTGTTGTTTTAAACTGCGCTCTCTTACCGGTAGGCGTGGCTTGGGAAAGGCCTCCTAGGGCAGCGAAGCAAGTGCAAAGTTGTTGTCTTTCATCCACATAAGCCAAAAATAAATTTTCTGGCTTTTCTTAGTCTAGAAAGCTCCAAATTCAAAAATAATTTCACATTTCTTCTACATACAGTAAATGACCCATTTTAAATACACATTCATCTGTCCAGAGGTGAAGTATCCCTTTAAAGTGCCTTAAAATCTCAGGGCTACACTAAACGATTAAAATGAATAGATCTGGTCATTCTGAGATGTTCCTGATGTAGAAATATGCCACAAGATCAAGGTAAATATTTGATTTTATTAGTTTTGCATTAAGTCCTATCTTGCATGGGGGAATCCCGAAATCTCAAAATGTTTGCTGAGCTCACAATTAAAAAAAACTATTTCAAATCAGCAACAAAATCTGACATGAATTTCCCCCATTCATAAGTAATTTGAGTGCAAAATAACTCTTTGGTAAGTCTTTGTTTCTTACAGGCAACAGCAATTGAATTTAGACTTGTAACGTACTTCACATCTGAATGATACCAAACATAAAAGGGAAACAACAATAGATTCAAAAGATACATATGTAGTATGTAGATTTTCTCAGTGTACTTTTAGTGACTTGAATCAGGGGGAAAGGAAGGGAGAGGAGGGTGCACAGATAAGGAAGGAGAAAAGTTTGGACATGTCCTGTGCTCTTTCTCTAAGGTCTTCTCTCCAGGGTGCGTTTTACTGCTTTATTGCAGGGTGAGTTTGATCTCAGCTTTTGTCTTAGCAGGAAAATCAAGTCTTACAAAACTATAAACTTTTATCCCAGTTCTTCTGTGATAATTTGAATTAGTGTAATATAGAAATACTATAACTGTGTGGTTGAAAAGAATGTCTGTGAAGCTGTTTCATACAATTACTTCACACGTAATATACACTTTTAAAGTATAATATCAATTTGAGTACAATGTTCTTCTTTTACACTAGGCACGGTTAAAAATGTTGCATGTGTAATCCTTACAGATGTAGGCATAAAATAAATGGAGATAGCGCTATCTTCCTGTAGAATACTGTAACAAACATTACAGACAAACTGGGACTGAAAGAGCTTTGTGAAACACATTTAATTCTGCTTGCCATGTTTGCTGTGAAAAAAAAGAGTCAAGCGGCAGCATCTCACACAAAAGACTATAAACACACACACACACACACACACACACACACACACACACACACACACACACACACACACACACACACACACACACACCCCACCCATTATTTCCTGAGTACATAACTTCCTGTTATAATGAACCGTGCGCAGAGTTCATGGCAAACATTACTTTAATCATTATGTATGGGGTGCCGTTTATAAACCGGCTCACGCTGAAAATAACAGCAACATTTTGTCACACTAAGCTACAAACAGTGTTTAAACAACTGGTATGAATTTTTGACGGCCACTTTTTAGCACATTTACAACAATATTTGTCAACTTAGAGATATTTTAAATAGTTAAATCTAAATATTAAATGTTACACCTAAATTTTAAATGTTAAATCTAAATCTAAATGTTAAATCTAAATCTAAATGTTAAATCTAAATGTTAAATCTAAATCTAAATGTTGAATCTAAATGTTAAATCTAAATGTTGAATCTAAATGTTTCGGGTGAAACTAAATATTTAACTAATATGCAAATTTAGATTTGATAAATGATAAACATTTAGATTCAACATTTAGATTTAACATTTAGATTTAACATTTAGATTTAATATTTAGATTTAACAATTAGATTTAGATTTAATATTTAGATTTAACATTTAGATTTAACAATTAGATTTAGATTTAGCATTTAGATTTAACCATTTAAAATATCTCCAAGTTGACAAATATTGTTGTAAATGTGCTAAAAAGTGACCGTCAAAATTTCATACCAGTTTTTTAAACATTGTTTGAAGCTAAATGTGACAAAATGTTGCTGTTATTTTCAGCGTGAGCCGCTTTAAAAACAGCGCCCCATAATTATGTATTGGTGAGATGTGAATATTACCAGCTGCATCAACACAAGTACACTCACATTATTTGAGGAACTGAAAGATGTTATGTTGGGTGAACGAATATAGGCCATCACATGCCCTCTAAAAGTTTTAACACTGTGATTGTAATTTCTTATTCAGTAAATGGGGAAGACTGGGGCTAGTTGTTATAAGGGCTGTATCTCAGTAACTATAAGGTTTTCAGTCAATAAATGTCGTGTCTATTATTTTATTTTATTTTTTATGTTGGTTTCAAACTAGTTTAAAACCATCTTAAATTATTATTTTATTGTATTTTAATTAAAATTAAAATTACAATGACATCATGTTCTTACTGTTGTGTTTTGCAAAAACTGAACAAAACCACACTGACATGCATTCAGACCAGAATCAACTATATAATGAAGAGTGATTTTATCTGAAAAGTTGCACTGTCAAGTCAAGTCAAGTCAAGTTTATTTGTATAGCGCTTTTCACAATACAGATTGTATCAAAGCAGCTTCACAGTATTAAATTAAAATAATACAACAAAGTTTGTTTCAAGAGGAATTTATTGATTGATAAAATTAAATTAAATATCCCCAAAATATCCCCAACTGAGCAAGCCAAAGGCAACTGTGTTCTCAGGACAAGTGAACCCTTGTGGAAAATAAGTGTATTGAATTGTATTGAATGCAAAAGAGATTTTTGCTGCTTTTCATTAAAATTAGTTAAAGCAACACAATTGCTGTACATTTTGTTTCTACTTAATGTAATCGTGTCCGATCTATCTGTAGTTCACTAGTTGAAACTACTTATCGTTTTTTGTAGCATTAACAGAAACTGGGCTATAGGGCTGGATCAGGAGAGAAAATACTGAAATTAAGCGTTATTTATGTGTTTTTGAGTCGTACAGCCACAGAACAGCTGTACTAATGTTAGTGAAGTTGTTCATTGCAAACATGTGCTATGCATTTGCTCTGCTATTTAAACGTACAAGAACAGTCAAGAATGAATAATCTGTAACTATAATCTTTAAGTAATTAGATGTGTAATGTATTGACAAATGTTAGGTGATTTCTTTAGTGTGTCATAGATCTTAAATCTAGTGTTTATATAACATTGTTGTTTTTCCTTTTATTTTTTTATTTTTTTTTTGTAAATGGCGTTTGACTTAATCTTTGCACATTTGCTTTGTAAACACTATCGGTACTTCCACATATGTAACTCGATCTAAGTGTTCCTTACAACTTACCTAAATATCCAGTGATCCATGGATATTGACATGCAGCCAGGATCGTGTTTCCTGACATTTATATGTGCCTGATTTTGACGCTGGGGAAATATAAATTCATATTCAATATAGGTAGGTCTAAATCTGGGGGATCACTTGTAGCCTATATATCGTCATATCGTCCAGCCCTAAAACTTGAATAGTTTTTGTCAGTGTTTATTTAAAACCATCAAATAAGGCAGAATATACAATATTTGTCAATACAATACATAACAATACAATAGGGTATGATTTTACCCGGAAATTCAACATATTGAGGCAAAATGATAACTGCAAACCTCTCAGTCTTTTTGGCACTCGGTGGGCATAATCTCAGCGATTCCTGCCGACTCATACCTCTATCCCTCACTCTCCTGTCGAGTAATAAAAACACATCTCTGTCGCATTTACAACATCTCAAATCTACGGAGCCCCTAAAGGGACGTGGTGGTGGAAAACTTTTTAGGATGGGAGAATTTCCTTTTTTCAAAACTTTTGCGTTCCCTCGCAAAATTATTTGCGCTCCCACGTAAAACTTGTTGTGAGCTCGGACACACACTTCCTGTTTAACCTGGCAGTGTTTCAGAGCTCCGCACGTTAATGGAGCGTTTCATAGTGTTTGAACTTGGACTCAAATATAAAGAAATGCGGTCAGTGCTTAACTCAAGGAGTTCAGTGAAGTTGGCAATATATTCCCATAGGCTATTCGAACTTCCCGGATCAATATTCTTGAGCTAAACGTTGTTAAAACACAAACGACACCTATTTACAATCACAGTAACCTAGACAACGAGCTACTACCCAGTTCTCCTCAAAACGAGAGTAGAATATTTTGTAGAATATACAGTTTGTACAGTATAAAATCATTATGTCTATGGAATGTCCCCATAAAACATTGAAACTCAACATTTGTGGTGTGTGTGTGTGTGTGTGTGTGTGTGTGTGTGTGTGTGTGTGTGTGTGTGTGTGTGTGTATTTATACATTAGGACAACCATATATAAAAATATGAATAACTGTCAAGTTTCCCAGATTTTTGTTACAGCTCTGCCCAAACTTGAAACGGCATTGAGCTTTACTATTTTTTTTTTCTTCTGTTTGCAGAGGTATTGCCAGAAGTAATAGTAGAAGCAGTAGTTGCAGTAGGTTGATAATCTTTAAAAGGTAGATTGAAACCAAACAAATATGCATTGATAAAAATAAAGGTATTTGTGGCGAGGGGGGCGTGGTTTTGCGAAATCTGTAGCGGGAGAGAGAGGACGGAGCAGAGCGGTGAGTAAGTAGGTCAAGTGCAGATGATAAACACCTGTGTCTGATTGCAGTAATTGGCGTGGAGAGACCGGATATAAGCCGGCGGGAATGGGAGAGAGAGAGAGAGAGAGAGCTAGGCTGCGTTCCAGTCCAAAATTGTAATGCCCTTCACTTGCTAACTTCCCTCCGTCTCGTTCACTCGGATGTACGTCATTGCGAGTGCCCACTACTGGCGGAAACTGCAATGGGCTGAATTGGAACGTCCTAAGCCCTTGATCTCTTGGAATCAGCTGTGGAGTTGATTTATTATTTACATTTTGTTTCCCTTTAAGAATTTGTTTAATGCAGCATCCAAATGTTTATAGGTGTGTTTGGGTTGTTTTAAATTAAAAAATATATTATTAATATATCATAGAGTTGTCTGTTGTGGCGGTGATTAGATGAGATATGTGGTGACGTCACAATCGTACTGCATTGTGGGACATATAGGTGCCTGAAGTGTACATTTGAAGCAGACTCGCTCCCTCGGTCAAAATCGAGGGAACGAGGGTCTGTCCATATAAACTTCCCTCGTCCACTTCACGAAGTGGAACGCACTTCAAAATGGCGGCAGGGATTCCCCCAAGGGGAAGTACTTAGGGAAGTTCGCAAGTGCGTGTCTAAAAGTGGACTGGAACGCAGCACTAGACTGGGACCTTGTCTGCTGCCTACCCTTTACAGAGAGATCGACTCGAGAATCTGGACTGTTTATTTTTCTTTGTGCTGTGCTTGTGTGCACGGTGAAGGCGCTCTGTGCGCAACCTTTTATTTATTTTGAAAAACCTGCTAATAAAAACGAGTGTCCCAGTATTCGCCGACCCCTGTCCTCTTCCTTCCCTTACCTACAACCCTGAACCATATCACAGTATTATTTAAACTAACATTTAACATCTCATTCACCATCAGCATATTAACTATAATCAACTAAATCAAATGCCTTGACAATACATTATAAATGTTAACAAACTTAAAGCACACCTTTAAAACTCAAATAATTGTTCAACCCAAATCATACAAAGCTTAGCATCAATCAGTACTGTAGCAAATTCCATCACATAAGCTGAAACACAATGCTGACATTTTACAACTTCAAAGTTGAATTTTACATCAACATAATTTAAATAGTTAATGTTCATACCAGTTGCGTCGTCAAGCTTGAATTTGAGCTGAATGTGTGAAAGTCCGTCCCTGCGTCTCAATGTCCATACTATCAGTCCTAAACAGTATGTGAGATTAAAATAAGTGTGTCCCAAAGCATAGCCAGAAGTCCCCGGATGGTCTACTATTTCCGGTGGATTTTCGAAGTGTGGATCGATCCGTGCTCACTATAACAGCTACTATTACCCACAATCCATTGTGCTTTGGAGGAGGAACTACAAAAATGGCGCGACCGATGGCGAGAGGTTTAGGCCCTGTCCCAAATGGCACCCTAAGCACTCGTGGTCTTCCTACTCCGCACTTTCGTGACGTAATGCCGCTTTGACTGTCGGGAAGAAGTCTGCTCCGCAGCTCGCATCAGTGCAGGGCTCGGCAAAAGTGCGCATCGAGGGCGCATATCGACCGCAAAGGGGGCGGTTGATATGACAAATAAAATGACAAATGGGACACCCTACGGTCTCACAGACTTAACGGACACGCGCAGCCATTGTAAGCCCACAAGACCGAAAGTGCATATGAAGTGTGCCATTTGGGACAGGGCCTTAGATAAAGGTTTGAGTGACTTATCAAAGTTTAACCTGATAAAAAAAAAGTAGGTATAAGTAGGCAAATTGAGAGGCAGCACTTGTTAATCAATGAAGAGGCCTTCTTGACAAAACAATAACAGCCATTTTTTTTCTTTGTTTGTTGTTGTTGTTGTTGTGTCAGAAATTAGCTATTTACATATAGGCCTACAAATACATTATACGCTGTATCAAATCATATTATCTTCTCACCAACCCCCGGCCCCTGATGTTTCGGGGTCAGTCCCTGAAAAGTTTACAATCTTTAAAAAAAAAATTGCACAATGTTGGAAATATTTACATTTTAAACCATGAAAGCGAGCCAGTGGACATCACACAAGCAATGTGCAAACTTTGCTCTAGAGTTATGCCGGCGTAGAAGTCTCAAACCTTAGTCCATGATTCACTACAGAAAGTGAAAGTAAAAACATCTGACGCTGAACTAACGGTGCATGTTCTCTCAGAGACGATAAGAGCTGAATCTACTTCATTGTGCTGATAACGGTAGGCTATAACTGTCTTCATTTATTCTCTTAATATTTCTCTTGTGAAAAATGAGAAGAGAAGTATTTTGTGTTAAACAAGTTGTTTTTGAAAAGCAAATCGAACTAATCTTGTAATGTCCTCGAAGCTCGTCGGTTATGTGATGCGCTGTAAAATGATTCCTCCAACAAGTATCGTGAACAAGTCACGGCTGACCATAAAATCTGAGTAAATGCTCGCATTTTCAATGACTTTCTCTGACTGGTGTACACAGTATAGCAGTGAAGCACGGCCTCTTTTTTTTCTTTTCAGTTTGACCCCAAATATGAAAATACACTGGATAATGATCACAGGCCTAAAGGCTAGTCAGTATTTATTTTACAATGATAGTTCAAATAAGTAAATGAATAGCCTGTGTAGGTTTGATGAGGACAGGGAGCAAACTGTTTTCTTTTTTTTTTTGCTTGTGTTTGACACTTGTACTTGAGTCGTTTGCATGTTGCAGAGCAAAGACACTTATCATGGCACATGAAACCGTTCGCTGAAAACTCCTGCCAGGTGTTTGTGCTGAAATTAACCCGTGTCAGCAAGTCATATCTGAAGAGCTTAAAGGATTATGATCTGTGCTTTTTGATGAATGCTTATCAGTTCTGTCACAATGTTTTCATGAGGTAGGCTAAACTTATTTTATATTGTCTGGCATTTCCCCTTTTTCATTGACATTTTTCAATGGTATTAAATTAAAATATCTGATGGTAAAAGTAGTAGGCTAAACAAAACCACGAAACACACACAACATGCAAAACATCAGACATCTCTTGCAAAAGTAAACACTATTTTAACTCTTCCAAAAAATGTGTTTTTGTGTGTAGTAACTCTACACACAAACATCAAATGATTAGCCACACACACGCCAAACTGCACACAGATGTGAAATATGTAAAACACTACAATCTTGTGTCTTTTGCTTGTTCAGTGTGCAGTGGAGCGTACAGGAGTTTGTCACACGTACACTATCAGAAATATATGAAGGTAAAATAGTAGCAAAACTCGAGAGCACGTAAATGTGAATTTGAGAACTTGTACAATAAATATTTGTACTTGTACATGAACATTTGCACTCACAGCTCCAATGTGAAAACCTGTAAAATAAAAATCTGAAGTTGAATGTTGAAATTTGCACTCGCATACAATAGTCACAAACCTGTATTCTGAATCTGAAGCTGCAGACAAGTAGACACAAATGTGTAAAATGCCATTCACAGAAATACAACGACAGACACAAACTTGTAATATATATTTTGCATTTAATCTTACATTCACATTCGCAGTACTACCTCAAATAGGCACTTGCAACTTCTCAAATCTGTCACTGCAATTTCAAATTTCGCGCCTTGACTTTTGCTACTCTTTTCGCGATATATCAGGTGCAAAACTAACTTGTGCACTTGAAACTCAGAGGCGGCGAGAGAGAAAGGGGGGCGGGAGTGGGGGGTTCAAAGGAGCCGTTTTATTGGTTGGCAGCTAGCCAATGAAATGAGACTTAGATGATGTCACGAAACCCGCGTGCACTGAAACGCTAACATGGCTTAATGCATTATTAGACTGATATTAAAAGAAATAAACGATATTATCAAACTCAGTAAACACAATGCTTATAATGCATACTACAGAAAAGCAGATGAGCACAGAATATGACGAAAGAAAGCAAATGTGTGTTCAGTGCAAATAAACGTGCCTGTGTTTTATTATTAATGTAACGAATTATCGTTTTTTTTATTGTTTTTTCTTTTTTCTTTTATAACTGTTGGTCCATTAAGCCTCATTAAGCGTTTTCTTGGTTTTCTATGGGAGGAAAATGTACAATTAAACGTGTTGCGTTCATATTCTGTGCTCAATTGCTTTACTGTATGCTTTATTTGTATGGTATTTCCTGAGTTTGGTCTTTTAATACCACTGTCTCAAATAAACGCGTTGCGTTCATATTCTGTGCTCATCTGCTTTTCTGTAGTATGCATTATTGTGTTTACTGAGTTTGATAATATCGTTTATTTCTTTTAATATCAGTCTAATGCATTATATGGAAGTTTTTTCCTAACATAATTAAAATGAAAATTTAAATTGTTAACATAAATAAACCAAAGTATCAAACCAACTGATCAAATAATAAATCAAATGGTCAAATTTTTAAATAATAAATCAAAATCTACATAGCATTAAGCCATGTTAGCGTTTCAGTGCACGCGGGTTTCGTGACATCATCTAAGTCCCATTTCATTGGCTAGCTGCCAACCAATAAAACGGCTCCTTTGAACCCCCCACTCCCGCCCCCCTTTCTCTCTCGCCGCCTCTGAGTTTCAAGTGCACAAGTTAGTTTTGCACCTGATATATCGCAAAAAGAGTAGCAAAAGTCAAGGCGCGAAATTTGAAATTGCAGTGACAGATTTGAGAAGTTGCAAGTGCCTATTTGAGGTAGTACTGCGAATGTGAACGTAAGATTAAACGCAAAATATATATTACAAGTTTGTGTCTGTCGTTGTATTTCTGTGAATGGCATTTTACACATTTGTGTCTACTTGTCTGCAGCTTCAGATTCAGAATACAGGTTTGTGACTATTGTATGCGAGTGCAAATTTCAACATTCAACTTCAGATTTTTATTTGACAGGTTTTCACATTGGAGCTGTGAGTGTAAATGTTCATGTACAAGTACGAATATTTATAGTACAAGTTCTCAAATTCACATCTACGTGCTCTCGAGTTTTGCTACTATTTTACCTTCATAGAAATAGGGGTACTGTAGGAGTCCATTTCTGTCGCCCAAGGTACAATCTACACTACCGTACCCCATAGGGCTTATTATTGGACCTCAAGTTACATATATGTACCTTTTTGAGTGTCAAAAAGCATTAAAAGGTACATATATGTATATAGAGTATGTATGTACAATTGATCTAATATTTATACATATTATGGCATGCCGTTCAGGAAATTATTGTATTTATAATATGAAGTTTGAGCTGAGGTGGACAGTAACAGTACATTTACTTGAGTATTATTTTTTCTGGAAACTTTTTACTTTAAAGGGGTGGTTGATTATGATTTCACTTTTTTTTTATCTTTAGTTAGTGTATAATGTTACTGTTTGAGTAAAGTTACGACACTCAAAGTTCAAAGAAAAGGAAGATATTTGGAACACGCTGTCCATGTTGAGAAGAGGGAGAGTTGTTGTAGTCGAGCACATTTGTGAGTCTGCTCAAGCTGTTGCATATGTCTTTTTACATGCAATACAGTACGCAACACAAATGCAATAGCATGTCACTCTCTAAGCATCTTGCAACAGTTCCCACACAAGCAATTTAATAGATTATCATGACAGAATATGCTAATCAAAGACTTGAAGAAGTTAACTCCACATCAGCAACATAAATTCATCAACTAACCATTCAGAAACGTCATGTTGCTTCTAAATGTTGTCACTTCTTCTTGAGTCTCTCCATCATTGTCTGACTCCGGTTTGAACATAAAAGGCAGAACAGTTTCTGACATCGGAGCTGCTAACACACACACACACACACACACACACACACACACACACACACACACAGGAGGGAGCCAAGATGGCAGCGGTGTGAATGGTCACGTTTTTTAAGCGTCCAAGCAGTTTGAGGAGTTTAAAGCTAACAAGATGAGATTTGAGTATGTAAAGTTCAGATTGTGATCATTTGTTTCTTTTCTCTCGATCATTTTTGGCAATACTTAACTTTTGACTTGATATAATGGGCAAAAAAAGGAATAATCAGTGCCTTCAAGAAAGCGCTATATTAGCTGGACACCTCGTGGGAGAGAGCTGCATGGAGTCGGCCGATCTGGAGAATATAATATTGAGACAGAAATCGGGGCCAATGAAGAGCTTTTTGCAAGGCCTGTTTGGTACTCGCTTAGATGGAATCTCAAGCTACAAGGGGTCCCAGAACACGATGGAGAAGATGCGAGAAGCGTGACGATCGACATCCTTAGATAGATGATCCCTAGTATCCAGAACAAGTTGGATTATGTAATTGGTGTTGTACACCGCCTGGGGCAAAGGAGATCCGACTGAGCACCTCGTAACATCATCATGCGTTTTACCATGCGAACCTACAGAGACATGTTATGGCGGGCTGCAAAATACTTTCCCTTCTGATACCCTCTTGATAGAGGCCAATGCAACCAGGAGTACTGTTTTACAGGACAGAATTTTTAACTCCGCTGACTGCAAAGGCTCAAAGGGTGTTGTCTGAAGTGCTTAAAGGACTAGGTCGTGCTTTCCCAGCGACTTTCCTTCAACTGCATTGTGATGTGCGGCAATAGCGCAACATACACTTTAAGGGTGGAGGGAGACAGCCTTCGCTCCAACCCTTCTTGCAGGAAGGAAAGCACGGCTCTGATCGAGCAAGATCGGGGGGTTCTCCTCGTGAGAAGAACACCAGTCAACGAACAGGTTCCACTTCAACGCATAGAGGCGCCACGTAGAGGGGGCTCTAGCGGAAATGATGGTGTTAACTACCGCTTGGGGTAGGTCACCTAGAACCTCCGCGTCCCGTCCAGGGACCAGACATGGAGTTTCCAGAGGTCTGGATGCGGGTGCCATAGGGTGCCCCGTCTCTGAGAGAGCAGGGAATGGGCCAGGGAGGGGCTGTCGCGAGGAGCACTAGTTCCGGGAACTAGGTCCGGTTGGGCCAATACTAGCAAGACCTGCTCCTCGTCCTCCCTGACTTTGCACAAGGTCTGTGCAAGAAGGCTCGCTGGGCGAAATGCATACTTGCATAGGCCCCGGGGCAAGCTGTGTACCAGAGCATCCGTTCCGAGGGTCCCCTCGGTCAGGTAATAGAACAGTTGGCAGTAAGACGTGTCTGGGGCAGCAAACAGATCTACCTGTGCGGTCCCGAAGCGCCTGAAAATCTGCTGGACCACCTGGGGATGGAGTCGCCATTCTCCCGGTAGCACCTGCTGCCGTGAGAGCTCTTTGGCTGCACAGTTGAGCAGGTCCGGAATGTAAACGGCACGAAGCGACCTCAGATGCTTCTGACTCCAGAGGAGGATGTGGCGGGCGAGTTGTGACATGAGGCAGGAGCGTAGACCACCTTGGCGATTGTTGTACGCAACGGTTGCAGTGCTGTCCGTACGGATCAGTACATGCTTGCCTAGTAGCGGTGTTTTGAAGTGACTCAGCGCAAGATGTACTGCTACTGCAGACGTTACCGTGGCTGCAGATGCCATATGCCCCAGGAGCCTCTGAAACAGTTTCAGTGGAGCCGCTGTCCTGCGTCTGAGCGAGCTCACGCAGTTCAACACTGACTAGACACGGGCCTCAGTGAGGCGAGAAAAGAGATCCTCTGCCCGGGGGTGAGTTTGACCAATCGTCAAACCAATCGTCCAACCGAGAAGGTTCGGGACGTGGTGGAGAGTTCCACTCAAGCCCGACCTTCTCGGTGGCCCAGGAAGGCATTGCTGCCCACTCTGGATCGGACTCGGGCAACGCTACACTCCCCGAAGGGGGTAACACAGCCGAATCTTCATCTCCAGAGGAGCGAAGCTCCCCCTCCGATGCTGCGATAGACATCTGGTCATCAGGAGTGCATTGTAATATGTAAAATGGGATTTTCCAATACTTTTTTTAACTTTTTGGAAAAAAAAATGTTTTGCAACAGCTGGCCATTGTCCAAACAACACAGACAGTTTGGAGTCTACATCCCGTCATCTTGAGGATCATATTTTCATTATTGCAACATTCTTAATGCTTATTTTATGAGTAATCGTGTTCATGAAAATGTTGCTGAAAACATTATGCATCATTATTGAAGGAATTTATGAATTTAAGGAGTAGGGCTGCAACGATTCGTCGACGTTGTTGAAAAAAATCGATAATAGAAATAGTCGACAATGAATTTTATTGTCGAAGTTGTCGCCAGACATGTTTTTTCCGACCGAGTGAGGCATCTCTCTTCATTACAATCTCTGCCGAGAGTCGCACATGCGCATTAGCTTCTCTGCTGAGCGATAACATACAGAAATGGCGGCGTCCAACGCAGCAGCTGCGCGTACCAAAACATCTAAAGTTTGGGAGCATTTTAGCCTGGATACGGCGAATAAAAAGATTACCTGCATGGTTTGCAAAGCAGTCCTTGCGTATCACGGCAGCACATCGGTGATGCACGAACATTTAAAGAGAAAGCACGTCGGACAGTTGAATGAAACGGAGTTTGACTCGCCTCGGTAAGATTTAAATAACATGGAAGCCAATACGTTTTGTTTTGGATGTACATTGTACATTTTATAAGCGTATTTTTGCTTAAAAAAAAAAAAAGAAAAAAGGATTTAACGTTATGCCCGACTGTGCCTGACAAAAGTATTTTAAATTAAATGCATGCAGTCTGAAGAAGAGAGCCACCATGGACCCCTTTCTGCAAAAGAAGCAGACGTGCACCCCACAACAGGCGAATGCCCTCACTGAGTCAGTATTGCAGATGCTGATCTATGATATGAGGCCGCTCTCCATGGTCGATGGTGCTGGGTTTCAACAAATGATAGCCCAGTTCAATCCAGACTACATCCTGCCATCCAGAACCCATTTCACCCACTTGATGGAGCAGAAATACAGTACAACGTTTCTGAAGGTAATTGTTTAGAATGCACACACAGTCAGACATATTTCATACAAAAAAAAATAAAAATCACAAATTTAATTTAAAAGCAATTTTATATATAAATATATCTATCTCTCTCTCTCTCTCTCTCTCTCTCTCTCTCTATATATATATATATATATATATATATAAATATATATATTAAAGCTGAAATACATAACTTCGTTTTTGTAAAATCATAGTAGCTGCAATTATTAAAAATGTAAAACTTGTATGTTGAATAGTTTCTGTTGACATGTAGGTTTTTGCATGTTAAATATTTTCAAAAATCTAATTTTGTGTTTAAAGGTAAAGCAGATCCTAAAAGAGGTAAACAGCTCCATCACTCTGACGAGTGATGTTTGGACCAGCCATGCCACAGAGGCATATCTTGGAGTTTCGTGTCATTTCATCACCAAAGACTGGCAAATGAAGACTTTGAACCTTGCCACTCTACCCCTGGAGGAGAGGCATACTGCTGCGAACATCATGATATGGATGGAAGAGGTGATAGAGAAATTTGACATCTTGCCTAGCAAAATTAAAGCAATAGTACATGATAACGGGTCTAACATGGTGGCGGCAGCTCGACTCCTGGAAGAAAAACACGGTTGGTCTTCAGTCCGCTGTGCTGGCCACACCCTCCAACTTATCGTCAACAGTGCCCTCAAAGAGCCCAGCATCAACAAAGCTACTGGTGCTGCAAGAAACCTAGTTGAGCACTTTAGGAGAAGTGAGCTGG
>NC_138734.1:3248318-3573318 GCF_965113295.1 Leuciscus leuciscus
TGCAGGACTGTGGATTCATTAAGGACTAAATTATTGTTGTGAAGAACTTTCACTGGTTGTCAGGAGAAACCTGAGTGGACAGTCTGCATGAGGTCAATTTTGTTTGTGAACTATCTAATGGACCGTTCTTTTCAAGGTTGAAATTGAAAAATCCGTGCAAGTTAATACGCAGAAAGAAAATTGTTTGCCGTGGTAATCTTTAATCAAAATCTGAAAAGTTACTTCCGGTCTGGAATGGCGTTCCTTTTCTGATGACGTCAGTTTGACGGCTTGGGTTGAAAACGCTTAACCAAACCATTAGTCTGCTATGAGCGAGAGATGGAGAGGAGGAGCGCAAAGTAAAATCCTGCCCTCTGTTCAATTGGAAATACTTCACAACACTGGAGAAAAGTCATTTGCAACTTCCGATTCACGGGGACTTTAAAGGATAATTCCGGTATTTAACACCTTGAGTCTATTTTGTAGTTTGTTATGGATGAACTAGAGTGGTGGACACAGAAATTTTGATGATGGGTCCTGTCTCGACTTTTTGACTCTTTTAGAATCGCCTTTGACTGCTTCAGTGTGGCTGGCTACGGGCATGCACAAACATGTCCTTAAAACAACCCTTAACGTTTGTTTTCAAAACTGTGCAACTCACCGAGTGGTTAGTGGTGTTCGTTGATGATTAAAAACAAATAAAAACAAATTCAATCCGTGTTATTTGCTATAGTGGAACTATTTTTTCAGATACCTCACAACCGCGTATAAACTTCCGCTCGATATTTGAGTCTGAAGCGTTAGCACACTCCCGACCACTTGATGGCGACAACCACTTTGTCGTACAAGGACGCTGTACGGAACTCGGTGTCTAGCGCATAGAGCACAGTTGCTCTGCTCACGCTAGCCTTCTGAGAGACGGAGAACTGAGCAAAAAGACTACAACCAAATGTAAACAGACCCCTTTTCCGGTAGCGCAGTAATAGCAACGAGCAATGAGTCCTCCAACAGAAATCAATGGGATTTTACAAAATGCCAAATAAAACACGACAGAAACTGTATTTCGCTACGCTACTTGTTTTTAATCATCAACGAACACCACTAACCACTCGGTGAGTTGCACAGTTTTGAAAACGAACGTTAAGGGTTGTTTTAAGGACATGTTCGTGCATGCCCGTAGCCAGCCACTCTGAAGCGGTCAAAGGCGATTCTAAAAGAGTCAAAAGTCGAGACAGGACCCATCGTCAACACTTCTGTGTCCACCACTCTAGTTCATCCTAAACAAACTACAAAAAAAAGACTCAAGGTGTTAAATACCGGAATTATCCTTTAATATGAAACTGTTACTAAAGCAAAACGGTGAACATAAATACGCATAGGATGTGTATTATGAAAAGTGTGTAATTTATGTTGGTGCCTGGCACCAGTGTTACCTTGTCTACTCGTCAGTGCTGTTTCTAATGCCGAGTCTCTCTAACCGTTTCTCCACCTAATCTCCTCCATATCGCTTTATATCACAGCATTCTGTGCAGAATCCAAAGGATCCGATACATTTTCTGGTCTGTGCCGACTCGATCATATGATGTTTTACACAAGGGATATTTCTCAGAGTTGCTGCTTTACTTTTCATAATTACAACTTTATATCTCACAATGAGAATTTAATTAAAGTTTATTTTACAGTAACCTTTTTATATTTTACTCTGGCAGAAACAGATGGTTAATGTGCAGTTGGTAAACTGACAAAAAAATTGTCAATGACATTTCCTACTCTTTCTGAAATGCTGCAAATTGAATTGTGATGTGTAGTAAAGTATGATTGTAAATTATTTTTGTGATCAGTGAAATATAGTGCAATAAGCCTTTTCTTGAACATTACACATGCATTTGTTAGTAGAACTAGTTTATAATGTTTTAATGTTATAATTACTTCAGTACAGTATCTGTTATGGCTCGTTTCCACTGAGTGGTACTGTACGGTAAAGTACGGTACGGTACGCAATTAAAATATAATACCGTTTCCACTGTCAAAAGTTGTGAATGGTACCAAAATGCCGAACCGTACCGTACCACTTTTTAGGTACCCTTCCGAGATATAACTCGTCTTGTGTATATCTAACGGGCGATATTTGGTCTCGTGAATCTATAATTTGTTCCCTGGCCAGTCGTTTTGGCTGAGGGCTAAGTGAAGTTTCATAACTTTATATATTTAATATATTTGACTGATTGTTTGACTGAATTGTTTGCTTTATTTCTTATTGTATAGCTTACTGTACCTTTTACTTTTATATAATGGCTAATATTGATAAAACTGAAATTTAACAAAAAGAGACTGGGTTGAGTTTTGTCATTTTAAATTTTATTACAGTGAAGATGATCACTGTAATGTTGTTTACTGCAACATCTGTTGTTTAGTACAAATGTACATATTCCCTGGACCATATTAAAATGTTTAATATTTTTATATTATATTTAAACGAAAAGAGGCAGGGTTGTGTTTTATATTTCATTTTGTTATAAATAGAGGCTAATGTTACATGCAGTGAATATTATTAATACGCGTTGCCTGAACCACATTTGTGTGGCCATAATGTTTAAGATTTCTTTAAATGAAAACGAAAAGAGGCAGTGTGGTGTTTTATAACATATTTCGTTTTATCGTTGCCTAAAATATACATACAGAGATAACCGGAGTAGCAGAGACTCGCGTCCTCATGAGTCATTCTCCTGAGTCGGACTTGACATGTCCGAACTTTACAGACTTGGTATTGAGAAACGCCTAATGTCGGCGCTTGGCTTCTTGTGACAAACACGCCGAGAAGCAAGAACAAGATCTGCTGTATGTCATCCAATGTTGTTTATGTCGCTTTCTTCTTCACGCGAAAATGACGTCGATCGCTTCTTTCCGGCATAGGCTACACCACGCCTATCAAGAGTACTGTTGGCAGTGGAAACGCTAGCCGATTCATGGTTTACCGACCCGAACCGTACCGTACTGCACTGTACCGTACCGTACCACTCAGTGGAAACAAGCCATTAGTTACGCTTAATATACCCAGTAGGTATATTACAGTCAGACATACTGTATGGTTGGCATAAAGCAGTACAGATCAGCAAAGTTTACAAGACCTTAGGCTGCTTTAGGCTTTTCTTTTCTCTCTTGGCAGTGAGTAGATTTGAAACTGAGATTACAGCTGTAAAACTGAAACAGTGAAACACGTTTCTATATGCAGTGAGTACAGGATCTCCGTATCAGCTGACAGTAAGCGTCCCTAGCAATCTGTGGAACGGTGGAATAAACACAAGATAACAATGTCCGTGTGATCATCTCCGGCCTTGCTGGGTTATATTTTTTTTCCAAAATGTTCACATTAGAACAAACACAAATGTCAAAAAAAAATACATTGTTAAAATAAATTGTTTTTTTGTATTTTTTTTATGCAAATCTTCACTGTTTCAGTCTCTTTCTTGCACTTACACAGCGTTTTCATAAAAAAACCTTTCAGCCAATCATTGTGTTACTCATTTGCATATTCAAAATGCTGTACAGTGTTACATGACTTTTAGAGCTTTCACTCAATTTAAATCAACTAAGCAATATCAAACACATATTCAAACAAGACATTTCTGTGTGTTTTACCCATTTTAGACCACTCACATGCATTTTTATAGTAAAATATACATATTATGAACTAATATAAGGACACATTTGAACATGTTCACCTTCAATCAACACTGTAATGCAGCATACATATATCATCCAATTGTGGGTGAAACATCGCAATTTCATTTTGTGATTAACCATGTAAAATTTTATCAAAACAAATCAATTTGCAACACTTAATATGCAGTAACATGTATTCTTTCAACATCCATGGAGACTATAAAACAATCGACTAACCTGTGGAATGGTGGAATAAACACTGGTCTGGCAGAACCACCATCCACTTTATGTATTTTCACATACAGCGATAATATTATATTCATCAATTGTCACGAACCAACAATTGGGGCATCATATATAGATGGACAGAAACTGGGAGGCCTTTTGTCTGATGGTTCATCATTCTTTGTCATGCCTTTTCTTGCACACTTTTATAAATTAAAGTAATACTTTAGGGTTTAAGGCAAGACAGGTGAACATTTTAACTAAAAGATATCCGCATTCTTTCCCCGGTAGATTAATCACAGTACATTAAGACAATTGAGTTGTGTTACAAGTTTTCTGAAATGTTATGTTTAAATAGGCAAAATAGGCTTTAAAAAAAGAAAGTAAAATATAAACTAAATATATAATAAATATTTTTTAAATATCCTATTTGTTTTCATACAGAGAAACGCACGTTTCAGTTGTTCAAGGCTTTGTATTAAATGGTTATTTTTATTTGACATTAAATACATCACATACTGATTATTATTTGTAACAACATGAACTGAAAGGAAATAATACAACAAATATACAGTCAAATGGGAAACACTTTATAACATGTTACACATTTATTCATATATTTTTAAAATTGTAAAACAAAGTTTGTATAGCTGTAGTATCGTTGAAGTAACAATAAACTACCGTGTTTGTATCCATTAACATCAAATCTTCTCATACTCTGTGTCGTTTAGTAGCCTATATTGTTTGTTGTAAAAATATGAACGTAAAGGAGATAATACTATCACATATGTATACAGTCAAATGGGAAACACTTTATAACATTTTACAGATTTAGTAATATTTTTTAATAACAAACAGGGTATAGTTGTAGCATATAACCTTGAAGTATAAACTACTGTGTTTGAATCCATTCATTGACATTAAGCATATTAAGTTTAACATTTTTGCTCATTGCACATTATGATATCTTGTGCATATTATTTGAACAGAAAACTTGCTTTATTTAAAAGTATTTGTTAAATAGTGTAGACATAGATCCGATCCAAATCCATGTGAAAACAGCTTATATTTAACAACAGAAAAGTCTATGTATGGGTAGTGCAACTATGACTGTTTAAGCCCCACCCCTCACTTCCGGTGCTGTGATTGCGTGGTTCTGAAACGTCTCGGTTACGTAGGTAACCCTCATTCCCTGAAGGAGGGAACGGAGACGCCACGCCGACCTGAACCGACTAATAGGAATCTCGCTAGAGAGGCCAATCTACTTTGAGTGTAACTGAACGAGCCAATGCACATTGGCGTGCAATCATTTGCAGCAGCTGCTCTGCCACACAGCACAGGTATATAATGAGCAGAAGGTGCGACTGCACTTAAGTTTTTCGCTGTGGAGCAAAGCAGTTGACCTGGCTGTGCAGGAGTACAGGAGCTGTGGCGACGGGACATGGTGTCTCCGTTCCCTCCTTCGGGGAACGAGGGTTACCTATGTAACTGAGACATTCCCTTTCAGTCGGTCACGTTCGACGCCACGTCGGACTGAACCGACTAATAGGAATCCCTACCAAAGTGCCACAGCTGCTGCCCCTTGAGAAAGCCTCCTGCCCCTTCTTGCCTGGAAGGACGATAGGAGAGGGCTTACACAGTATCTGTCACTGTTGTTCCGTGGTAACCAACTGTAAAAGACAACTGTGCTCTTGAACTGCGTGCAGCTGCCCGCTGGCGATAGAAGAGGCGGATGAGAGTGGTGAGGATTCTCTCCTCCCACTGCTCTCCGGGCCCTCTTCTGACCCAGAGTTAGATGAAACTGCTCTTTTATTGAAAATGTGGGTACCGCTGGTTTTGATGCCAGTGGCGGAACACAAACAAAAGAAAACACAAGATTTCCCACCCGGCCCTCTTCCGGGGAAGATAGTGGTGTGCTCCTGAAGAGCAGTCCCCTCCATCTCTGGGTCACCTGTCATAGGACCTCTTGCCTTTGGCTCTGCCACATGTTCTTGGAGAACTTGGGGATCATGACTACCCTTGTGCAGGTCCTTAAGTGCCTTGGCCTGATGAACCTGCAATAATGCCATGGCGTGTAAGGCAGAGGTGGCTTCCCCACAGGCCTGGTAAGCCTTGCCGGTTAAGTCCGACAAGTGCTTACAGGACCGGTGAGGGAGGTGGAGCCACTGGAACAGTTTCTGGCAGTGAAAGGTGCCACCCACGAACCAGTGAGCTCCTCATGCACCTCCGGGAATAAAGGAACCGGGGTGGGTGGCTGAGAACCAGCACGAGCCACCTCGGAAACCAATTATCCTGGTTAGCCTGATCCTGTTGGTGGCCCGGGAAAGCATAGAAATCATCTCCGGGTCTGACTCGGGCAACGCTGCCATCCTGAAGGAGGCAACGCAGCGAATCATCATCCCTGGAGAAGTCTGACACACCCTCCAACGCAGCGATCGACATCACGCCCTGACGAAACTTACCAATTCACGAAATTAACGGAATGTATAGGTGATATAGAAAATTGGATGACTAGTAATTTCCTACTACTTAATTCTGAAAAAAACTGAAATTCTAATTATTGGACAAAAAACGTCCTCACGTAATAATCTAGAATACTGTCTAACACTTTATGGCTGCTCTGTCAAGTCTTCGTCATCAGTTAGGAACCTGGGTGTGCTCTTTGATACCAATCTTTCATTTGAAAGTCACGTGTCTAGTATCTGTAAAACCGCATTTTTCCATCTTAAAAATATATTCATAAATTACGTCATATGCTCTCATTGACAAATGCTGAACAATTAGTTAATGCGTTCATGACATCAAGGCTAGATTATTGTAATGCTCTCATGGGCGGTTGCCCTGCACGCTTAACTGAGTGAATCAAATCTAAGCTTTAATTCGAAAAGTTTTTTTTCCGAACTTCACTTAAAGTGTGACAGTCAAAAACAGAAAAGAAGAATTGTCTAACTCCAAATAATATCAGCATAAGCTAAGCTTTGAATGCAGGTGAATATTTGAGATTCAAACCATTCATTCTATCCTCGGGGGAGAGAAAAAGGAAAATTGTTAGCAGAAAAATGAAAGCCGGTATTATCTGAGAGCGTCCACCAGATGGCATTATTGCGCTCATGCAGGATGACGTCAGTGGGGCGCTAACTGCCACACACCTAAAGGCTGCCCTCTAGTGTTGGTCAGTGGGGTATTCAGACTGCAGATTTTTATCTTTTATCGCTCGGTTTCACAACATGTGACTAACAGGAATTACACATCTGTTTAATCGCACATTATATATGAAACAGTTTACAATAGAAACAGGAATTAGAACTTCTGTTTACTTACACATTATACATTAAACGGTTTACAATAGAAACAGGAATTAGAACTTCTGTTTACTTACACATTATACATTAAACGGTTCAAATAAAAACAGGTATTAATACTTCTGTTTTAATTAATAGAGCCGTGAGCACGACAGGAATTAAACATCTGTGAACAGGAATTATTTCTTCTGTTTTACTTAATAGAGCTGTGAGCAAACAGGCATTAGACTTCTGTTTAATTACTACAGCTGTGAACAGGAATTATTGCATCTGTTCCACCTCCCATAAACATTAATCAAAATAGCACTTTATGATAATGCATAGGTTTTCAAAATTGGATCGCGAGACCAATTTCTGACCAGGAGTTTATCGTTAACGTATTAATAAGGCCTATTACGACTGAAACTGAGGATCGGCTCAGTTCAGATTTACGTCCTCGCACTAAAAAAAGAGTTTTCTTCGTCTTTATTTAGTCGGTTTAAATCATATTACATGTACCACCTGCAAAGAGTTTGCTTCGTCTTTACAGGGACAAATGCAATATCATGAGCTGCAGTTTTAGCAGAGCTGCGCTGGCTTTGTGCCTGCCATCAGCTGGGTGAGTTCGCCTTAGCGACTTATCTCACAATTCAAAACGCGCGTACAATTATTAATAGTCATAATACACATTCAACTGAAACTGAATTTGTCCACCAAATAAAGTTTGAAACTGCCTAAAATAACTCCACCATACATGTAACAAAAACGACTCTGGGTAAATGTGAATTAGCTCAAGAATATGGGGAATCTTGGGAATATTAATAATTATGACTCATGGTCATAATTCATAAGTCGCATGTACATTTATTTGATCAATTATCGAGATTCCCTTGTTCTGTAACTGTCTGATCATTACAGTTAAGAAGGGGGTATCCCTTTTCAAACTCCAAGAAAGTTTTATCTTCTGGCCACGAATATCAAACTTTCTGAGTTTATGAATTAAAACTACTCAAGGTAGTCAATATCGAGCTTGTAGCTTAGATCTTTTTAGTTTCATTGACTTTATAAGGTGGTTTTTCAAACACAGAGACAATTAAAAGTATAAATGGGTTTATTAATAAAATGACACACACTAGAGATTATATAAACTACAAACATAAACGTACGTAAAAATGCAAACAAACAAACAAACATTTAACCGAACAAAAACATAAACATAGCGTGATCAGAGTGAAAATGAAATGAAAAAAAGAAAGATATAGAGGGTAACTTAGTTCACAGACCTAAGACCTGGGGCCTCATGTATCAATCTTGCGTACGCACAAAAACTTTGCGTACGCCAGCTTTCACGCTCACGGTCGTACGTACTAACAGTGAAATTAACGCGAGAATGTGCGTTCATCCACGCCAATTTCATGTCTGGCGTACGTACATTTCTCATTGTTTTTGTCCGTTGGCGACTCTTACAGGCAATGAAGTGAAGTTACAAACATTACACAACGAATTTTCGTTCTACAAGTCTATCGCACCACCACCTGTGGGAAGCATTGCTATTAATTTGCAATTTATAAAATAATTGACATAGCCTATATATTGTCACACGAGTATTATGGGAATATTCTATCAATTATGCAATTAAGTAAGAATATATAAAAGCATATGCAAACTGATACAACCCTTAGTCTATGGCAATGACAGCTTTGGTTTAATGTCCACCTTTATATCAGACCATTTCTTTTTAAGGTCATTTAGGGTAGACTGTGTACAGTTGAGACATGTGTACAGTTGAGACACCTTAAATAACTTGCGTTCGCAGCAAGCACAAGTTGTGATTTTTGCTGTGCACGTGCATGTTGGGAAATTTGAACAACGGACGCATCTCCGATCCGAAGATATCGGGGAAAGTTTTTTTTTTTCTAAGATATGACGTTCACTTCACCATGCACTCTCCACAATGAATAGCTTATTATCCCTATATGACTGTTAAACATAACTGGTATCACCACAAACGTTATTCTGTGCCCTAAAAACTGACATGTTTCATGGTATTGTGTCATGCAAGGTAATTGCAAAATCTAGAGAAATGTGCGAGGTGGCCAGCGGGGGATATTGAGACACATATCTACTGTACCCCCGATAGAGTTCTATTAGGAAACACACTGTTTAGTTGTTCAGTGTTATGATAACAGGTTAAACGTCGTAATTAGCCAGCATAGGACGCAAATTAAAATAAAATTAGATATTTAAACTGTGTATTATTAATAAATATTGTTAAATATCTTGTTCCTGCTTTATACATTTTAACCAGTGCAAATTTAAATAAAATGAATGAATATAAATGGATGAATAAAAAAAATGTTGCCCAATTGTTATTTTCTTTATTTGTCTTTATTTTTTATATTTACAATGAATGGTTAGTTACCTTTACATCATTAAAAATGGGTGTCTCAACTGTACCATGCACTGTCTCAACTGTACCACATATTGGTACAGTTGAGACAAAGTTGAGACAAAAAGCACCTTATTTTTATGATCTAATTGTGGAAAATATAAACTACTTGTGGGTATTATTGATTGATAATATCTTAGTCTGAATTAAATGTCATGTGGCGTGTCATGTGGAAATTCACTTCTTTTCAGTGTCTATTTTTGTGTGGAAAATCAAAACGCAAAAATTGTCTCAACTGTACTCAGTCTACTCTACAGTGCGACTTTCAGATCCCACCTGCATCAGCCAAACTCTCCCACTCATATTTTTTCCTTTTGTTATTAATTCCGGAGGACAAAGTTCCAAATAATTTTTATTTATTTTTTTCGTTTCTACCTCCGATAGTAGCACCTCCAATTCACTTTCTGTAAAGTTTCGTTTCTTGCCGCCATTTTCTTACTGTTTTCTTTTGCCAAAGTGGACTCATTACCATATTTAAATTAATTTAATTAAGGGAGGAGACTGGGTGGAGCGTTGTGCTCGTGCATGTGCGCTCAATTTTACGTTAACTGGGATGTACAAAGAGAATATGCGTGGGATCCTTCGTACGCAGAGATTCATACATCTGGGGTTTTTTGTGCGTACGCACATTTACAGCTTTGTCCGTACGCAATGTTTTAGTATGAATTCAACGCAAGTCTTTGTACATGAGGCCCCTGGACACCTGAAATCAGCGTTTAGAGAGAGTTACGTTACGTGCAAGATTCTATGCTCTTTCAGTGTGGTGCTGTGGTGCGGACACTGCGCGTGCGCGTGTCCGGCTGGTTTGCGTCTAGCTTCGTCTTCTGGGTCGTTTCGCAAGACGATGTAAAGGCTCACTTGAATTTAACGTTACCGAGAAAGTTCAGATTCATCTCCCGGGCAGGGAGAGGTTTAAAGTCTTTGTTGCAAGGGACGCAGCTACGACTCGAACATGTGCTCGCTCGATAGAGAAGACCAGAGCCTCCTCCAGATGTTCCTTTGGAGAAGCGCTGCGCCGAGGAAGAGAGTTAAGTTGAGTTGGATGAGAGAGGGAAGAGAGATAAGAGAGCGAGGAAACTGAAGGTTTGGACTTTTATCAGTGTCCCATGTGCCGTCCCCTCCTTCGTGTAGGACGAATCAGCTGTCGAGAATCTTCGAGCGGGAAGATTCCTTTGTCCGGTTAGACACGCCCACTCGAATGAGTCATGATTGACTTTAACTTGAGAGGATTTTCTCCAGACATATGAACTTATAAAACAATGCGCATCACTGAATTCTGCTATCGGAATTCAACTCCGTTAGATTAAGAGAATTACAAAGACATCAAACGCATCACATGAAGGTTGTAGCAATGCAAAGATACAGGAGATATGCAGAATTACACACATTTAAAGTCTTGATTACCACATGACAAAATCGTAGACACCCCAATATGACATGGTCATAACAAAAGGCACCTCAGAAATATATCAACATTTTGGTAATGTCCTATGGTAAGTCAAAGGGAAAATCTGTGGGTCTGTGTGTGGTGTGTTTGGGACGTGACTGCTGGTAATGTCTGCTTTCCTGGGTCGTAAAGTTTTATGGTCTGAGGTAGGGTTACAAAACCACTATTGAGGAACCTTCTTTAAAAATACCTTTCAGAGCCAAACACTCGAAGATCATAACTATATGATCAAAACAACATTAATCACACATGCATACAGGAAGTTCAGATACAAGCCTGAGTTACATACTTAAAAGTTAAACACAAAAGGATGTTGGTGTGTGTGTATGTGTGTGTGTGTTCTGGAATGTCACGAGTCTATAAAAGTCACAGGGAGTCCATGCTGAAATGGGGGTTTTAGAGGGGATTCTCCAAAACAGGGTTTCCTTATGTGACTCAAATGTCCCTCGGGGGAGCCACAAAGATGCAATTTTGACCGTTCAAGCCGACTTGGAGGCGCCATGAACAAACTCGTTGTCTCTGAACAGCATGTGACCGCATGTCATAGTCATTGTCGTTACACTGTTTTAATTATTCTTATTTATTTTTATTATTTAAATTTCTTCTATGTAAAGCACTTTGAATTGCCATTGTGTATGAAATGTGCTATATAAATAAACTTGCCTTGCCTTGCCTTGCGCATGTCCTTGAGCATCTGGGCCTGGTAGACCTGCAGAATGGCCATGGCATGCAATGAGGCGGCTGCCTGTCCCGCGGCTCTATAGGATTTCGCCACCAGAGTAGACGAAAACCTACAGGCTTTGGATGGGTGCTTTGGGTCACCATGGGAGGAAGCGCTCTGCGGACACAGCTGCATCGTAACAGAACGTTCCACCGGGGGAACCCCAGTGTACCCCTGAGCAGCGGCTCCGTCGAGGGGAGGAAAGGCAGAGAAGGCCGTCGAGCGATCACGGGAAGACAGGGGTGCCTTCCAGGACCTTGAGACCTCCTCATGCACATCCAGTAAGAAAGGTATTGGGGTTGGACGCTGACGGGGATCATGGATGCTGAATCGACCAGGGAGAAACACATTCACTGGCAGACCACTGCACAGATCAGTAGGCAATGTGGACTCACTGGAGATTGCCGTCACACCAACACCGGAGAGTCGCTCGTCTCGAAGAGTGAAGAGTGTAGATAAACTCAGGATTGGCTTGTGGAGTGAAGAGATGCTCTTGGCTCCGAAGCGAAAACATACTGCTTGATGCCAGCTTACTTCCTTATATACCCACGAGGTGGGGTGGAGTTACGCTATGCAAAATCCGCAGGCCCATGGCATTTCATCGCCATTGGCTCGTTTTCTAATTCTCGAAGGTGATAGGCTTTCTATGCGAAACCCCATTTTGTCGTCACTGACGTAACACGTAGGGACCACGAAAGGGAACTAGTTTAGAATGTTGTTTTCTGCATAGCTTCATGATTACTTCAGTACAGCATCTGTTAGTGACACTGAATATACCCAGAAGGAAATCAATGCAACTGCGCATGATTAGTTGGTAAAATCTCAACAGTCACACATACTGTATGGTTGGCATAAAGCAGTAAAGATCAGCAAAGTTTACAAGACCTTTTAGGCTGCTTTAAGCTTTTCTTTTTTCTCTTGGCACTGAGTAGATTTGAAACTGAGATTACAGCTGTAAAACAAAAACAGTGAAACAAGTTTCTAAATGCAGTGGGTACTGAATCTCCGTATCAGCTGGCAGCAAGTGTCCCTAGCAATCTGTGGAATGGTGGAATAAACACAAGACAACAATGTCCATGTGATCAGCTCCGGCCTTGCTGGTTTATATTTATTTCCAAAATGTTCTTAGACTTAGACTTAGACAGACTTTTATTGTCATTCAACTGCACATTTTACAATATACAGTTGAGCGAAATTTCGTTGCAAGGCTCCGAGCATAAAAAAAATACAATATAAATATAGTATGAACAATATAAAAAATATATGCAATTTAAAATGAACAATTATGAAACAATTATGACTAGTACAAATATCTATAGCAGCAGGATGTATTGCAGTAAAAAGACAGATAAATGGACAATATAACATTAAAATTACTTAGTGCAAATAGGGTTCACAGTTACCATGTAAGTGACTAGTGTCATATGTATGCGGGAGAGGGATTATTGGGAGTTTAGCAGTCTTATGGCATGGGGGATGAAACTGTTGTAGAATCTGGATGTTCTGCATTTGAAGCTGCTGAACCTCTTGCCAGAGGGCAGCCGGGAGAACAATCCATGGTTGGGGTGGAAGGGGTCCTTTGAAATTGACTGAGCCCTGGTCAGGCAGCGTCTGAAAGCAGTGTCATGGATGGAAGGAAGTGCTGTCCCGATGATTTTCTCTGTCCTCACCACTCTCTCTACACGTTTCCAGTCTGAGGCGTTGCAGGCCCCAAACCAGACAGAGATGCAGCTGGTCAGTATGCTCTCTATTGTGCCTCTGTAGAAAGTGGTGAGGATGGGAGGGGGGAGGTTTTCCCTTCTCATCCGACGCAAAAAGTGCAGACGCTGCTGTGCTCTCTTCACAAGAGCAGAGGTGTGGAGAGACCAGGTTAAAGTGTCTGTGATCTGCACCCCCAGGAATTTGATGCTGCTCACCTGCTCCATTGTGGCGTTGTTGATGAGGAGGGGGGTGTGACTTGGCTGTTTTTTCCTGAAGTCAACGACAATTTCTCTTGTTTTGTTGACATTCAAGATTAGATTGTTTGTGTCACACCATTCCACCAGGTGTTTTACCTCCTCTCTGTAGGCCAGTTCATTATTGTCCCTGATGAGACCCACCACTGTCGTGTCGTCCGCATACTTAATGATGTGGTTTGTACTGTACCTGGCACGGCAGTCATGAGTCATCAGGGTGAAGAGCAGTGGGCTCAGTAAGCAGCCCTGGGGGGAGCCGATACTAAGGGAGATGACGCTGGAGGTGTTTTTTCCAACCCTCACAGACTGGGGTCTGTCTGTAAGGAAATCCAGCAGCCAGTTACACAAGGGGGTATTGAGTCCAAGGGGGGCCAGTTTTCTCACCAGGTTCTGGGGGATGATTGTATTAAATGCTGAGCTGAAGTCCAGAAACAGCATTCGCACGTGGGTATTGTTCTTTTCCAGGTGTTCAAAGCTCAGATGGAGTGCGGAGGAGACAGCATCCTCTGTGGAGCGGTTGGAGCGGTATGCAAACTGTAGCGGATCAAAAGAAGGGGGGAGTTTAGAGATGATGTGATCCTTCATCAGCCTCTCAAAGCACTTCATGATTATGGGAGTAAGTGCGACAGGGTGGTAATCGTTCAGTGATGAAATTGTGGTTTTTTTGGGCACTGGTATGATGGTGGCGGTCTTGAAACAGGATGGAACGACAGCATAGGTCAGCGAGGTGTTAAATATGTCCGTGAGGACATGAGCCAGCTGGTCAGCACAGTCTTTGAGCACCCGTCCCTGTTTGTTATCGGGGCTCGCTGCTTTTCGTGCGTTCAGTCTTCTCAACGTCCTCCGGACATCAGCTGTCTCGAGTCTGAGTGCCTGTTCGTCTGAGTGAGGTATGGATTTCCTCACAGGAGTGTTGTTGAGTGATTCAAACCGACTAAAGTCGTTATTGAGTACGTTGAGGAAGTCTATGTTGTCCTCACAAGGTAAGGGAGCAGCCTTGTAATCTGTGATGGTACGGATGCCTTGCCACATGCGTTTGGTGTTTGTCGGGTCGTGGAAGAATCCCTGGATTTTCTGACCATAGGCACGCTTTGCTGTTCTGATGGCACGGTTCAGGTTGGCTCTGGCTGATCTGAGTGCCTCTCTGTCCCCACACTTGAACGCTGCATTTCGTACCCTCAGTATTGCACGTACCTCATTGGTCATCCAGGGTTTCTGATTTGCCCGTGTGATGACGGTCTTGGTAGCAGAGACATCCACCATGGATTTCTGGATGTATGCAGACACGGATTCAGCATACTCCTCTACGTTGGTGTATTGGTTTTCAGTTGCAGCTTCCTTGAACTGCAATAAAATGCATTTTATTCACATTAGAATAAACACAAATGTCAAATAATAATAATAATAATTTGTATTTTGTTTGAGGAGGGTTAGATCACAGCAGAGGCGCAGGGACTCTGCAGGAACAAAAGTCTCGACCGCAGCTCCGAGATGGTCATCTTCCCACAATGGGTACATGACTCACCCACAAACGATCAATGATCGATGCCCAGACACGTGAGGCAGAGATTGTGACCATCCTGCGATGCCAGGTTGAACCGCATCCAGAAACGTCTGATTGCTTTGAATGTTTTATTATTGATTATGTCTGGAAATGTTCATGTACACCCTGGTCCTTCATCTCCCTTAATTTATACAACTACACTGGACTCAGACATGCATTTTAAACAATTCTGCACAAGGAGTATTATACCAAAACTAGATCAACTTAAATTATGGGTAGAAAGCTCAAAACCTGATGTATTAGTTATTACTGAGACGTTGTTAAAGAAGAGCATCGGTGACTCATTAATTAGTATGGCTGGATATAATATTTTCCGCCAGGATAGATCATCCAAAGGTGGGGGAGTTGCTATTTTTGTAAAGGATTATCTTCAGTGCACAAAACTTTTATCTAAATCGATAAGATAAAAGTTCAATAACAGTTGCAGGCTGCTATCGTCCTCCATCAGCTCCTTCCTGTGTTTTAACAACTCTTGGATCAATCCTTAGTTCTTATACTACTTTTGAATTTGTATTATTGGGTGATTTAAACTGGAATTGCTAAATCATCCTGATTGTGTTTTGCTTCAATTTGACTCTTTAAATCATACACAGATTATTAGTAAGCCTACTAGGTATGATAGTAAGTGTTTAGGAAATGCTAGGCTTTTTTAGATGTAATTTTAACAAATAATCCAGTTTGATATCAATCTGATGTTTTCTGTAATGATATCAGTCAGTGGCTTGCACAGACCTCCTCCGGGGCAGGGGCAGACGGACCAAAAAGGGCACTTTAAAAAAAAAAAAAAAAAAAAAAAAAAATCCCCTGTATTCAAAGCAGTACCTGTCTGTCTGTTGTGTTTTTATATATTTTAATGACTTCCTCACAATTATTTGGAATATCTCGCTCGATGGAGAGCAGCAGTAGGTCAGAGAGCCTCTCTTCATTACCAATGAAAAGATTTTGATACAATTAGAATGCATAACACATCAAACAAAAATAGGGAAATGATGATAATATTACATTTATTCTGCCGTGCAAAGGCAAAAGACCGTTACTTCGTTTTTGGTCGAAAATGAGTTATTTATATTTTTGGCACATTCAAGACCTCATGTGGATGAGCATCTTGAATCAATTCCGTTGTTTTTTTGAGAAAATAATGAGTTGTCTTAACAGTAACTTCCAAAAGCCCATGAGAAACCAAGGCAGAACACCGTAACACCAGTTCTACCAGAAAGACTCGGTAGATAAAATGATGTAACGAAGCATATATTTATTGACAGCCCAGCAAGCATTGTAAAGTTCTTTGGCGTAGGCCCCGTCCATAGTTCGTAATCCGAGGGTAGCGGATCTGCATCTCCTGCCTGAAGACGAAGGCAGGGGCGCAGCCAACCCCCCTGGAAGGTATGGACAGGACCATCCTGGTGGTAGTGGGGAGGGTGGAGGTTGTTGTCGCGTCGGCATCTGCGAACTCAAACATGTGTAAGTACCGATCTTTTATACAGAAAGTATAAAGACGTGATTGGATAGAGATGAAGGTAATAAGTGACGTAGTAATTAAAGGTATAGCGGAGGATGTTTTACTTCCTGGTGGGTAGTCTAAACTATTGGTCCTCCTAATTGTCAATCATTCTGGTGAATCAATCAAACTTTTCAAAAAGTGGAGAGGGCGGGTCTTATCTAAAATTTGGAAAGATCCTCCGCCATACCTTTAAGTCTTCCTGGCAGAACATAAGCTAAAGCTTTCATTTACCGCTCTTTGGCTTTGTTTTGAAACGCTCAAATTGAGTTACGGTACTCTGCCTTTGTTTAGCCGCGCGTCAATATTTAGTTACTGTGGCTCAGTGGCGGCAGTGGCTCAGTGGTTCATGTAGATTGTCTACAAACCGGAAGGTTGGTGGTTCAATCCCCGGTTCCACCTGACCAAGTGTCGAGGTGTCCTTGAGCAAGACACCTAACCCCAGCTGCTCCCGACGAGCTGGATCGCCTTGCATGGCTGACACCGCCGTCTGTGTATGAATGAGTGAGTGAATGGGTGAATGTGAGGCAATATTGTAAAGCGCTTTGGTGGCCATTGGGTCTGTGAAAGCGCTATATAAATGCAGTCCATTTACCATTTACCATACTGTGCCGGTGTTCTATCAAATAATGCTACCTATCAGAATGTACGGTTATCTGCCTTTGTTTTACTGTCCATTAAAATTAAAATGACGGTGTAGCCTGTGTATTTTGTACAGCTGCCATGAGCCCCTCTAACTTCTGATGTCCTCAGAGCTTTGTTCTGTCCTGCACTGGTCAGAGCATTTAGTATGGTCTGAAACCGCTCCATCGACAAACGTGCAATATCGATCGCGAAGGATTATGCAGAGTTGACAGTAAAATGTTCTTCTTCTTCTTCTTCTTCTTCTTTGGGTTTTTACGGCAGCTGGCATCCTTTGAGTTGCATTACTGCCACCTTTCGGTTTTATTTACCCTTTGTTTTCATTCATACTAAATCCACCTATCTAATCCAGTCATCCTCAGAAAACCAAATATCCATTTCCTACCCTCCACACTCTCTCCATACTCCAATAAACTTTTTACTGTATTATCTACCCGTCCTATTTTTTTTTTTAACTGTGTTATCATTTCTAGTCTTTCCTGAGTAAATTTCCTGCATGTTGTAAGAATATGTTCTACTGTTTCAGCCTCCTGACATTGTTCACACATTCCTGTAGGATGTTTTCCTGTAATTAAAAGTGTGCCGTTCAGATTGCTATGCCCAATTCTCAGCCTGCTTATTATCACCTGCTCTTTCCTCTTTGTTCCCCTACTTCTTGATATACCTACTTTGCTTTGGATTTCGTGGAAATGTCTCCCTTTTGTTGCATTATCCCAGCTCTGTGTTGCCATTGTTGATTTATACTTCTCCACACTATGCCTTTCCCCTCTGATTTTGATAATTTAATGTTGACTTCAACATCTCCTTTTTTAACTGCTTCTTTTGCCACCTTATCCGCTTTCTCATTTTCCTGAATTCCCGAGTGTGCAGGGAAATTTTCCCCCTGCCTAACTATTCTTGAGTTCGTAAATAACACTTCATACAGCAGGTCTAGGTGACTTCTAGTTGTACCTGTCTTCATGCTTATAAGAGCTGCCACAGAGTCACTACATATTAAGATTTCCTTCTCACTAATATGTTCTGTCCATTCCAACGCCATCAATATGGCAAACAGTTCGACTGCAAACACACTCAGACAATCAGATGTTTTTTTACTAAGTTCCACCTGATATCTAGGAAGCCCAAATCTCTTAAAGCCCGAGCTTGTATTACATCCAAGTCTGCTAACACAGATTTAGCTGCTGAACCATATACAATACTTCCGTAGTCTAACCTTGATCTTATTAAGGCTATATATATGCATTTCAGCGATGCTACCTCCGCTCCCCACCCCAATCCTGCAATACACTTCATGACATTTATAACTTTTTTACACTTATCAACTACATATCTAATATGCTCCCTCCATGTTAATCTCACATCAAAATACACTCCCAAAAAACGAAATCTTTCAACTCTCTCTAAATTATTTCCGTACAATTTCAAATACCATTCTCTGACTTTCTTTCTTGTAAAGAACATAACTTTTGTTTTTTCCACTGAAAACTTAAATCCCCATTTTGTTCCCCACTTTTCGACTTGATTAATTCCATCTTGCATGTTCTTAACTACGTATTCCACATTTCTCCCTCTTTTCCACAATGCTCCATCATCTGCAAACAATGATCTCCCCATATCATTTGGAATGTTTACAAAATACATCATTTATCATAATGGACAATAAAGTTGGACATATTACACTCCCCTGCGGTGTCCCGTTCTCTACAGTATATTGGCTAGATAATTCTGCTCCTAATTCACCTGAATAGTTCTTTCATTTAAAAAGTCCATAATCCAATAAAATATTCTCCCTCCAACACCCATTAAGTTCAATTTAATTAGCAATCCTTCCTTCCATAACATATCATATGGCGGCGCGCACAGTCGCAGCGGCCAGGAGCTCCTACAACGGGCATGGTTTTTTCACTTTTTTGGTGGTACTGTGTATCACGTCGCACATTTTCAGTACAGCGGCACTTCAGTACAGCCGCTCTGAACTCTTGAACCTGAGTACTGGAGTACACCACCTGTTACACTAAAAAAAAAAATTCATTGGATGAACATGATTTTATCATGCCACCTATATTCCATCTAAACAAACCAAGTTAAGTCAACCAACCTTTGTCATATTATTTGAACACAAAATAGATGTGTTGGTTAAACATGATATTAACATTTCCATTAAACTAATTTTAATCTTTTTTGAGTTACATGTTCATTCTTAGTTAATTTAGTGAGATTACTTTTGAGTGTACAAAAAAAACACAGAAAACATGCAAACAATTTTAAATTTTTTTTTTTTTAATTGGGCTTTAACATGCACCAGTTAAGTCTGAACTGCTTTCTTCACTTTAAGTATCCCATTCATCTGAGTGTTTGTAACAGGATGTATAAGAAACATTTAGCTAACAAAATCTTGGCTCTTGAGAAAACTGATCCCCAAGCAACGCTTGCAAGACTTTAACGCCCCTTTTTTCTTAACACTTCTAAAAATTAAGCAATTTTAACACTTTCCTTTTTGGGAATTTGTAAGGTAAACCATGGCCTGATACAGAAAAATGTTACATTTGAAAATAGACATGAATTTAACATAAACAATTGTGAGTAACAATTTGAGCTGTAAAATAATAATGAAAAAAGATTGTCTGATGAAATACTGGTGTATATATAAAACATAAAAATAAATAAATACATACCTTAAATAAATAAAAACCTTACAGCAGCTTGCTGTGATGAAATCACATGAAAATTATTTTGATAATTCTAAATTACCAGTGTAGCTTATGTTCCTTCACATCTTAAAAATTAAGCCATTTTAATAATACCCATTTTGGGAATTTGTAAGTGTAAACCTTGGCCTTGACACACACACACAAAAAAAGTAAAATTTGAACAAACATGAATTTATAGCAAGTGTGTAACAACTGCTCCAGTCAGTTGTCCCTTTGGTAAAACACTGTCGTAGTCTCAGTCCATCTTTTTCAAGCTCACTTACTCCAAAAGCTTGTTTTTGAGGAACTGTGCCTTGGATGACAACATCTGTCCATTTAGATTTAGAAAGATCTTCTGCAAGACTTCAAAAGTGCATTTGAGCTCTGGTGGGTAGCTCAGGTTCAAACAGTATATCAGTCCAAATAACAGAGCACAAGCCTGTGCAATGCTATTCAAGTCACTGAGCACTTCCACACCTTCAAGGACACCAATGTCTGCTGGGTCATCGTTAGGCAGCGCTCCCTCCTTCAGTATGACATACACTCCTATCACAGTTTGCTCCATGGTACTTTGTGACTCAAATTCTGAATCCTGTGGGATAAGAGCACAAGCAAAAATTAGCTCAAATATTTATTACAAGAAATGCACACTTAAACACTCACTGGCCACTTTATTAGGTAAACCTGTAAAGTAAACTTCAATCCAATACAGGAGCTCTGCTGTGAATCCTACATTTACAAGGTTATAATTATTCAGTTTTTAAGATGAAACTGTCAGAAAGGTGATATTTCTACTGTTTATTATTGAGGTCACAGTGGGTGCTGGAGTATAATGTGGTGCATTATATTATAAGATTGTAATAATTTATTTGGCCACCATATTTAAAATAAATTAGGTGGCTAAAACATTAGAACCACTTTGGAATATAATGCACTGCAATAAAACAAAAGCATACATGTACAGTTTCTGATGCCATTTTTTTTAAATGTAAATTAGGCCCCTTGAGAGCTCAACCGATTTGAATAAAAAAATATTTGTTTTCGTGCATCAACCAATTCACATAAGAACTGTGTACCATCAGTTTCCTATAAATAAACAATTTGTCCAGCTCAGTTATTTGACAAAGTTATGTGTTCTCTCAAGTCACATGTTTGTTGTAGCAAATAGGGGAAAACACGGCCCAAGTACAGATTCAATGGGCTTTTAAAACTGTATTTTCTTATCAACTCACCAAATATGCCTTCACTAGTTTTTCAGGGTCATCATTCAAGTAGGTGCACAGAGACTTGATGACACAGGCTCTTCGGGTATGTATAGTGTCATTCTGTGGGGTGGGGACAAGATTAACTCAAACTTCAGTGGCGGCACAGCTTAAGAGTACTCTTTGGGAAGAAAATGCATTGAGAATGACTATTAAATATACACAATTTAAATATACACAAACATAATGATTGTCGTTTCCAAAACAATGGTGTAGTTTATAATGCTTAAGCAATTTGTACCTACAACTCTCCTTTGTAACACACTGCCTGCACTGCCACATACACGTCACTGAAAGAGAAAGAAAAGGAAAGGTCAGTAATCAAGGATAGTTAGTTATACATTATATGTGAGTGTTAAGAAAAACTACTTACATGTAATAAAGGTGAGGTTCACATCAGAAGAGCATGGGGACAGCTTTATATTGTGATGTATTTCATCTTTTGTATGAAGAAAAGAATCATTTTCGCTGTAAAAAAAGTAAAGAAAAAAAGTGTATAAGACTGACTTCAAAAAATGGGCCAAAGAAAATACCACTACTGGCTGCTGTTACTAAATATAAAGTTTTACTTATATTAATAAGTATATTCCATAAATAAAACATGTATACCTATTCAATCATAACTTTAACTGCCATTTATTAGGACACTTCAAATATGGTCGACTGCATCATAGATTTTACTTGACAATTTTTGCACACTGTAATCAATAAGCTGGGTAGCATTAAGTAACATGTTTGAAAAGACAGAAATGGCTAGATACAGAACGTTTAAATTAATATTTTGCTGATATACATACATGAAGGCCAGGCCAACATAAAAATGGCACATTACGCTAACGTTAGCTAACGTTACATTAACTTACAAACAGAAAAAAAAACGGGAAAAAAATGGGTGTATGATGTTTTCGACTCTGACGTCTGCATTCAATTTATCTCCTGTTTTACCCTCCCATTGTTGGGGTAGAGTTATATTTGCTGAAAATCAGCGAAAAAATGGCTAGAGTTGCCATATTCCCCTTTAACGTTAAGGTGAAACTCGTATCGACAAAGACACAGAATTGAACCCAACACATGTGCTTCAAGTCTGGGAAAATAAGCCTGCTTAGAAACATCGCAACAGTGTCTAATAACTTAGTTTTATCCCACAGTAATAATTACAAATAGGTACATATATCAGGTACTTACCCTCAATATCAAGGATGCAGAACGATTAGACCGCTCACAAAACGTCAGGAATTTCAGCCTTCTCCACAGTACATTTGAGCCCGCGTGTCCCCGAACTTCCCGCCGCAGTACTGAGCATGCGCAGTGTGACTCACCAGAGAGAATTGTTGATATGAAGCGCCTCAATCTCATTGAATCAACAAGTGCAGATCTAATTCATTCAATTATTTCTTAATTTAGTTCCAACTAACAAGAATGAATCATTTAACACAAGTAAACTCGTTATATTCTTATTAATCAGACATATTTTTATTTAGCAAATCAAGCAAGTGGCTAGTTGAGTTTTTGAGTGTAGCCGAGTACTTCATTCCTCTTGAGATCACCAGACCACCTACCGGGCCCCGCGCAGGAGCAGGCCGGCGAAGGAAGCGTTGTGAGCGGCGGCAGAAGAGGGGTAAGCGGGCTGGTATATGGACCAGGCTAAAGGCTAATCCGTTCAAACCACCACTTCCTACAATCTTTCTCTCAAATGCCCGGTCGATCCGCAGCAAGATGGATGAGATCCGGTTACATATAGCAGCAAAGAGGATTATTTACAACTGTTGCTGCATGATTTTCACTGAAACCTGACTGAACAGCACCACTACGTACGCTGCTATCGAGCTAGCGGGACGCACCGCCTACCGAGCCGACAGGACCGCGGACTCTGGTAAGAAGATTGGCGGGGGACTTTGCATCTACATTAACAACTTTTGGTGTTTAATAATAGCATTAATAACAGCTTGGTAGCACACCCGAACAGTGTTTTTGTTGCCGCTGGGGATTTTAACCATGCTGACTTAAAAACTGTTCTTCACAAATTCCATCGCAATGTGAAATGTGCTACTAGGGGAGATAAAACGCTGGACCAGGTGTATACTAACGTAGCAGAAGCATACAGGGCCCAGGCCTACCCCCACCTGGGTCTGTCAGACCATCTCTCCCTGCTGCTACACTCACGGTATACACCCAAGATCAAGAGCGCTGGGATTACAACCAAGACCGTGAGAATGTGGCCAGAGGACGCCATCCCTATGTTACGGGACTGTTTCCACCACACAGACTGAGATGTTTTCAAGGGGCAGGGAACGGACACTCGTGAATCATTGGATGAATCTACCATCACTGTCCTGAGTTACATTAACTTCTGTGTGGATAATGTTACGTCTTGGAAACATTTCCGTGTGTATCTCAACAGGAAACCTTGGATGACACACAGAGTTGAACAACTGATCCGAGCTAGGGATAGAGCGCTGGGTTTTAGGGACCCTGATTTATACAGTAGAGCCAGGGCTGCATTAAGGAAAGGAATCAATACTGCCAAACAACAACACCGGAGGCATATTGAAGCCTGTTTTAATAACTCTGCAAACCCCAGGCAGGTATGGGAGGGCATCAGGGCCATCACGGACTATAAGAGCAAATCAACATCTCCCTCAGCTGATTCCACCTTGGCTGAGGATTTCAACCTCTTTTATGCCCGCTATGACAGGGAAAACACAGATTCTGTGTTGTCCCCCCTCCCCTCCACTGATCCTGCCCCAGTCCTGAGTACTCATGAGGTAAGACGGGTCCTCTGCGGCATCAACACCAGGAAAGCAGCCGGACCGGACGGTGTGCTGGGCCGAGTGCTGAGAGACTGTGCTGCGGAGCTAACTGACGTTTTTACCGCCATCTACAATACATCGCTGTCCACCTCATGGGTCCCTGCCTGCTTTAAGGTAGCCACAATAGTCCCAGTCCCCAAGCAGTCAAATGCCACCTATCTAAATGATTATAGACCGGTGGCACTCACCTCCATTCCTGCCAAGTGCCTTGAGAGGCTGGTCACCACTCACATTAAAAGTGCAATACCATCATCACTTGACCCACACCAATTTGCATACAGACGGAACCGGTCGACTGAGGACGCCATCGCCATCGTGCTCCACACGCTATTGGAACATCTCGAGCACAAGAACACCTACGCGAGACTCCTCTTTGTCGACTTTAGCTCTGCCTTTAATACAATCCGGCCGTTTAAACTCCGAGCCAAACTGCACCACCTTGGCTTTAACACCTCGCTGTGCAATTGGATTGTTGACTTTCTGACAAATCGAACACAGAGTGTTAGAGTAGGCAAGCACTTGTCCTCCACCCTTTCAATTAACACCGGGGCCCCCCAAGGGTGTGTGCTTAGCCCCTTGCTCTACACTCTATTCACACATGACTGCTCTGCTTCTCTTTGTTCCAATCTCATTGTTAAATTTGCCGACGACACATCAGTGCTCGGACTCATCAACAACAACAATGAAGCGGATTACCGGACTGAAGTGCAACATATAGCGTCATGATGTGTCAATAATAACTTGTCTTTGAATATCAAAAAGACCAAGGAGATCATTGTGGACTTCCGTAAAAGCAGACCCAATCATTCTCCTCTCTCTATTGGCAATGGGGTGGTAGAGAGGGTGCCACATTTTAAATTCTTGGGAGTATCTGTGACCGAGGACCTGACCTGGGGAACCAACATCACGCAGTGATAGGGAAGGCCCAGCAACGCCTCTACTACCTGAGGCAACTGAGGAGCGCCAGGATTTCAAAACAGCTGATGGTCAATTTTTACAACTGTGCCATCAGCAGTGTTTTGACATATGGTTTCTTAGTGTGTTATTCCAGCTGCACTAAGGCCCATCAGCAGGCACTCCAACGAGTGGTAAAAACAGCGGGTAAAATCATTGGGACCACTCTCCCAGAGATCAGTACCATCTATGATGCCCGCTGTCTGAAGAGAGTGCACAACATCCTGCGGGACCAGCATCACCCGGCCCATCACCTGTTCCACCTGCTGCCCTCAGGGAGAAGGTACAGGTCCATTGGTGCTAATAAAGCCAGACTGGCTAACAGCCTGTACCCTTACGCAGTGAGGCTGCTTAATGATGCCAACTCTGACCATACTCTCTGTTATGGATGCCTTTTAAGTTGTTTTGTAAAGCCTCTTGCTGCTACCAAGAGTGAATGTCATTGGTTCTGTGCCTCAACAACCATATACTTTTGATGTGCTACCATCTAGCACAGATTCTTGTCCTGTATGTGTCATGATGGAAACACGGAAGCAATTGCAAGTAAAACTCTCTTTTATTTGAGTAATGGAATGATGGTAGGGAAATGTCCAGAGAGAAACAGGTTAGTGACGCAGGGACTTCGATGGTCAGATGAGTGCCGTGATGGGAAGTGCTGAGGTGACGTGACAAATCCAGAGTGAACACCCACAGGAACACGAACAGGAACAGGAAACAAAGAAGGCACCAGACTGGAACGACGACGGGAGCAACACAACCGGGAATCACAAACAACAATCTGACAAAGGAGATGAGAAATGCATGAGTATATATAGGTGAGGAGATGAGCTGCAGCTGGTGATGGAAGTGATGAGCTGATGAGCGTCAATCAGTCGGCACGCCCACACAATCAGCACACACACACACACAACAACAGAAACACGAGACAAGAAGGAGGCATAGGACTTATGAACCGTGACAGTACCCCCCTCCCTAGGAACGCCTCCTGGCGTTCCCAGACTCCCTTGCCTGCCGATTGTAATCATCGATAAGGGAGTGATCCAGGATGTCCCTAGCAGGAACCCAACTTCTCTCCTCCGGACCGTAACCTTCCCAGTCCACCAAGTACTGAAATCCGCGTCCCCTCCGTCTCGAGTCCAGAACACGATTGACCGAATAAGTAGGTTCCCCGTCTACGAGTCGCGGCGGGGGGGGGGGGACCGGGGCTGGCGGATTAATGCGAGCAAAGAAAACGGGCTTAATTTTGGACACATGAAAGACGGGATGAATCCTCCTGTACACTGGAGGGAGATTGAGACGGACTGTCACTGGATTAATGATTTTAGTGACAGAGAACGGGCCAATGAATTTGGGTGCAAGCTTATTAGAAATGGAGCGGAGAGGAATGTCCTTGGTAGAAAGCCACACTTTGGAATCGACAACGTATACGGGAGGCCTACGCCGGTGGCGATCGGCTTTGGCCTTGGTGCGCGCCCCCACTTGGAGTAGAGTCTCACGGGCTCTAGTCCAAGTGCGACGACACCTCTGGACGAAGGCGTGGGCGGAGGGGACCGCGACTTCGGATTCCAGACTAGGAAAAATTGGTGGCTGGTACCCTACACTACACTCAAACGGTGATAGGCCCGTGGATGACACTGGCAACGTGTTGTGGGCGTACTCCACCATAGACAGTTGCTGACTCCAAGAGGAAGGATTCTTGGACACTAAACATCGCAACGCTCTCTCCAAATCCTGGTTGGCTCGCTCAGTTTGACCATTGCTCTGGGGATGGAACCCAGAGGATAGACTGACAGTCGCACCCAGGCATTTACAAAACTCTCGCCAAAATTTGGACACAAATTGGGGTCCCCTGTCAGAAACCACGTCCGTCGGGAGGCCATGTAGCCGAAAGACGTGGTTAACGACTATCAACGCTGTCTCCTTGGCTGAGGGTAATTTGGGCAAGGGAATGAAATGGGCCGCCTTCGAGAACCGGTCCACCACAGTCAAAACTACCGTGTGACCCTGGGAGGGTGGGAGGGCGGTGATAAAATCTAGAGCGATATGGGACCAAGGTCTCGAAGGCACCGGCAGCGGTTGAAGTAACCCATCTGGGGGTCGATTGGAAGTCTTACCCGTGGCGCAAACTGAGCAAGCCAAGACAAAATTGTGAACGTCACGAGCCATGAGAGGCCACCAGAATCGTTGCTTGACCAAAAATTTAGTGCGATTAACTCCTGGATGGCAAGCCACATTGGAACAATGTCCCCACTGAATAACGCTGGACCGTAAACCCTCGGGCACAAATAAACGATTCGGTGGACAACGGGACGGAGGCGTTACCCCTTCTAAGGCCTTCTTGACCTTCGATTCGATCTCCCATGTGAGTGTAGAGATGAATAGAGTCTCTGGTAAAATGCACTCGGGAGTAGACGGGCGTTCGGAACGGTCAAAAATACGCGATAAAGAGTCGGGTTTGAAGTTTTTGGAACCCGGGCGGTACGAAAGAGTAAAGTCAAAACGACCGAAAAAAAGAGCCCACCGAGCCTGCCTGGAGTTTAGTCTTTTAGCAGTCCGAATATATTCCAAGTTCTTGTGATCGGTCCAGACGATAAAAGGTACCCCCGACCCTTCTAACCAGTGGCGCCATTCCTCCAATGCTTGACTGCCAACAACTCTCTGTTGCCAATGTCATAATTGCGCTCGGCAGGGGATAAACGATGAGATAAAAACGCGCAAGGATGCATCTTATCGTCTGAAGGAGAACGCTGGGATAGCACTGCGCCTACCCCCACCTCTGACGCATCGACCTCCACCACGAACTGACGTGAAGGATCAGGGGTTATCAGGATGGGGGCTGAAACGAAGCAACCTTTGAGTTTGGCAAACGCAGCCTCGGCTGCGTCTGACCACCTGAACGTCGTTCTGGGAGAGGTCAAGGCGGTCAGAGGTGCGGCTAGTTGGCTGAAATTGCGAATGAAACGCCGGTAGAAATTGGCGAACCCCAGAAACCGCTGTAGGGCCTTACGGGAATCTGGGCTTGGCCATTCTACCACAGCCTTGATCTTCTCAGGATCCATACGCATTCCCTCAACCGACACGATGTAACCTAAAAAAGGAACAGACTGTGCATGAAAATCGCATTTCTCCGCCTTGACAAAAAGCCCATTCTCTAGCAACCTCTGGAGCACTTGTCGGACGTGCTGCACATGTTCCTGGAGAGACGAAGAAAAAATCAATATGTCGTCCAGGTAGACATATATGAACTGATCGACCATGTCTCGCAGCACGTCGTTGACAAGTGCTTGGAAGACCGCTGGGGAGTTGGACAGCCCGAAAGGCATGACCAAGTATTCAAAGTGCCCCCTGGGGGTATTAAAGGCGGTCTTCCATTCATCCCCCTCCCTGATGCGGACCAAATGATAAGCATTACGTAAATCCAATTTTGTGAAGACCGACGCTCCCTGCAACCTCTCGAAGGCTGAAGACATCAACGGCAAAGGATAAGTATTCTTTACCGTGATGCTGTTCAGCCCCCGGTAGTCAATACAAGGTCGCAGGGACCCGTCCTTCTTCCCCACAAAAAAGAACCCCGCCCCCGCTGGAGAAGAGGAAGGACGGATGAACCCCGTTGCTAGAGAATCAGAAATATATTTCTCCATAGCCTCCCTCTCTGGAGCAGAGAGTGAATATAATTTGCCCTTAGGCGGAGACGTACCTGGCAGTAACTCTATGGCACAGTCATAGGGACGATGAGGAGGAAGAGAAGCAGCCCGAGACTTACTGAACACCTCCTTCAGGTCCAGGTACTCCGCGGGCACGTTAGATAAATCCACTGCCTCCTCCTGAAACACAGGGACAGAAACAGACGGTCAGGCAGACACTAGACAAGACTTATGACAAAAACTGCTCCACGCCGACACAGACTTCAATTGCCAGTCCACTCTAGGGTTGTGACGAGTGAGCCAGGGGTGACCAAGGACGATGGGTGCGAGGGGAGTGTCCAGTATGTAAAAGGAAATAGTCTCTGTGTGATTTCCAGATGTTATGAGAGTGATGTCCTCCGTGATGAATGAGATGGTGGGAAGTTCCTGGCCGTTGAGAGCGTGTACTGAGATCTTGTGTGTGAGGGGTCTGAGGGGAACTTGGAGTTTGCGTGCGAATGAGTGATCCATGAAATTACCTTCTGCCCCAGAATCCAGAAGTGCTCGACAGTCGTGAAGGTGAGTTGACCATCTCAGTCTTACCGGAAGGAGAGTAGATGTGGATGAGGACTTCTCGGCGGAGATCCCACCCGATAGTAGCCTCATACTTACTATCGGGCTGGGCCTTTTAACGGACAGTTATAGGCAAAGTGGCCCGCTCCTCCACAGTACATGCAGAGGCCCTGGGTCCTCCGCCTTTCCTTCTCCTCCCGGGAAAGCCGAGCTCGCCCCACCTGCATGGGCTCGTGATCGCAGACAGGGCTGACCGCGTCCCCGCCTCCAAACCGTTGGCCCTCGAACCCTCCTGTGGGACGACTGGGCTGAGTGCGGCGATCCATTCGCGATAATCGAGCGTCCACTCTTAATGCCAACGCGATCAGGTCGTTGAGTGATGAGGGAAGGTCCATGGCATAAATCTCCTTCTGGACGCGGTCAGCCAGCCCATGCAGGAACATGTCCCACTGCGCCTCCTCGTTCCATTGACTCTCCGCCGCTAGGGTCCGAAACTCGATTGAAAAGTCAGAAACGGACCTCTCTCCTTGTCGCAGATCAGCCAGCATCCTTGCTGCCTCTCTTCCAGCGACGGCCCGATCGAATACCCGTTTCATTTCGGCGGAGAGCTCCTGGAACGAGGCGCAGCATGGATCTTGATTCTCCCACACCGCTGTTCCCCAGAGTGCCGCTCTCCCAGTCAGTAGCGTCAACACAAAGGCGACCTTGGCTCACTCATTATTGAATGTTCTGGGTTGGAGAGAAAAGTGCATGGAGCATCGTGTTAGGAAAGCTCGCCAGAAGTTGGGTTCACCTGCATATGACTCGGGAACTGGTAGGCGTGGCTCCGACTGGGAGGGGTTCTCTGGTGGTGGTGGGGGAACCGGCGGTGTGGGGGGCGCAGTGGGAGCTCGCAGATGTTGAAGCTGTTGGGTGAGCTCGGACACCTGCGTCACTAGAGCCTGAACAGCGCGCGCTGTATCGTTGAGGTTCTTCTCCTGGGAGTCCATTCGAAGTATGCTGCTGTTCACGAACTCTTCCAGTGATCCGGTAGAGCTACTCGCTGCTTCCATTGCTTGGTCAGATTGTTCTGTCATGATGGAAACACGGAAGCAATTGCAAGTAAAACTCTTTTATTTGAGTAATGGAATGATGGTAGGGAAATGTCCAGAGAGAAACAGGTTAGTGACGCAGGGACTTCGATGGTCAGATGAGTGCCGTGATGGGAAGTGCTGAGGTGACGTGACAAATCCAGAGTGAACACCCACAGGAACACGAACAGGAACAGGAACAGGAACAGGAAACGAAGAAGGCACCAGACTGGAACGACGACGGGAGCAACACAACCGGGAATCACAAACAACAATCTGACAAAGGAGATGAGAAATGCGTGAGTATATATAGGTGATGAGATGAGCTGCAGCTGGTGATGGAAGTGATGAGCTGATGAGCGTCAATCAGTCGGCACGCCCACACAATCAGCACACACACACACACAACAACAGAAACACGAGACAAGAAGGAGGCATAGGACTTATGAACCGTGACAGTATGTATATCTATCCTAGTGTTACTGCCATCATTTAAGCATACTAAATTCTTTTCATCAAGTAACTCTTCTATCACCTGACCATTTGTGTCTGTTCTATCACTACCCCATAATGTGTTATGTCCATTAAAATCTCCACACCAAATAATATTACTACTATTCTGCCCATCTATCTCTTCCAGCTTCATAAATTCTAGTTTTTTGCACGGGTTATAATAATTCACAATCGTTACTTCTTTCCCTGCCCACATTTTCACTACCACATACTCTTGTTCTCTTCCTATCCCTAAAATCCTGTAAGGAATGCCCAGTTTTATAAAAGTGACAGATCCCCCGCCTGCCCCCTCTATCCTATCTCGCCTCACAGTTACATACCCATGTAGAACAAAATCCAAGTTTGGTTTTAACCAAGATTCTTGGATACACATTATGTCTGTTTTTTTCCCCCTACTAAATACAAACTGTTTGAAGTCTTGCCCATTAGCTATCAAGCTTCTCGCGTTCCACTGAAGAATTAAAATAATTAGTATTAGAACTATCAACCCACACATGCTGTCTCTTGACTTGACTGTATACTAAGTTCAACAGTAAAATGTTACACATGCCGTAGCAGATGAATACAACAAAGAACTAAAGCCCCGCCTCAACCAGTTCGGGTACCGGACCTGGTTGAAACACCCATGCATCTAGCTGGCAGAGTGCCAAAACTTCGCCAGCGTCTTCAGCCCCGCCCTAAACACGGTCGAGCCAACGCTGGACTAATATATCTATGTAGGTATTTTGTCATGTCAAATGTATTAATAATGCCATCAGAATGCAACCAAAGCACAGGATAGCAATAAGTAGATGGCTATAAATAATTGTAAATCATACAAAATAAATGCCATGATCACTAAATTTTATACAGGTGTTACTATAATGATTTTGTTAATGGTGATCAGCAACCAAATATTGATAATGTGGAAGTTACTGCCTTTTGCCTTGGCATGACTTCTCACTTTTTGCTGACAATACAAAGGCAGAGTACAGTAACTTTAATATAGTGGTCAAAAGTCAAGTTTGAGCTCAAGATTTATGTATATACTTTTCATTACTAAAACATCTATTTGCCAGATATCCAGTGTCCTACCTATTAATTTGGCGGGACAACTAAAATCTTTAAAGTCATTTTTTCTCAGTTCCACACTCTAGCGAGTTAAGGTATTTTGCCTTTGTAGGGCAGTATTAATCTTAGTTAATATTAATTTCAGCATTTACTAAAACATTATTAAAATCAAAAGTTGTATTTGTTAAAGGAGAACTCCGGGCAATTTTTAAGTTAATCTTGATCGTTAGACCTTTGTGAGTACTGTCTATAGAAAAAAAAACGAACCGGATCGTTGCTTGCAACACGGAGCTACTACAGCTAATGCCCAGAGCTCCCACTCAGCTATAACGGCAGTTATGGGGGCATAAACATAAAGGGTGTCTTTGTGCCTGTTAACAGACACAAAATGCAAGTAAAATGTCTGTCCAACATGAACAGGGCCCTTACATGACAACAAGATGCGTTTAGCAACTTAGCCATTGTTTAAACTCACCTAAATAGTGTTTTAGACGGCTAGCTGTAGTCTCGCGCTGAAGTCCCGTGGGAACTCAGTTGTAGCCGGAAAAGGTAAACAACTGTGTGCAGGTGGGAGGAGCGTCGTGTGTGTGATGATCGGAGTTGCTCGCAAGTGAAGAAGCTCATAGTAACGTAACTATGGAGAATATAGAAGATTTTGAACACATGGAAGAAGCTTTTGAGTTTGATGGTCATCCTTATTTATTCGAACCCGATCATACAGACGAAGAACTAGCCTCACAAGAGTTGGAAAGAAGGAGACAGACAGAGGGGCAACTGGCAGATGAAGCATATGCTTCAAGGACACGGATTTCGGACAACTGGTGGTGTTTATGTGGGTGTTGTGACCCAATGCCTACCGAGGAAGAAAGCCTGTGCTGTAAAGAGTGGGATCTCATACAGCCAGGCAACGAAAAATGTGTCACCTGTACCGAGGAATTTCCTGCTCTTATCCAAAAGGCAGTCCTGGACACTTTCTTCTTCGTTCCTAAAATAAACTGGAAGAGACGTCCAAAACCGGAGGGACTAAATGGGCAGCTATCCATAGAGTGAGTTGAATATATGATTGATAACATGACATACGCCTTTTCCTTATTCATTTTATTAGTATTGTTTTAGTTTTTTGCTGTAAATACATTAGCCATTTCGCTAGTGAACTGACCAAACTTCTGCTCTCTCTGCCACCACCCCCATTCCTATAGCCAATGCAGGCTGGTGGCCTACCGTGTTGTACTAGAATGGGCACTAAAAGGAGAGCGCCTTGGCCGTGGCAGTAGAACACCATTACCTAGCTGTGTTGTATCAGTGATCAGAAGAAAGTATCCCTCCCCCACTGGTACTTACATTGGATTTCAGGAGGCAGAGGAGATATTCTAAATGTTTAGTCTAAATTGTACATTGTTCATGTTCAAAAAGATTGCATTATGTCATTCATTATAATAAAGATAGTAAATCAAAGTTCTTGTGCTCCTGTGTTTTTACTCAAACTATAAGAACACAGTATTACAGTTACAAACAAATCTTTATTTTACAACAATAATTTACAGAACATTGTAAGCTTTATATAAAAAATGTCAACATTGTCAGATAACAGTGGTGTTGCCAAGCTCAAAAGCGAGATTTGGTATGAGCGACCAGATCACCCTTGTCCGGCCTTGGAATTGGAGCGATGTTCTGGAGCAATGTCCTTTGTCCTGGTTTACGAGGGGGTAAAGTGTCGGAAAAGACGACAGTACTGTCATCTCTCCTCCTCAGCACACGCTCAACAAGATCATGACAAAAGGCCTGTGTGGTGTTTTCAAACATGGGTTTTGCAACCCATTGCTGACTCTGTCTTGACTTGAGTATACAGCTTTATACCGTGGTTGTCCTAAAATACATGAAATTACAAATTAAATACAGCATCTTCATGGAACACCTGAAGAAACTAGGTATTATACAATGAATGAGATGTTGATATGTAAAACATATTGATATAAATGAGGATATATTAGGATATATGAGGATACTTTCTTTTGTCTTCGCCTGTGGTCTCCCAACGTTGCAATTATGGTCAATTATTGCAAGTTGGGTACGAGCCCTCATGCTGTCGTAACTGAAGTGAAGTCGCTTCTCAGCATACTTCAGCAGTACACCTCCAAAGATCCTGTATAAATGTAATATCACACACTCAATGAACCAGTGTAACTGGTATTATTGCATTGTAGGCAGTAATGAAACAAAACTGCTCCTCTCAAAAAAAAAAAAAATATTGCAACAATAATCATCATGACTGGAAAAATATTTGAATCAATGTAAATAGATACCTGTATGCTTGAAGAGTGACATCTGCCTCAAGTCTCAAAGGAGATTTTTGTCCAACACTACTCCCTTCAGTGCCACAAAAGCTGATGAATCTGGTCTCAGCCACCTTTTGCGCCTCTGTTCATCCTCTGTCAGGGTTGTGTGATGGCAGGTGTACTGAGCACCATCCTCCTCCCACCGGTGAATGCCACATATGTGGTGCAGAAGCGATTTCCATCTTCGTACACAGTCCTATAAAAATTAGATTGAAGTCATAGTTGGTGAAATACTTTCCTGGTGCAAATATTACGTTATGTGCCAGGTAAATACTATTAAAAATATTTACTAAAACGGTTATTTGGAACATACAGGGCATACATTTGGGCATACAGGAACATGTTTTGTTATCGTTGATATAACAGTAAATATTCTATACCAAAAATACTGTATCTATGTTATGTACTACATTATATTCTTACCTCTTTGTCACCTTTGCTTGTACTGCATGACCAGTACAGATGGTTAGTGATTGACTTTATCCATGGCTGCAAGTCTTTGTTGTTCTTCTTATTTGATATAACTACAAGTTTCTTCTTCACACCTGTACAAAACAGCCAAAAATTACATCTAAAAAGTTAGTGATAAAATTAAAGAGAACACACTTATCTAGTCAGGTACAAACAATTGAGTGTCTTTTCCACTAAATGTACTTACTTTTGCTCACATGCCAGGGATCAAATTCATGTTGGATGCCAGTGTAGTTGTCCTTCATGAGTTTGTGGACGGATGGCGATCTGTCAGTGGTCACAACACCAACAACCACTCCTCTGTCAAGCAAATAGTCCAGACCCCTCTGAAATCCCAACACCTCCATAGCAACCGAGCTGGTTGTTTCTGTAACCTAGAGAACAATATTGACCGATCATACAAAGCATGTCTATATTTGTTTTTGAAAATACTTACATAATTTGGTTTTACAAAACATAGTAGATCATTTACCTGAACCAATTCAAAATGAATGATCTCTTTTGTGGCATCATCTTGAAATGAATATGTACAGTATTTGCAACTGAAACCTGTTGTGAGAAAAAAGCAGAGATGAATTGGTAACTATGTTGTAGGGTTGCCATGTGTCATACAGTATAATCAGAATAATCAGAATAATTTCTATGATAACTCCTGGAGTTATGATGTACATTTCCAGCAAAATGCTTACCTGGACTATCACTTCTAGCATCACCACAGAGCTCAACTTTATGTCCTGAGGCACACAGTTGCACGAGACGTTCCATTAATTTCTCGTGTTGATCTCTGTACGCTTGTTGGATGACTGGTATGAGGTAGATAGATTGCATAGAATAATATTGAGTTTTCTTCGCAATTGGGGTATGAAGAAGCTCAGCCCAGTCAGAAATGGTGGTATGGGTGGTTCCTGTGAAAAAAGTGGATGCGCTGATGAGCAGGTTATTTTCTGCCATCCCTCTAATGTCAGGACATGAAGCCCAACTTCCAGGGTGATCATTCAAGCATGTCCATAGAACTCGGATTTGGCTGCCATGGGTTACAATCCTTTTGTTTTCCACCGCTGAGCCACAGGTCTTGCATGTGTTGAACAGTTCTAGTAGTCTGGATTCATTCACAATCCACTTTCTTTCATGTTCCGGTTCTTTTCCAGAGCCAGAACCTGAACCAGAGCTTGATGTTGGGGTGTGGCTAGATGGCGAAAAACTTGTGTCGGATAAAAGCATTTCCCCAAAGCTTCTGCTCATATCCAACGTTGCCGAATGTTCTTTATCATCCTGTTTGTGAAATTTACAATGTAGTTGTTGTGTAAATACATTTACATTTATTTCTTTAGTAAACAATAAGCATTATCACACAAAAAATAACAGTAGTACAGGCTCAAAAGAAAAGCCATTCAACTCACTTGTGTCACATCACCACTGGCTGTGTTGGGGACAGACAAATATGATGCCATGGCACCCTGGTCCTTGATATTAGAAATGTATAATATTACACTCTAGTGATGGCAAATGTGTTTGGAAATTTATGAAAAGCTTTGATCATTGCGAGGCTTACCACTGATTGTCCCCATGAAAGAGGTCTTGCTGTATATGTCCCAGTTAGTGAAGGCTTTGTGCGAGGTCTTACAGATGATGTCTCTGGACTAGAGAGAAGTAGGGTCAAGCAGGAGGACAGACCAGGTCGGCTTGATCTGGATTCACTTTCTCTTTGGAGAGTTTTCTTTGGAGTTGACTGTAGCACTCCAGCTAATAGTGATTCGTTCAGGGGCACACCAGTAGTATCAGTCTCCTGAATTAGTAAGTAATAATAAATAAAATAATAGCTTTATTCAACTGCATAACACAGTAACATTTGCTATTTATATCTATCATTTAGTGTTCATTCGGACAGTATTTTCCCAGACATCTCGTAGCCTGTGTGATCATCACACACCTCCCCCTCCCCCATACTGCACCCTCCCACACACTTTATTCTCTTTAGCAAGTCCATTGTTTTCTCATAGAAATTAGCACAACACAAATATAATTGAAGACATAGAAGCTAATTAAATAATTAAAGTTTTGCAAATAAGACTACAAAAACATGTATTACTGCACATCTCTCCTCAAGCCGTGTGTGCACAAATGGAAGGATAAATAAAGTTGACATTACCTCCACAGTGGTTGCACGCATCTTCGTCCACGGAATGGCATTTTTCTTCAACCGGCCCCGCTGTGTTGTGTCTGTGTAGTCATCATTTTCAAAGTGTTCGCTGCAAATGCGGTAATCTTTAGCGCGTAGTACTGTTATGGGAGTTTGCACATCAAGTTGAAGTACAACTAGCCACAACTGCAGAATATCGAGGTCATGCATAGGAAGACGATGAAAATGTAAATTCTTGTATTTTCGCATTCTGTTGCCACAATTCGGAACGGCACAAACGCGAACCATTTCTTCTTCACTTGCGAGCAACACATCACACACACGACGCTCCTCCCACCTGCACACTGTTGTTTACCTCTTCCGGCTACAAGTGAGTTCCCACGGGACTTCAGCGCAAGACTACAGCTAGCCGTCTAAAACACTATTTAGGTGAGTTTAAACAATGACTAAGTTGCTAAACGCATCTTGTTGTCATGTAAGGGCCCTGTTCATGTTGGACAGACATTTTACTTGCATTTTGTGTCTGTTAACAGGCACAAAGACACCCTTTATGTTTTTGCCCCCATAACTGCCGTTATAGCTGAGTGGGAACTCTGGACATTAGCTGTAGTAGCTCCATGTTGCAAGCACCGATCTGGTTCATTTTTTTTTTCTATAGACAGTACTCACAAAGGTCTAACGATCAAGATTAACTTAAAAATTGCCCGGAGTTCTCCTTTAACATTAGTTAATGCACTGACTGTGACATAACATGAACAAACAATTAAAAGTTGTATTATTATTAACTAAGATTAACAAATAGGCCTACAGTAGCCTAACAAATGTTTTGCTCATGATTAGTTAATGTTAGTTAATATGAATAATAAACAAATTAACTTTATTGTAAAGTGTACTATGAAATCAAATATATCAATTCCTTACAATTTAGAGCTGGACATGGACTTAAAATTTCCTTTCACTAGATGTATTTCCCCAAGCTAATAACACTTGCTATGGCCTTAAAAACGAATGACATTGTCAGACTCAGAATGCGGCTGAAATTGAGTTATACTTTTATGATTGTTAAGCATAACTCACATGCTGCCGCAACTTTTACAGTAGCATGGTAGGATAAATGTAACTTTTCCGTTTTAGCTTAATGTTACCTGCTGCCCGTGCAGTTTGAAGATGGCGGCGGCGAACTGCTGCGTACATAGCGCTGCAAAGGAAACTCCGCCTACTACCACTTCACCTCGGCCAAATGCAAATTATTGTTAGTGGCAATGGTGTATAAGTGTATTGTTGTTTATTATAATATTTATTTTAATAATTATTATTATTTACATTTATCAGAGAGGGGCACAATACATTTTGAGACAAAGGGGGCAGGGGCTTGAGCATGAAGGCGAGCCAGTGGATATCACACAAGCAATGTGCAAACATTTCTTCACAACCCTTTCATCAATTGGCCTATTTGATCCCTTCACCTTTACACTAAACAATGTTTAATATGTGATAAGGTTAATTTTAAAGTAACCAAGAGTTTAATGTTTAGCAGTTTGCGAATTACTCAAAATTGTATCCTAAATTAGTTACTTAGCATCAGCAATTTTGCATCAAAATAATTTTGCATCAGCAACACTGACTCAATGACAAACAAGTCATTCATAAGAAGACAACTGATGGTACCTGTATTCATAGCAACTAGTTTCTAACTAATTAATCATTTGATTGTTAATCATAAATATAATAATATATTATGTGTCAGGCAGTCATTCATGCAATGGTATGCAAAATCATGATTCTACTAAACAGCTACTTCAATTAGGGTAGAATATTCAGCAATCAAATATTTATTTATCAATCATTGTACTGAAAAAAAAAGTTGAGAACAAACTTTTTAGCATTTCAACAATTATTAAATGATCAATATGTTTTGATATTTTAAATGTAGCCAGAAATGTAATCAGAAAGTAACAACAGAACTTGTCAAGGAGTATTAACCCAACTCCAACCACTAAATCTACTGAGAGCCATGGGAGAAAAATAATAATTTTAAGATATGTTGTGTTCCCCCGAGAAACTTTGTATTCTTCCTGTAAACTTCCTGTTTAATGTCCCGCTGGCAGTGTTTCAAACAGCTCTGTGCGTTAACAATGGAGCAGTTCATAGCGTTTGAAATTTGGACTAAAATATAAAGAAATGCGGTCAGTGGGTGCTTAAAGGGATAATTCAGGATTTAGCATTAAGCTTAGTATTAGTAGAAAACCTGTAGTATTTTCGAATTACCGTGCTTTCCACCCTCATATCCCCCTGAGACGAGAGATTTATGTATTTTTTGTCTGGAAAAAATCCTCCGATGACGCAAAAATTGTCATTTTGCGTCATCGGAGGATTTTTTGGCCAGAGGCGAGAGACTACAGCCAGTAGTAGGGGCTGTCCCGCATGTTCTCAACCTGCCTATAGAGGGTGGGATCTCATTCACAGAATGTACACATAGTGTCAGCCATCTTTTTTTGGAAGCTAAGCTAGCAGGCTCTTGTTCTGTGGAGAAAGCTGAGTAGTAGGAGAAAGCTGAGTAGTAGGGGTTACCATCCACTTTTTCCCGGACATGTCCGGCCATCGAGATCGTCCAAAATGTCCGGGATTCGGCTTTTGCTTTCTGCAGTCGCCATTCATTGTTTATATGCACACCTTTTGTTTCAATCTAACTGAATTCATTCCGATTGGTGAATCTGAATGTAGTGTTTACATGAACGCTAAACAAGTGATCGGTTGATGTGCGTTTTAACATTGCTAAGAAAATTCCCGCTCCTCCGTGAGAGATACGAGACCAGTGCGTCTCACAGGTGTCGCTCATCAGTAATCACGCCACCGGCCTCTTCATCGTTCTCCCGCGGCCCTCAGTCTCGTCCTGCTCGCCACAGTAAACATAATGAATGGCGACTGTAGAACGCAAAAGCCGAATCCCGGACATTTTGGGCGATCTCGAAATACCGGGCAAACTCGTCACGGAGTCTCACTAGTAGCCTAGCCTTCTTGTTTTCAACTGCGCTCTCTAACCGGTAGGCGTGGCCTCCTAGGGCACCTCTTTCATCCACATAAGCCAAAAATACATTTTCTGGCTTTTCTCAGTCTAGAAAGCTCCAAATTCAAAAATAATTTCACATTTCTTCCACATAAATGACCCATTTTAAATACACATTCATCTTTCCAGAGGTGAAGTATCCCTTTAAGAGTTCAGTAGGCTAAAGTTGGCAATATATTCACAGATTCGAACTTCCCAGATCAATATATTCATGAGCTAAATGTTGTTAAAACACAAACGACATCTATTTACAATCATAGTAATGTGGACAACGAGCTACAACCCAATTTTCCTCAAAACAAGCTTTATAATATAAATTGGTCTCTAAGAGCAGAGGGCTGAGAGACAAGTGCGAATAAGGGACCATCTGCAAAGTGCAAAACCCCAAACCCTTGCAGAGTGACGCAGTGAATCGTTCCCTCTTCAGGGTACTAGGGTTACATACTGTACGTAACCAAGACGTTCCCTTTTAAGGGAACTCGAGCTGCGTCGAAACACTGTGGGAACGGTAATACCCACGCCCAGGGGGGGACAGTAAATACTAGGGTTTTTTTGGGAAAATTCCAGATTTTTGTAATATATTTTATATATATATATATATATATATATATATATATAAAAAGCACTTAAATGCTCATTTCTAATGACTTTTGGGAACAGACTGTACTACTTAGTTTGGTTGTAAGAGGTTATATGCAGTGACAGACTGGGTAGATTATAAAAACAGAGAGAAGCAATCTAGTATAACTACAACCAAATCACTACATACCATGAACTGTACAAAAACATACTTTATTTAATAAAGAACAAATAAATGAAAACATTTAGAAGATGATCGGGCTGGGACAGAGCCTTGTGATAAAGAGGTTGGGGCAGAGCCTGGTGATAAAGAGGTTGGGAAGATCCTGGCAATGGAGAGAGGCTGAGGCAGAGCCTGGTGATGGATGGAGACTGAGGCAGTGATGGCAAGACCGACGGCTCAGAGCCTAGAAGATGGCGCCGGTGTACATGGCATGCCGTCGGTCTCAGAGCCTATTATTTGTATTGTTTGTTTTATTTTGTTTTATTTTAAAGGTAACGTAATGCGCAAGATTGGTCTATGATAAATCAACTATCTTAAGTCTTCGGGCCCGTCCAAACAATTTGTTGAACTATGCTTCAAATGGTTCATATTATCCACCTCCTCCTTTCTTATTGTCGATACCTGGTTATCTCCAGCGATGGCCATGCTCATTACCAGTTAAGAGACAGAGGAAGAAACGCGGAAAACGCGGTGGCTTTGCTGTTAGGCTGAAGTCTTGCCTGGTTCTGCAGTCTGGTGTGCAGTCCTTGGGACGTTGAGGGAGGTGTTTGGCCGGCGACTATTTTGTCCGCTGGCGTTCCCTGGATCTGTTATATGAGCGGAGTGCTCCCCTGGTCCCAGACACGGTGACCTCTGGTATGTGTGGCTCCCCCTGTATCTACAGCCGTCGAGGAGTGTGCGTCAAACATCTGTGTACTTTCCCCCAGGTGCGGGAGTCTGAGGAGCTGACGGAGACGGCTAGTCCGAGTCTGTTCAAGCTGGGTCTACTAAATTCGAGATCGGTGGTAAACAAGACTTTTATTATAAACGACTTTTTTACTTCGCGTGAATTGGACTGCTTATTTATTACGGAAACCTGGCTTACCGTTAGTGATTCAAGCCCTCTGTCGGAACTTTTACCTTCAAACTGTTTGTTTTTACAACTGGCAGGGGTGGCGGATTACTCTCTATTTTTAAAGACATATTCTTATATCACCAAATAGTACAAAATGACTTCAGAAGTTTTGAGCTGCAACTATTTGTATTTGAACTGAATAGTCCACTGTTGATTGCCTTGATATATCGTCCTCCTAAACACAATGCAGACTTTTTCAAAGAGCTTGCAGATTTTTTGGGTCAATTTGTACCAAAGTATGATAAATTGTTAATTTTAGGAGATTTTAATGTGCATGTGTGTTGCCCAACAGACTCTTTAGCTAAAGAGTTTATTACCTTGATAAATGCCTTTGATTTAGATCAGCATGTAAATGTCCCTACCGATAAAGGTGGACATACACTTGATCTGGTGTTATCATATGGTATCTCGTTGTCTGATCTGGAGATAGTAGATAATGGGTTTTCCGATCATAAATGTGTTATGTTTTCTATTCCTACACCATCAAACTCTTTGAAACCCAAAAGGCTAGTCCGTAAATCCCGATTAATTAATTCGGATACTTGTACAATTTTCTCATCAGCTTTTTGTGATACTATGCACATTATGGATACAAACCAGTATGCATTAAGTGCAGAGTAGCTTTTGTATGAGTTTAATTCTAAATGTGTGAATGTCTTAAACGTAGTAGCTCCAGTAAAGACCCTAAAACCTAAGCCAAGAGTTAACCCTTGGGTTGACGAGGCAGTCCTGCAAAAAAGCAGAACGTAGATGGAAGAAGGATAAGCTTCATGTTTCCTTTAAAATACTAAGTTATTCGTTGTTAAAATACCAAAAGGCTTTGAGAGCAGCAAGATCTGATTATTTCACAAAACTCATTACTAAAAATGATCACAGACCAAGAACTCTTTTTACTGTTTTTAACTCTGTTATTAATCCACCTGTTTATGAGTATCCGGATGCATCAAGGACTCTGTGTGATGACTTTCTTACATTTTTTGTGAATAAGATCAATGACATTAGATTGGGGATATGCTGTCCTTCTTTTGACCCGTCTACCTTGGTGGCTTGTTCGGTGGAGCTGAAGCAATTTTAACCTATTTCTCTCTCCCATCTGCAAGAAATAGAGGGTCAGTTAAAGCCGTCGGGCTCCTCTATGGATGCCATCCCTTCTTTTCTGTTGAAAAAAGTTATTGATGCTGTGGGGCCTTACCTGTTAAACATTATAAATCGATGTCTGGAAACCTCCATGGTAAATGGACTGCATTTATATAGCGCTTTCACAGACCTATGGCCACCAAAGCGCTTTACATATAGCCTCACATTCACCCATTCACTCACACATTCATACACCGACGGCGGTGTCAGCCATGCAAGGCGCCACCCAGCTCGGTTAGGTGTCTTGCTCATGGACACCTCGACACTTGGTCAGGTGGAACTGGGGATTGAACCACCAACCTTTTGGTTTGTAGACAATCTACATGAACCACTGAGCCACTGCCGCCCAGGAAGCACATGGTACCAGGAAGCATTGAAACATGCTATAGTTCGGCCGCTGTTAAATAAACCCAACCTAGACTTAAATGTTATGGACAATTTTAGACCAGTTTCAAATTTGCTTTTTATTTCTAAGATTTTAGAGAAGATAGTTCTGAAACAATTGCAGAGTTTCCTGGATGAAAATAAGGTATTTGTGCTTTTCAATAATAAAAAAAAAAATACCACTCGACAGAGACTGCACTCTTGAAAGTCCTAAACGATGTTTTAATAGCTGCCGACTCTGGGGTTTCTACTGTACTATGTAGGATTGAAAATAATCCAAGATATTTTAAATTATATTTGCTTGACTGTTTTTCTACCCCCTCTTTCTACCACAATGACCATTTGGAGTTCCTAAGGCACAGAGGGGCTGATAGTGATCTAGGCCTGCAGGCCAAATGTTTGTACTTTGGGGGTCGATGAATTATCACACCTTTAGTACAGTGGTGGAAGTGTAATTATCTGTTTTGGTCACATCGTCAAGGAAAGGATAAAACAAGATTGAAACTGTTGCGCTGTCTCTTTGATGCTCTGGCTCTCTTCTTCTCTGGGTCCCCTCTCTTCTTATTCTTGGGGCTCTCTCCTTTTGCCTCCTCTCTTCTTTCTCTCTCTCTCTCTCTCTCTCTCTCTCTCTCTCTCTCTCTCTCTGGTAATATTTTATATGCTGGGTACAATTAATGGTATAAGTTATCATCATCTCATACCTATCTTGTAACTATTTTAAGTGTAACCATAACCATATTTTGCCATTAAACCTTTTCAATTACAACTAATGTGCTAACTAGATTTGATTTGGTATTGACTTTGAAATGCTACATATTGCAATACATTAGCGTCACTCTCTATAGCAACGCTCTCCCACAAATATTAAGCTATTGTAACTGTGCTTATTTCCGTCGTTGGTATAAGTGGCAGTGGGTGGTATAGACAAGAAATGTGCAGTTTTCTACCATCTTGCTAATAACGTTTCTTTAGTCATTCGGCAGTTCTTGCAGACTGAACCACTGCAGGAATTCCACCCTTACACTATCCAACTCTCCAGTCCCTCAACATCCTCTGACCTGAGACGAAGGAGCTGCCTGAAATTTCCCTCACTGTTTTCATGACCGCGAATAGCAGTACCTTGTCTAGCAAGAAACTGCAATGAGCCAACAATTTTTAGCAGATGAGACCTTGCCTGCTATTGCTGAAGAGCCTTTGCTGATGATAACTGTGTGTCTATTTATTTTGTCTGATATGTGTGTGTTGTTATAGCCTCTTTGTGTGCTTGAGACATTTCATGTGATTTAAATTTTTCTATTGCTTTTTTCCAGATTTGGAATCCTGTAGATACAAATGACTGATCTACACTTTTAGCAAGGGGACTTGTCTGACTTTTAAATGCTTTCATGCAATAGAAACAGAGTATACCTCTCACATCAGGACAGTAGTGTAGCCATGTGTGGTTTTTGTACCATCTATCCTGGAAACTAAGTGTCTTGTTTGCAAGCTGCTGCTGAATGATACATCCTGCCTCAGGTTGATATGGCCTTTGATGCTCTGTCTGGCTGACCTGCTCTGAAACCCTGGCCTCTCTCCAATTCTGGCTGCTCTATAGAATTTACATGAAATAACACAAATCCAACTCAATAAATCGTTATCATAAAAAGCCACTTTACTTAGAAAGGTAATCTTTGCATGTAGGGCCCTTTGATTTCCATGATGCAGTAAACGCAATGCAGTAAGGCGGAAATAATAAAAATGGAATCTCTGTGGAATGTCGCAGAATCTGGAAAAATTGGAATTTGGAAAAATAAAATGGATTTCAAAGGGCCATATGTAGCTTATCATTATAAAGATTCAGCAATAAACTCATTTTACATTCAAATATATATAATCATAAGAACAACTAGTTAAATTAGCTGGACACAGTACCAATGTATTCTGTTATCCTACACAAATGAGCATTCTGTCATATTCCCATTACCTGTTTCTCACTTGGCCCTAACTCCTCCTGTTCTGTGGTCTCTTCATCTCCTGTCTAGGAAAGTAACAAATGTTTGAGGACACAGAACTGGTTTCAATGCAAACTCTGATGACATGCCGTTGGCCTAATTTTACTGATCTAAAGTACTTTTACTATGTGAATTTTAGAATATACTGTATGTAGCTATCCATACAACTTACAAGCTCGTTCTCCTCTGTCCTCTTCCTCTTAGAGTACTGTAGGATGCTCATCTCTGTGTGAACATTTTGACTAATGTTACTTCTACATAGTTTATGGACACGTATCAATGGCACATTCACAAACTCTTGACTGTTCATCAGCTTTGATAGCATATAGCTAGTTAGCTAATTAGCTAGCATTTGCCTGTTTTACACAACATAAAATTAGATACATTTCTTCTAAGTAGGCTATATTTGACAGTTTCAAAATACAACAAAACTGATGATCAAACTGAAAACCAGCAATCTGCCATTTCATCGGCTGAATTAGCCTACTCCTATCTCAAATACAAAGTGAGTCTCTGAATACTGTCGTTGTTCGGTTGTAACGTCAACCGTCCACCAGTGTTGCCAGATCCAGCTGATGAATTCCAGCCCAAAAACTGTTAAAAAACCGCCCAAAATATGTTATCAGTATTTATTTCAGTATTTTAACTTCCAAGTTTCCTTTCCTACGTTACGTAACATTTACATACAAGAAATAAATACAGGCTGCCGAATCATACATAAATAAACCGTTTTAGGTGCATTAGCGCCACCTCCTGGACTGGAGTGTTGCCCTCCTTATAAATAAATGACGCCATCAAAACCTCACGGCGAAATGACAATATCCTCCACATGCTGGTTTGTAAGGCGGCCTCCTGTATTTTTGCTAGTCGATTTTATTTCATCCAGTGACATGATGGGTTTAACTGTAACAACTGACAGATGACTTTGAGCGCACTGCCAACAATGTGTGTGTGTGTGTGTGTGTGTGTGTGTGTGTGTGTGTGTGTGTGTGTGTGTGTGTGTGTGTGTGTGTGTAATCATGGCGACAAAACGACCAACTTTCGGACCCTGCACTAAAGCCTATAATTTCGTTTTTTAAAATTGAATTATGTATTTAAAAGTTGTAGAATGGATTAATTTGGAGACTCGGCAGAGATAGGCAGGAAATGCAAAACAAAATCTTACATTGGGAAATAGTGGGGGGGACAAAACGTAGATTTTGAAACATGCCCACGCCACCTTAAAGGGATACTTCACCTCTGGAAAGATGAATGTGTATTTAAAATAGGTAATTTATGTAGAAGAAATGTGAAATTATTTTTGAATTTGGAGATTTCTAGACTGAGAAAAACCAGAAAATGTATTTTTGGCTTATGTGGATGAAAGACAACAACTCCCAGAATGCACTTGCTTCGCTGCCCTAGGAGGCCACGCCTACCAGTTAGAGAGCGCAGTTGAAAACAAGAAGGCTAGGCTACTAGTGAGACTCCGTGAAGAGTTTGCCCGGTATTTCGAGATCGCCCAAAATGTCCGGGATTCGGCTTTTGCGTTCTACAGTCGCCATTCATTATGTTTACTGTGGCGAGCAGGACGAGACTGAGGGGCGCGGGAGAATGGCGCGAGGCCGGTGGCGTGATTACTGAGACGCACCGGTCTCGTATCTCTCACGGAGGAGCGGGAATTGTCTTAGCAATGTTAAAACGCACATCAACCGATCACTTGTTTAGCGTTCATGTAAACACTACATTCAGATTCACCAATCGGAATGAATTCAGTTAGATTGAAACAAAAGGTGTGCATGTAAACAATGAATGGCGACTGCAGAAACCAAAAGCCGAATCCCGGACATTTTGGACGATCTCGACGGCCGGACATGTCCGGGAAAAAGAGAATGGTAACCCCTACTACTCAGCTTTCTCCTACTACTCAGCTTTCTCCTACTACTCAGCTTTCTCCACAGAACAAGAGCCTGCTAGCTTAGCTTCCAAAGAAAGACGGCTGATACTATGTGCGGGACAGCCCCTACTACTGGCTGTGGTCTTTAGCCTCTGGCCAAAAAATCCTCCGATGACGCAAAATGACGATTTTTGCGTCATCGGAGGATTTTTTCCAGACAAAAAAATACATAAATCTCTCATCTCAGGGGGATATGAGTGTAGAAAGCACGGTAATTTGCTACAGGTTTTCTACTAATACAAAGCTTAATTCTAAATCCTGAAGTATCCCTTTAAGAGCGAGTGTCCATCTGTGTGAAATCAATACGCACATCTAGGATACTCTGAATACTGTCGTTGTTCGGTTGTAACGTCAACCGTCCACCAGTGTTGACAGATCCAGCTGATGAATTCCAGCCCAAAAACTGTTAAAAAACCGCCCAAAATATGTTATCAGTATTTATTTCAGTATTTTAACTTCCAAGTTTCCTTTCCTACGTTACGTAACATTTACATACAAGAAATAAATACAGGCTGCCGAATCATACATAAATAAACCGTTTTAGGTGCATTAGCGCCACCTCCTGGACTGGAGTGTTGCCCTCCTTATAAATAAATGACGCCATCAAAACCTCACGGCGAAATGACAATATCCTCCACATGCTGGTTTGTAAGGCGGCCTCCTGTATTTTTGCTAGTCGATTTTATTTCATCCAGTGACATGATGGGTTTAACTGTAACAACTGACAGATGACTTTGAGCGCACTGCCAACAATGTGTGTGTGTGTGTGTGTGTGTGTGTGTGTGTGTGTGTGTGTGTGTGTGTGTGTGTGTGTGTGTGTGTGTGTGTGTGTGTGTGTAATCATGGCGACAAAACGACCAACTTTCGGACCCTGCACTAAAGCCTATAATTTCGTTTTTTAAAATTGAATTATGTATTTAAAAGTTGTAGAATGGATTAATTTGGAGACTCGGCAGAGATAGGCAGGAAATGCAAAACAAAATCTTACATTGGGAAATAGTGGGGGGGACAAAACGTAGATTTTGAAACATGCCCACGCCACCTTAAAGGGATACTTCACCTCTGGAAAGATGAATGTGTATTTAAAATAGGTAATTTATGTAGAAGAAATGTGAAATTATTTTTGAATTTGGAGATTTCTAGACTGAGAAAAACCAGAAAATGTATTTTTGGCTTATGTGGATGAAAGACAACAACTCCCAGAATGCACTTGCTTCGCTGCCCTAGGAGGCCACGCCTACCAGTTAGAGAGCGCAGTTGAAAACAAGAAGGCTAGGCTACTAGTGAGACTCCGTGAAGAGTTTGCCCGGTATTTCGAGATCGCCCAAAATGTCCGGGATTCGGCTTTTGCGTTCTACAGTCGCCATTCATTATGTTTACTGTGGCGAGCAGGACGAGACTGAGGGGCGCGGGAGAATGGCGCGAGGCCGGTGGCGTGATTACTGAGACGCACCGGTCTCGTATCTCTCACGGAGGAGCGGGAATTGTCTTAGCAATGTTAAAACGCACATCAACCGATCACTTGTTTAGCGTTCATGTAAACACTACATTCAGATTCACCAATCGGAATGAATTCAGTTAGATTGAAACAAAAGGTGTGCATGTAAACAATGAATGGCGACTGCAGAAACCAAAAGCCGAATCCCGGACATTTTGGACGATCTCGACGGCCGGACATGTCCGGGAAAAAGAGAATGGTAACCCCTACTACTCAGCTTTCTCCTACTACTCAGCTTTCTCCTACTACTCAGCTTTCTCCACAGAACAAGAGCCTGCTAGCTTAGCTTCCAAAGAAAGACGGCTGATACTATGTGCGGGACAGCCCCTACTACTGGCTGTGGTCTTTAGCCTCTGGCCAAAAAATCCTCCGATGACGCAAAATGACGATTTTTGCGTCATCGGAGGATTTTTTCCAGACAAAAAAATACATAAATCTCTCATCTCAGGGGGATATGAGTGTAGAAAGCACGGTAATTTGCTACAGGTTTTCTACTAATACAAAGCTTAATTCTAAATCCTGAAGTATCCCTTTAAGAGCGAGTGTCCATCTGTGTGAAATCAATACGCACATCTAGGCGAAAGCACCTGCGCCCCTGGATTGGAGCCGAGGTCCAGCTAGTGAAGCCTCACGAATGTATGCGGTGAGGACTAGCCTGCCGCATCACAAACATCTTGGAGGTAAACTCCTGACAGTAATGCATTGGAAGCAACCATACTCCTAGTGGAGTGGGTCCATACAGTCAAAGGTGCAGGCTGACTGGCCGACTCATAAGCAACTCACTCATCTGCATGTGCATGAACATGAAGGCTATAATGCGGTGGTCCCGAATATCTTCAAACCGAAAAAACCCCCAGAAAGTAGCAATCTCAAATCAACGATGCCCGATGAATCAGTCCTCCATTAGGCCGTGGGTGATTTTCCGCCAGGAGCTCCAAACGAGTCCTCCACTCTCCCTCGAGATTTCGGATCCAGTCTCCTCCTCACCGCTCAAAATTTCGTAACGAATCGTAAACAAAACTGTTCATCAACTCAGTTCAGACAGCCGAGAAGAATTAGTCTCTGTCCAACGTGATGCTCATCCAACAAAAAAAATTATGACGCACTCTTATCTCCTTCATCGAACTCCCCCTCTCTCCAAAAAGGGAATTTCCCTCAACACCCCCGCAGCACAAACTCTCATTGGTTAAGAACAGACGCATACTGTTTCAACATTTTTACAGAACTTAAAGGTACACTCTTGTTACAAAGCTTACATTGGCAAAACCTTTAAACAAACATTTTTAGAAGAAAAAAAAAATTGAAAAGGAAAAATAATACTAAAGGAATTTTTTTTTTTTTTTTTTTTTTTTTTTTATAGCCCTGAATTTTCAAAAAGGCTACAACTAACACATGTCTGAGTTCGCAGATGCCGACGTCTACATTCACCTCCAAACTCCCCACCACCACCAGGACCTCCCAGGGGGTCGGCCTTCGTCTTCAGGCAGGAAATGCAGATTCCGTACCCTCTGATTGCGAGCTACGGATGGGGCCTACGCCAAAGAACTTTAAAACACAATACTTTCTTGCTGGCCTGTTAATAAATGTATACTTGTTTAGGTATTTTTGCCTCCCAAGTCTTTCTGGTAGAAATTAATCAACACTGAACTTGTCTTTTGAAAATCATATTTCATATGTTACAAAAACAGCCTTTTTCCACCTTAGAAACATTGCTAAGCTACGTAATATGCTATCAGTTTCTGATACAGAAAAGTTAGTTCATGCATTCATGACCTCGAGACTGGATTACTGTAATGCTTTATTAGCTGGTTGTCCTGCATCCTCAATAAACAAGCTACAGTTAGTCCAAAATGCCGCCGCTAGAGTTCTTACGAGATCAAGAAAATATGATCATATAACACCGATTTTATCATCACTGCATTGGTTACCTATAAAGTTCCGTATTAATTACAAGGTATTGCTACTGACTTATAAAGCCCTAAACGGCTTAGCTCCAGTCTATTTAACGGATCTTCTATCACCCTATAATCCATCGCGCTCTTTAAGATCACTAAATTCAAGGCTTTTGGTCATACCTAGGATATCCAGAACCACCAAAGGAGGGAGAGCATTTTCATATTTGGCTCCAAAACTCTGGAATAGTCTTCCTGATACTGTTCGTTGCTCAGACTCGCTCTCCCAGTTTAAAACTAGATTAAAGTCGCATCTCTTCAGCCAGGCATTCATATAATCCTACAGTTCAAACTACAATCCGGCCTCTAGCTCATAAATGCCAGAGGAGAACTGGCCCCCGACTGAGCCTGGGTTCTCCCAAGGTTTTTTTTTCTCCATTAGGTCACCTGATGGAGTTTTAGGACACCATTAGGTCACTTGATGGAGTTTTTCGGTTCCTTGCCACTGTTGCCTTTGGCTTGCTCAGATGGGGATATTTTGGGGATATTTAATTTAATTTTATCAATCAATAAATTCCTCTTGAAACAAACTTTGTTGTATTATTTTAATTTAATACTGTGAAGCTGCTTTGATACAATCTGTATTGTGAAAAGCGCTATACAAATAAACTTGACTTGACTTGACTTAACTTGACTTGAACTTACTTAAGCCAGACAATGACACTATTTTCTTCTAGAGCTGCTGTACAGCCAATACTAACTTTGTTGCAGTATTTTCCTGTTAACTCTTTAAAGCTGCTTTGAAACAATATGTATTGTAAATAGCACTGTAGAAATAAAGGTGACTTGAAATAATTTTGTCAGATAAATACCTTCACTAAGTTTAGTGTTTTGTTCTTCCCTCATATTTTAAAATATTAAAAAATATATTTCCTCATAATTTGATGGTTTAAGCAAACTTGTAGGGCCATTAAACCTCCGCACATCACTTTTGGCCACTACTGTATATTTGGTGTGGTCAGTGCCACAATAGTGCTATTGCTTTGGACTGAAGGGCCTGAGTCATCACATGTGCGCTGCTGCATTTTTCCAGTCGCCAAAAATATAATTATTACTTTCATTTCATTTCATTGCTGTAAAATTTCTTAAAGGTAAGTTACAAAAAGAATAGCTTGATAATTAAACTTTTTTTATCGTTTGATCAACTCCGTCATCATTTAACTCCAATACATCATATTTTCGTTGAAAAGTGCGTGGCCTCGTCCTCTCTGCTGCCATCTTGTTAACTAGGAGACCTCTCCAGCTCTCTTAAATAATTTATGAGCTGAGACTAAGTCTTAACACGTAGGAACCTTTATGAATCACTTATTCTTAAGTTTAGGAAATTATGTCATTCTTAGAATTTTGACAGACTTGAGACAAAATTTTTACTCTGAGTGGCTTTATACATACGGCCCCTGATCTCAACAAGTTTGGGCAAACTATAGGCACCAATTAAAGGCTGCATTTTTATGATGTCATCACGTAGTCTTCTTACAAAGTATTTAACAGTATTTTAAAACTACAAAAATACAAAATAGTAAAGTATTTTGATGCAAAATATTAAGCAATTTAAGCAATCAAATACAAATTACAAAATCGTATTTTATATTTGAATTACATATTTGAAACCATGTATCATAAATAGCCTACAGCTAATCCCTGACTACAGAAAGTGAAAGTAACAACATCTGACGCTGAACTAGCGGTGCTTGTCGCCTTTTCTTTCAGAGACGATGAGAGCTGAATCTACTTCAGCGTGCTGATAACGGTAGGCAATTATTTTCTTAATATTTCTCTCATAAGTGAGATGTGTGAGAAGTTGTGGCTCATAAGTAGTGAAAATGAGAAGAGAAGCATTTCGTGTTAAACAAGTTGTTTTTGAAATGAGGAGTAAGTTTATCTTCCCAGTCAGAGAAAGTCATTGAAAACGCTAGCATTTACTCAGGTTTTATGGTCTCTGACTCTGAGGAACATAATAAATATATAATTTTTCTTTTGAAGAATGTTATGTAAGCAATAAGGTTCTCGAGGCAGTGCTGTAGTGAATAAGTCACGGCTGAAGGGCGTTACGCGAAGATAGGTGTACACAGTATAGCAGTGAAGTATTGGCTCCTTTTTTTTTTTTTTTTTTTTTTGCTTGTCTCGATTCAACAAGTTTGCAAGTTGAGACGTTGCTTATGTTGCACAAACGATCAGAGATTCGAAGACAGTTCGTTGAAAACTCGTGCCAGGTGTTTATGGTGAAATTAACCCGTTTCGGCAACCCTTACGAAAAAGAAGTTCCCCTTACTTTGCAATTACTACTTCACCATCAGCAATATTAGATGTCCTTGTTTATAATATATTTCGAAGAGATATTTAGTGGCTAGGGGTGGGGGTATTATGTTTTATGTCAAGGATAGTATTACTGTAGGTGTACAGAGTTACAATTAGCTTATTTACATTTACATTTATTCATTTAGCTGACGCTTTTATCCAGAGCGACTTACAATTGCTATATATGTCAGAGGTCGCACGCCTCTGGAGCAACTAGGGGTTAAGTGTCTTGCTCAGGGACACATTGGTGTAGCACAGTGGATTCGAACCCGGGTCTCTCACACCAAAGGCATGTGTCTTATCCATTGCGCCACCACCACCCGCTTGAGCTTATCATTTTGATATTTAATGTATAGTTTTAGATGTTTCCCTCTCACCACAAATGTCTTTCATAATTATAGCTGTTTATCGACCACCATCGGCAAATAATGAATAATATGATAAATTACATAGGCTTCTTAAAATATGCGATTTTACTAAATAAGTTATTCTACTTGGTGACTTAAATGTAAACTGGCTAGATAAAATTTGTAGGAAAAAATTGAGAAACTAAGAACAAAGAAACTTTGAAAAAAACTAGAAACTTTGATTTGAAACAACTTGTTAATGGACCTACAAGAATAACTAGATCTTCTGAAACACAAATTGATTTAATCTTTACCAATAAATCTGATCATAGCTTAGTCTTTTAATATGATTAGAGGATTGTCTGACCATAATTTAACACTTACGTATAGTGAGACAATTGACAAAAAAGAGGTTTAGTTATCAGGTTTTAAATAGAAAAAGGCATTAGAAGACATAAATTGGGAAGAGCATTTCTCTCATAATTGTACAGAAAAAGATTCAAATGTTTTAACAGATATCATTTAAAATACTGTAAATAGTTTTATGAGGCAAGTTAAAAGTAGACCGAGGAAGCAAAATTGTCTACCGTGGTTAAATGAAAATATCTGTCACTTATGAAACAGAGAGATTATGCATTGTAGCAGTTTCTTAAATCTAGGATGTAATACGAGAAGCGAAATTTGAATAAATTAGGGAATAAAGTAATAAGTGAAATTAAAAAAGCAAAAGCTAAATTTTATAGTTCTATAATAGAGGAAGGAAAAGGTAATACAAAATGCACATGGGAAAATGTGTTTTTTTTTATTTTATAGGAAATTATAAAAGATCAGTGCGAAATATAGAAGTTGAGTTAGAAGGAAAATGTATTAGTGATCATGGTATGATAGCAAATACTTAAAAAAATTATGTTGTGGGCACAATAAGTGTTCTTTCTAAGTCCCTTTGTCCAGAGATTCCATGTATTACAGTGGCGGATACTGCTCTACCCACATTTACTCTTAAGCAGGGGTCTAACACAAAAGTTGACAGAATAATAAGTTATCTTAAAAATTCCAGAGCTAGAGATAAATATGGATTAGATTCCTTTTTTACTCATAAAGAATTACTTATAAGACCACTAACTCGGGTTATTAATTTATCAGTAACACAAGGAATTGTTCCCTCTGCATGGAAATATGGAGTAATTACACCAATTTATAAATCTGGAAATTGTGTAGAAATTTGTAATTATAGACCAGTAACTGTAATGTCTAAAGTTGCTGAAAAATGGGTAGCAGAGCAATTTATTACATATCTCAATAACAGTGCATTTTCTCTTCACCCTATGCAATTTGGTTTTAGAAAAAGATACTCTACAGAAACTGCAAACTGTTTTAGGCTGAAAAATATCACATCTAAGATGGACAAAGGAGGCGTAGTTGGTGCTGTGTTCTTGGATTTGAAGAAAGCTTTTGAAACTGTAAATCATGACATTCTATTCTCTAGGTTACTTAATTTAAAAAAATTTACGGAGGCCATTATGTGGTTCAAATCCTATCTAAAAAATAAGAAAACAGTGTGTAAGAGTTAAAAGTGCAACATCAGAATATCAAATGTTCCACAAGGTTCTATTTTGGGTCCATTGTTGTTTAGTATGTATGTAAATGATTTACCAAATGTCAGTCCTCCAGATGTTATTTGTCAAATGTATGCTGATGATGTTGTCCTGTATGTACATGCAAAAATTCAAAAACAGGCGGCACAGAAATTGACTGATACCATGGATCTGGTTTCACAATGGCTCGTTAAATCATGTTTACATCTTAATATAAAAAATAAAATAAAACTGTTTGTATGTTTTTTACTAAATGGCCAGATCATGACGCAAAAGCAGAAGTATTCATCCAGGGACAGAAACTTGAGACATTATTTTAAATATTTAGGAATAATAAAAGATTCTAAGCTTTCTTTTAAAAAAATATGTGAAGAAAGTGATAAACACAGTGAAATTTAATTTAGCTAATTTTATTAGAAATTGCTTGACTACAAAAGCAGCAGTCTTATTTATGAACTCGATGATTGTTCCACATATTACATACAGTACTGTATGACTACCTGGACAAAAACATGTAAGTCATTTCTTAAACCTGTTGAAATTATATATAAACAAACTCTCAAGGTCCTAGATAAAAAGCCAAATAGTTTTCATAATTGTAGTATTTTAGCCAAGTATTCCCTTTTAAGTTGGGAACATTTGATTCAATATTCTGATTTGGTGCTTGTTTTTAAGATTCTATATGGCCTTGTTCCCCCTGTTTTTAAGGATTATATTGATCAGATAATAGGACAGTACACAAGCTGGTATTAGGGGTCAGTGGCGTCATGCCCATTCAAAGTGAGGGGGCACGTGCCCCCTCAGATTTTTCCTCCCTGATATTTTTTTTGTCACAACTTTATTCCTATTATGCTCCATTATATACCAGAGCCTATAACGACTCAAATGTATTCTTCTGGATGTGTAATAAATCAGTCAGCAATGCATCAGCCCGCCCCTTTTTCCTAATATGGTGTCTGTGTATATCAAATACACGCGCGTAGCGCTCTAGAATCTTTGCTGTGTATGTTCAAGCAACTCACTCGTCTCGCACGTTGAGCTGGCAATGTTTTACAGATGGTCTTGAAGTGGTAAGTGGGCAAAGCAACAAATCGGCATTGAATTAGTTATCGGATGATATTAAAAGGTAGTGGGATTATTTGTGGTTGACCTGGAAATTTTAACTTGATCAAAAAGTTATGGATTTGATATTAGCTGCGAATTCAGAGCATTAACTTAAGTTGTGTCAGTGTAACGTTATCGATAGCTAACGTTAGCCTAGTCTAACCGTAAACTAGTTGGCTAACGTTACTGCCATACAAAGCCATAGTAACGTCATCTGATCGGTTTTGATTACTTTTTTACATTTCTGTCAAATATTAACCATTTTCAAATAAACGGGGTAGTGTTAACCTTATTCAGCACTGAAATCTGTCAAACTTCTTTCAAAGTCCTTCATCACATATTAATATTAAAATAACTTAATTTCAGAGCACCACAAAGTCAGACCTCAGCACCTTTATGTACCTTTAATGTAAGATCGTTCTTAGGTCACATACCAATTATCATAACATAAAAACTGCAATGGTAGGCTACTGTTTTTAAAATCATGTGTAGTAGGCCTAAGTGTACAGTAAGTGTGTGTGTAAACATGCTTTAATGAAGTAGACTTCAAAAGCTTTTGAATTTGAGCTTACAGTTCTTTCATCAACCTGTCTTTTACATAAACTTACAAAATAGATACTTTAACTTAGTCCTCAGATAGAGGAGGGTTGCTGCTAGCTCCGTTAGGTATTTCTGTCCCTCCCAAACTGCATTGAAATGGTATGTTTAGCAGCCAGAATTAAAAAAAAAAAATCAGGGGGATAAAACCCCCTGACCCCTCCTAACATGATCCATATCACCCGTCAGAAAACAATTGCAACGTCTCAGATTGTGCCCCCCCCAGAATTTTGGCTTCCATGACGCCCCTGTTAGGGGTGATTGTAAGGTACCACTAAAAAGAACCTTTGGTCAGCTATCTTTGGATTTAGAGGAACACATGAGTGGAATAGACTTTCAACGGAGTTGAAAGAATTAAAACAAAATAACTGAAAAGATGTACTCTGGCTATCGCCAGATCAAGCTCAATCTTTTAAGATTGAACATTAGTCTGGGGAGTCTGCTCTGTATTTTCTACTGCATAAGAGGCATGATCAACGGGCATTGTTCAAATGACTCTGTACGCAATTGGATAGTCTTTCAACCAATCAGACCAATGTAAGGCTGGAAACTTACGCTGCTATTTTGAACCAATAATCGGAACAAAAGGCAGTTGAAGGATGATGTGTATAATTCAAATATTTATCTGACTCCAATATAATTAATCTGACTCCATTAAAGTTGTTGTTATTCTTTAACCTCTTATTCTTTAAAGGTAAAGGTCTTTCTTAGAACTAATAGGAAAACGTAGGATTTAACCTGAACGTTTAGATAACGAAAGTTAAAATCACTTTAGCTTTCAACATAATCAGTGATAAAAGGAAAGATTCTCAAAAACTTTAAAGCAGGCAAAGTTATTTATTAAGTTACATGTTTAAATATACAGACAGTAGAATGGAACAACATACTGTATAGAAACTTAGTTGTAACAAATAATGCACTGTCGTGCAGAAGAGGCCGTAAAAGCCTTTCTTGTAGTATGAGGTTACGCACCGGTGTGCAGGAGTGGCGGGGTTAAAGCCTTTCTCCTAGATCAAGTTACCTTTCCTTCTTATACCCTGAGCAAAGCATTGTTAAACATGAGTGGAATACCAACACCAAACCGACCGACAGGAAACCAAAAGATGAGGCAAATGGGTGGAGATCTAGAGGGGGAGAAGAACATTAACATATTCTCCTCAATGCATGTTTAACCAATAGTACCAAATTGTACATTAGAATACTTTAATATCTCTATTAAGTTCACCACCATTCATTTCAGTTTATAGGCTGTCAGATGAGACCAAACATGGCATAGTTACATATTAGAACACACACTAGCAAATAAACAGTATGTAGTTGAAAGCATATGTCCTGTGAAGCAAATGGTACAGACGTGTCATTGAGGTGCAAACGACTCAGAACCATCCTGTGCCTGGCGTGTCCCAACAGTCCTCAATCAGCATATTGATGAAACCAGTATACTGTGATTATGAAGGCCATTGTGCCACGTTTAATTCACATGTATACCTTTAAAAGGCTTTTTGAAGTACTAGGGCAGTAAAGAGTTCTGCCCATATTTGCTCAGCCCTACACCAACGATCCAGGTGACGTACTTTGAAGCGAAAACTCCAGACAGGAAACGTGTCAACAGATCGTGTTGGTTTGGAGCATTGATCAGCGGTTTGCAAAAGCAGCAATGGCATTGAGCGATTTTTGCGATTTGTTTGCTAATCTAAAGAAGCCATTGAGCATCGTCGAGAGGTTAAAAGGAATTGGATTGGATTAAACCCGCCAATAGCGCTAGGTGGATAAGCCAGTTTGTGATTGGTCCCCGCAGATTTGTTGCGGGATAGCAGGATAGAAGAATGTAATCAAATCAAATCGCCGGCAGATCGGGCTGGGTTTACTCAGTCTAGAAAATATGGTTAATGTTGAATCAAAATTGTGAACATTTATAGATATTCTGGTATGGTAGTTTTTTATTTTTTATTATTATTGTGTTGTGTTGTGTATGTCCTTAACATCAAAAGGGACAACGGATGAAAATTAGCCAGTGTTGGCTAAATCTGGCGCATTTTACATATTGTTATGTACTATTACAGTTTTTCTCGAATGCTTAAACACATTTCTTGAAACTATGCCTCGTATTCTCAAAACTGTAAACACAAATACATAACGTCTCACCCAATTCCCCAAACATCCTATTTTCAGGTCAAAATGAAGCTCTACACTCAAAGCCATTCACTCTTGCTGAAAAAACAAACTTTGCCCTCAGACATCATAATAAATTCAAAAAAACATTTCTGAAACTTGTGGTCCCCCCCCCCCCCCCCCACAAACATGATAAACACAAAAGACACAACCACATTGGCACATTTCTTTTTTTTTATTCCTTAACATTATAATACACCAAAAAAACTAAAACAAAAAACCTATCCCAGCCTTTGGTCTGGGTCAGGCCAGAGAATCTCGTCCACATCACAGGCTATATTGGCCCTAGCCAGGCAGAGGGGGTTAATTCCTCTTGCATGCCTGTTCCTCGCTGGCACGTATCAACTGAAATATTTGGCATGCTTCTTCCATTTCATCATCTCTGTGTCTTAGAAAAATAGAAGTACTGATTACTGTAACTGTAACACATCCTTTTTACAAAATGGAAGCATTCAGAAAACTCTATTGGTATGTGAGGCAATTTGATGCATTTCTTTTTTATTACAGTAGTGTAGGGCAACAGCTACAGTACATGTATGTGTTGTAACAGCACAGTGTACTGCACTCAAAAGTTACAGTAGAGAGCAGTCTGAAGTACATCTACTGTACCTGTTTTTCTCCATGAAGGTTCTTATGATCGAGGCGACGGTGAAGCGACTCAATTTTGTCTGTACTCGTTGCCCAGCCTCCCTCATAGTCATACCATGGACAAAGATATGGGCAACTAGAGTGGCACTGCTTGTCTCTTTGGCCTTGCCCCTCCCCTTCCCCTTCCTCTTCCTCATCCCCATCCTCTTCCTTCACTCCCTACTGCTCTTCTTCATCCTCCTTTTTTCCCTCTTCTTTCACCTCTTCCTCCCTCTTCTTTCACCTCTTCCTCCACTCTCATCCACTCCTCCTCCCCCTCCTCCCCCTCCTCCTCCCCCTCCTCCTCCCCCTCCTCCTCCTCCTCCTCCCCCTCCTCCTCCTCCTCCTCCTCCTCCTCCTCCTCCCCCCAATCAAGCAATCAAGAAAAACTGTAATGTGTACCGTCCCTGATTAAATAAAATAAATAAATACAAATATATAATAAAAAGTATATGGAATGAAAGTGCAAATTTGACAGTACTTACAGTTCCCTTTCAAAAGCTACAATCGATGCTGCGCTGCTTAGCGCATTGGGAACATCTTTAATCGTGACCAGCTGTGAATATTGTGTGTATAGCCTCAGTTGATGACGTCATCGGCGTGCACCCGCGACACGAGGCTATAAATAGATGAGCCACAGGTGCATCGTCAGGTCTTTTGTCTTCAGAGGCCATTCTGTGCATGTGTGCGTTAAAAACTCTCTCTCTATCTCTTACCTTTATATCTGACTACAGATCTTTGTTAGGAGTTAGTTTTCATCAGGCAGTGTGCAGAAAATAAACATTTTCTCTGAACGTCTTGAAAATAGTTAAAAAAGTGAGTCAAGGACTTCCGGTTTGGTGAGATGGCGTAGACACGCGTTAAGTTTCGCTCCCACTTGTTTTTGTCTATAATAGTTTTAAAACCCTTCTATTTCTTTTACTCCACTACCAAGTGGGCAATATATTTGTTGCATACACTTTAGCATCACATTATGGCAGCTAAAACTACAAAACAAAGCAAAAAGGATCAGAAAGCCGAGGCGAGCGGAGACGACGGCAAAGAGGTTAACATGGCAGCCATTGCTAGCCTTCTTGAGGAACACCGCGTCGCTCTTTCTGCAGACTTTAATACTGCCGTTTCAGCACTCGAGGTAAAGCTAGACCAAATTCAAACTGCCGTGACGGACCACGCCTCGAAGATTGCCTCGCTCGAGACGCACGTAAATGCACAGGATGAGCGCGTGCAAGCCTTGGAAACGACTTGTGCTATCCTAACGGAGAGCAACGCTAAATTGTTAGCCAAAGTCGTGGATCTCGAGTCCCGTAACCGACGCAATAACATAAGAATTATTGGTCTACCTGAATCCATTGAAGGGCCCCGACCATCCATATTCTTCTCAGAGCTACTTGCGGAAGTATTCGGGGACGTACTGGATTCTCCACCGGAATGTGATAGAGCCCACCGGTCGCTGTCTGATAAACCGAAGCCGGGGCAGAGGCCCAGACCTGTTATCATTCGGCTACATAAATTCCAACAAAAGGAAAAGATCATCCGCGAGGCTAGAGCGAGGAGGGGAAAGCTTAACTATCGAGGCACACCTATCTCTATTTACGAAGACTATGCGCCGGAGGTGATGGAACAACGCTCGAAGTACAGGGAGGTGCTCTCTGAACTGTACAATCTTGGCCTAAAACCAGCGGTGTTGTTTCCGGCCAGGCTTACTATCGTAACGAAGGATGGTGAGAGGAGAAGATTTGCATCGGTCACTGAAGCCAAGGACTACATTGCATCTATTCGTCCTGCTGAGGTCTAAACACGAAGTGTTTTGCGGAGCAACTCACGACTGGGTCGACTGACGCATGAAGCGGTATTCGTTAAATGCTTGGATTTTCATACTGATGTGCGTATGCTATAGATCTATAACGTTACCGTTGGATATCTTTTATCTGGCATTATGGAGGTATCGCTTTATATACACCCTTGTGTCTACTTAGTTAAGTGATTTAGTTCTAATTTTAGATCATTGTACACTTACAGGTATACCAATTTTTATTATTACTTTTTCAATTTTATTTTTATTTATTCATTTATTATAATTTTTTCTTTCTTTCATCTCCTTCTTTCGTTAGGCCTGGTGCTTGTGGTTATTATGCACATTTTGTTTGAACAATTTATTATTTTTATAATTTTTATTTTCATTTTTGTACACTTTCTAGTCACTACACACTGATTCTTAAGTCACAGGCTGGGCTAAATACAAGTGTTATCCTAAATGGATCTGTGTTTTGCGTCTTCTACTGCACTTCGCCTATTTTTTCGCTCGTAAAAATTTGCAGTGGTGCTTACAATATGTGCCTATTCGAATACATGAAAATGGTTATAAAGAGTATAAAAATATATTTGTATATTTGTTTTTCTCTCTTGGCGAATGTACATTGTATATAGGCCTAATCATAACTTAATCTTTGTTGCTTTTGTGTGTATGTATGTATGTATGTATATATATATATATGCATGTATGTGTATATGTATATGTGTATAATTATTTTATTTTCTCACATTCGTTTGTTTTTTTGAAATTTTCATTACAAAAGGGGGGTTAAAGTTCAAAGGTGGTGGGAAAGAGACGTTGGAAGTCTTGTGTCGCTGTAAAGCGCTGAGCCGTGTTGCTCGGACAATGTTCGTATTTTGGGGGAATATTTTTGGTGAGGCCACAAATAAGTTTTTTTTTTTTTTTTTTTTTTTTTTTCTCCTTTTCCTCTCTCTCCCGTTGCAGAAGGCCATACAGTTCAATTTACAACCTTATGCATCGTTCTAGATGGCTGTTGATACGTCAAGGATGAGTAAAGGTGTGCGCCTGATTTCATGGAATACCAAAGGAATGAATAAGGCCATTAAGATTGGTAAGGTAATGACCCAGCTGCAACATTTGAAAGGGGATATTATATTTCTACAGGAAACACATCTTAAAACATCAGATATCCAACGAATCAAAAAGCCTTGGATGAGTCATGTGTTTCACTCGAAATTCTCGGCCAAAGCTAGAGGGGCTGCTATTATTATTACCAAGAAAATATTGTTTGAGCCAAAACATATTATTGAGGATGTCAATGGCCGTTATGTCATAGTATCGGGCTTATTACAGAATCTTTCAGTAGTCCTAGTCTCTATCTATGCTCCCAACTGGGACGATGAACAATTCTTCATCAACCTCTTTGCTAAAATTCCAAATAGTGACAATCATCATATACTGATAGGAGGCGATTTTAACTTAGTGCAAGACACAATTCTCGACAGATCGTCTTCAAAGCAAATTAATCTATCTAATTCTGCTAAAGTAGTTTTTAATTGCTCATCTCATCTAGGAATTTCGGACCCCTGGAGGTGTAAAAACCCCCAGAGTAAAATTTTCTCTTTTTTCTCCCCGCCACACCAAACCTTTTCCCGGATTGACTTTTTCCTGATTGATAACAAATTGTTGCATCTGGTTACCGCTAGTGATTATCACCCCATAGTTGTTTCGGACCATGCCCCCACCTCGCTTGATATTAATCTTCCTCTTAGTGTTATCTCCCCATCACTTTGGACATTTAGTTCTCACTTATTAGCACATCATGAGTTTGAGAACTTTGTAGCCATTCAAATTAGTAATTACATTGAATTCAATGATACCCCTGAGGTCAACAGTGGATTCCTATGGGAAGCCCTTAAAGCCTTTGTTCGAGGTCAGATTATTTCCTTCACTTCGTACATGCGTAAGGCTGGAAGGACTAAAAGGCAGGATATACTAGACAAACTCCGCAAACTTGATGAAATTTACGCTGTCTCTCCCTCACCTGCCCTTTACAAAAAACGACTTCTGCTACAATCAGAATATGATTGCTTGATGACTCATATTGTAGAGAGACAACTGAAGCAATCCAAGCAACGCTTTTTTGAACATGGCGATAAGGCGGGTCGACTTCTTCTTTTGCTCTCAACGAAGGCGGTCGCATTTTCTTACCCTCCTCTCCCTTATCTCCCCTGCTTTGCTTCTCTCGTCTCGTCTAGTCTACTTGTACTTTGAGAGACTCTCTCCGCACTGTTCTCCAAACTAAGAAATTATGGATTTGATCAACTGGTCTCTCAACGCAATTGACACCATCTTCTCGACGAGAAGCTTGGGTTCGGGGGAACCTGACTGCCCTGCCGGAACGTTCGCAGCTGGCTACACGATGGACGCGTGGGAGAGGTGGCGGGTCGTGTGTCTGGCGGCTCTTTCCGTGGAGGACATTGAAGACATCTACCTATTCGGAACCATGATAACAGGTTTTCTGCTGTTTGGATTAGGCATTGCCCTGGTTTATCGAGGAATTAAGAAGACGGTGACAGCTGTCCAAAACCCCATAAGGCTGCCCGTTATGATTGAAGCAGTGGGCAGAGCTGTCAGCACTCAGACTGTGACTTTGGTGACTTTGAACCAAAATATGGATAACATCTTGGAGAAGCTTACAGCTTTGCAAAGGCAAATGGATCGTTTCGGAGACCAAAATGGACCAGGGGCTGCGTAAATTGGAATGCAGCTACTCGTCCCAAGACCAAACAACCCCAATCTTATCTGCTTTCGGCCCCCCTCAACCAGCACTGGCCTTGGCCGAGGCTGCTGCTGGAACTACAACTCCCCCCGTGGAGCACTGCAGCGTGACGCTCTTGCGTTCCTTCCCCCATCCCCCACAGACACCTGCTGATTGTTGACTCTGTCTGGGACCTGATCAAGGCTGTCTCCATAGCAATTGCTGTGTCGCAATGACATCCTGCGGACTGAGGCTAGATTAGGATGCCAGACGCAGCGGCTTTCCAGGCCTACACATACACGCACTACATATATACAGATATGCAATCACCACCCCATACCCCCATCCCTCACCTTCGACGCTACATACCACCAGTCTGGCAGGCGGGTCCGACCAGCGCCGAAGAATGGCTGCAGGAACCGGATGGCTGCTTGTTTGTGCTGGGTTACCTCCATCCCCAACTACCCTCCCTTGTTGCAAGTCTTGTGTGTTCATGTTGTGTACTGATTATGTGCCAATGTTGCTGAGGTGTTTTTTACTGTTCCCAAACTGGACTCCTTACAGGAGCGTAGTCCGGGGGTGGCCTTTTTTTTCTCCTCACCTCTCCTCATGTTATGCTGTATTCTTTCCTAAAATGCTCTGTCTTCCTGTCCTGTCTACCCCATTGTCATATTGTATGTATGTTTGTATGGACAGGTTGATGGCGGAATTTCGCTGGTACTTGTGACTAGTGACCAATAAAGCTATTCATTCATTCATTCATTCATTCATCATTCATTCATTCATTCATTCATTCATTCATTCATTCATTCATTCAACAGGCCCGTGCGGCCAGTGCCTCTAGATTAATTCCAAAAATGATGTCCCCTAGTGGTAATCTTACTGCAGACCCAGCTGAAATCAACAGAGTTTTTTTAGACTTTTACACTAACCTCTATACTACGGAGCAGTCTTCAGCTTCAATAATGTTCCCCAATCCCTTAGATTCTTTAATATTCCCTAGAATTGATGAAGATTTGGCTAAGGAATTGGGCAGCCACATTTCCCCCCAAGAAGTCAAAGAAGCGATTAACTCAATGCAAAATAAGAAATCCCCAGGCCCTGATGGGTTTACAGTTGAATTCTATAAGGCATATTCTACTTTATTAGTCCCAATTTTGGTGAGGATGTACAATAATTCATTTCAAGAAGGCCAACTCCCATCGACACTGTATATGGCTTCTATATCCTTGCTTTTGAAGAAAGACAGGGATCCCACTTCCTGCGGTAACTACAGACCGATTTCTCTGTTAAATGTAGACTGCAAAATATTAGCCAAAATTCTGTCTATCCGCCTCCAAAATATAATGCCATCAATTATTTCATTAGATCAAACAGGCTTTACATTGGATAGGCATTCCTTCTCCAATACCCGGAGGTTACTTGATATTATTTTCTCACCCTCATCTAATACCCCTGAAGTCATAGTTTCATTGGACGCAGAGAAAGCTTTCGATAGGGTCGAGTGGGAATACCTGTTTTTTGTGTTAGGAAAATTTGGGTTTGACCCCAAACTCATTTCTTGGATACGGCTTTTGTATGCTTTCCCGTCTGCATCGGTATATACCAACGGTGTTCGATCGCCACCATTTTTACTTCAACGGGGGACACGTCAAGGCTGCCCGCTCTCGCCTTTGTTATTTAATATAGCTATTGAGCCCCTGGCCATTTGGCTCCGAAGTCACGATGCATTTAAAGGCATCAAACGTCATGGCTTGGTCCATAAACTTTCACTTTATGCAGACGATTTGTTATTATACGTCTCCGACCCCATAGCTTCTTTCCCCTCTATACTATCTGTTCTAGAACAGTTTGGCTGCCTATCAGGGTACAAGTTAAACTTTCAAAAAAGTGAGTTATTTTTTGTTAACCAATTGGCTAAATCTCTTCCTCATTCTTTATTTCCCTTTAAGTTAGCCTTGGATGGGTTCAAGTATCTGGGGATATTTATCACCGGTTCGCTTAAAGACTTGTTTTTTAAGAACTTTACACCACTTCTGGAAAAATGCAAGTCAGATATTGCTAGGTGGAGTTCCCTTTCCCTTTCTGAAATAGGTCGTGCAAACCTTATTAAAATGGTTGTTCTGCCAAAGTTTTTGTATCTTTTCCAGCATCTTCCAGTCTGCATTAACAAATCCTTTTTCGCTCATTTAGATCAGCATTTGAATGGATTCCTTTGGAATAACAAACCAGCTCGCATCAGGAAGTCAGTTCTTCAGCTTCCCAAATCTGAAGGGGGTTTAGCACTGCCAAATTTTCGATATTACTATTGGGCATGTAATATTCATAAATTACTTTATTGGGTTGGCCTTAAAAGTTGTGCCTCTAGTCCGCCCTGGGTGCATGTAGAGATATCTTCCTCTCGCTATTTACTTTCTAATATCTGCTCCCAGCTTCCACTTGGAGTACACAAAATCTCGAGCAATCCAATAGTTGTTAATACTATTAAGATTTGGCATCAATTCAGGAAACAATTTGGTCTTCATAGAGCGTCGATTCATATGCCAATTTCAAATAATTTAACCTTCCTAATAGTCATCTTTTTCGTTTTTTTCAAGTGAGGCATTTTATTCAAAAGCTATTTCCCCATTTTCCCAATCGCCCACCCGAATCAGAAATTGATTCAATTCTTACCTTCGACTCTGGTCAAAAACGACTGATTTCAGCTATTTATGGTAAAATTATCTCCCTAACTCCTTCTCCGATTGACTCCCTTAAGCTAACCTGGGAGCATGATTTGGGCATTGACATTTCCGATGACCAGTGGAAAAACATTCTCAGTTTAGCTCACTCTTCGTCTATTTGTGCTAGACATGCCCTAATACAATGTAAAGTGATCCACAGAGCTCATTTCACTAATGCCAGACTGGCTAAATTGTTTCCTAACAGAAGTGATGCCTGTAACAGATGCAAACAATCTCCAGCCGATCATCTTCACATGTTCTGGTCATGCCCGGTGCTATCAGATTATTGGTCCGACATTTTCACAACTCTCTCACAGGCCCTCAATTACACTATTGTCCCTAATTCCTTGACTGTTCTGTTCGGCCTCTCCCCAATCACATATATACCAGCTACAGCGCACTGCGTCATTGCCTTTACTACTTTGCTGGCCAGGCGTGCCATCCTCCTTAAATGGAAGCATGCTTCTCCTCCATCACATGACGACTGGATAAGAGATGTATTGCAATACATCCACCTTGAAAAAATTTGATATTATCTTAAAGGCTCACTGAGATCATTTCATAAAACTTGGAGCCCTGTACTGACTACTATTGAAGGCCTTATCGGGATTTTAAAACCTCCTGATTAGTTTTCTGTGGGGACGGGGGAGATTTTCTTCTTTTGTTTACTGTTTAATTATTATCATCTCTTTTTTTTTTTTTTTTTTTTTTTTTTCTTCTCTTCACATACTTTCTCGTCACATACCTTCTCGTGTATGTATTTACTGGTTTATTTATTAGTTTTTATTATCTATTTGTGAGTGCTACAGGTGGCCTTAGGGGCGGGGTGGGAGGGTGGACGAGTGAGGGTCTATATTTCTATATGGAACTGTTCTGTTGATTTTTTCTTTTTCTTTCAGACGCCTTGTTTCATTTTACATCTGTTGTAATACCCTTTATATGTCTGCAGAAAACGTAATAAAAAGAAATATATAAAAAAGTGAGTCAATAGAGTAAGCATTGTGTTCCTCCATGTTCTCGTCCTATGTCAGAACTGGATACACATGATTACTGTTTTGTTTGTTTGGGGGAGGAGCATGTGGCTCTTGCGTTGGAGCAGGGCGAGTGCGAGCATTGTGAGCTGTTCACAGTTAAAACGCTTTGTGCTCGACTTAGCTACTTCTAGACCGCACCAACATTACCATCGTGGGGCTCCCGCATGGATCTGGCTGATGAGCAAGAGACGGGTCCGCCCCTTTTGCTTACTCAGTCACTAGATCCTCCGGTGCTTCTTTGGTTCATGCGGGGGACGATGATATATCTCTTGGGTCTACGGACTACGAGCAGCCTACCTCTGAGCGTTCCTCTCGCGAAGATAAATCTATTGAGAAATTGCTCGAAGTGGTTACTCGCGCGGTGGCCAAGTTACAGCTTGACTGGCCACATGAACAAGAGACCCCCAAATAATCTAAGCTAGAGGATAGGTTTCTGTCCGGTGGCAGGGGGGTGGGACCAAAACATCAATCTCTCCCCTTCTTCGAGGACCTCCATGACGAACTATCAAAGTCATGGAGTAAACCATATACTTGTCGCGTCTTTGTGCCCTCGACGTCGACTTTTTTGACTATCATGGGTGCGAAGTTGCGGGGGTATACGGAGATGCTGCAGGTAGAAGAGACGCTCTCGAGCTATCTCTCGCCTGGGTCGGCATCTTCGATAAAAAGACCTGCCCTCCCCACGAAGTGAAAGTGAAAGTGAGACGTGACGGCCAAGTATGAATTTGACCTCTGCATTTAACCCATCCAAGTTAATGCACACACATTAGGAGCAGAGTAGTGAGTAGTTAACACACACACACTGCAAACATGGATACACACACCCAGAGCAGCGGGCAGCCTTTGTGTGGCGCCCGGGGAGCGATTAGGGGTTAGGTGCCTTGCTCAAGGGCACCTCAATCATTTCCCACCGGTTCTGGAATCGAACCAGCAACCTTTGGGTTACCAGTTCAACTCCCTAACCACTAGGCCATGACTGCCCCCAAGTTAGATTCAGCCACAGGTGCCTCTCCGTGCTAACCAGCGCTGACAGTGAATGGCAGATTGCACCATGAAGCCATGTAGAACAACTTCGGCGCTCGTGGGTAAAGCTAATCAAGCTGCAGGTCAGACTGACCTGTTGAAGGATTTGAGTGCGGGCAGTACCATCAGTGAGGAAGCATTCACTGAGTTGCGTAGAGCCACAGATCTGTCTCTCCGTGCTACCAAGCAAACGGCCTGTGCAATCTGCCATTCACTGTCAGCGCTGGTTAGCACGGAGAGGCACCTGTGGCTGAATCTAACTGGTATAAAAGATAAAGATTGCATCTTTCTACTAGACTCCCCAGTTTCACCCTCTGGCCTGTTTGGCGACTCCGTCAACACAGTCGTCACCAGGTTAAGAAAGGTTAAAAAACATGAGGAAACTTTTGTCCAGTACCTTCCTCGCCGCACTCAAAGGGAGGGCCATCGGCCACTCAACCTCTCCCCGGTCCTTCAAAAGCTAGGGAGGTTAAAAAGCAGAGTGTGGCGAACCGCGCTCCCCCTCGCAAAGATTTGGGACCGGCTCGCCGCACTCAGCAATCTCCCAGGCCAGACCTCAGGACTATCATCAATAAAAAGTCCTGATGGTCTGGCACCAAGTCTGGTGGGGGTGGCCCCCCGTGGGACGGGGCGTGTACAACATCTGACCGCCCCTCCTCGTTACCCCCAAGAAACCTCTCCATCCCCGCCGCCTCTGGTGCTTCGGGGGGCAGCGGTTTCCAGCGACATGTTAGACGTTCCATTGCTTCCTGCTGTCATCCAGGACACTGAACATCTAACATCCCCTCAAAAGGAAGTGTTAAAATTGATACCACTTTCAGAGAGTCTGGCAGCGTGGAAACTTCTGCCAGGTATTTCTGCATGGGTATTAAGCACAGTACAAATAGGATACAGAATCCAATTTATTCGTCGTCCTCCGCATTTCAACGGTATGGTCTCCACTTCCGTGAGACCGGAGCTGATGCATGTACAAGAGCTACAAACTCTGCTGAGCAAAGAGGCCATAGAACATGTTCCTCTTCCAGAGAGAGTCGGGCTATTACAGCAGATACTACCTGGTTCCCAAGAAGGATGGGTGGGTGCATCCAATCTTAAACTGGCTTAAACTGTACAGTCAAAGTGCTCAAGTTCAAGATGTTAACCGTCAACATCAAATTCAACATCACGATTGGTTCGTCACGATCGATCTGAAGGATACATATTTTCACATAGAAATATTGCCACAACACAGGAAGTTCCTGAGATTCGCTTTCAGAGGCGAAGCATACCAATTTCTTCTATTCGGTCTAGCCTTGTCACTCCGCACATACACAAAATGCATGGATGCATGGCTCCATTACGGCTCCAGGGCATTCGCATTTTGAATTACATCAACGATTGGTTAATACTAGCACAATCGCAAGAGATGGCGCTTCAATACAGAGACATCGTGTTAGCTCATCTAGTTTCTCTAGGGTTGAGACTCCACACCAAGAAAAGCGTTCTTTCTCCTGCCCAGAGAACGACTTATCGCGGGATCGTTTGGGATTCGATCACGATGCGGGCACAACTGTCTCCCGCTCGATTCGAGACCATTCGGCATACCATGAGCAAAGTCAGGCTAGGCCAAGATTGCACTGTTCGTCAGTACCAAAAAATGTTAGGTTTCATGCCATCAGCATCCACAGTGATTCCTCTGGGGCTGTTGCACATGAGACCGTTTCAGTTGTGGCTAAAAGCCAGGGGATTTCATCCATGGGCCAACCCTCAAAGGCAAATAAAAGTGATGCGCCGCGGGCTTCGTACACTATCTCTGTGGCTCAGACCCCGGTTCCTCGCCTTGGGTCCCACTCTAGGGGCGCCTTGTCGTCCTGTCACTCAGGGCAGTGTACATTCCAGGACATCTGAATGTGGGAACGGATTTACTGTCCAGACAGAAACTACCGATAGGGGAATGGAAACTCCACCCAGAAGTAGTGAAACAGATTTGGACCAGATTTTACAAACCGGAGGTGGACCTATTCGCCTCCCATCAGACAGCGCAATGTCCCCTCTACTTCTCTCTGAGTCACCCACCCGCCCTGGGCCTGGACGCGATGGCACACACATGGCCCAAAATGCGCCTGTATGCGTTTCCTATAGTTTTTCTGCTCCCAGGAGTTCTAGCCAGAGTTTGCCAACAAGGGTCTTCCCTCTTACTGATAGTGCCGCATTGGCCGAACAGAGTATGGTTCTCGGAGATAATATCTCGCCACGGGCTATTCTGGAGAGGAGGGACCTTTTGTCTCAGGCGGAGGGCAAGATATTCCATCCCAGACCCGACCTCTGGAACCTTCATGTTTGGCCCCTGATGGGTACCAATTGAGAGACACTGGGCTTTCGCCTGATGTTATTGACACCATTCTAAGTGCTAGGGCTTCCTCCACTAGAAAGAGTTATGCCAGCAAATGGGGTGTCTTTGAAAGGGGGTGTGTTGTACATAATGCAGATCCGGTCAACTGCCAGATTGCTTCAGTTCTGGACTTTTTGCAGGAAAAATTATCAACAGGCACATGCCCCGCCACTCACAGGGTTTATGTGGCCATTCTTTCGGCTTGCCATGCCTTGGTTGACGGGGTGCCACTTGGGAGACATCCTCTGCTCGCTTGTTTCATTTGTGGGGCCAGACGACTGTGGCCTCCTGTAAGAAGGCAAGGCAAGGCAAGGCAAGGCAAGTTTATTTATATAGCACATTTCATACACAATGGCAATTCAAAGTGCTTTACATAGAAGAAATTAAAATAATAAAAAGAAACAAGAATAATTAAAACAGTTTAGAAAAATAAAATGAAATACAATACAGTACAGTCGGACGAACAGCAGCACAGTGCTCATTCAGTAAATGCATAGCTAAACAGAAGTGTTTTGAGTCTGGATTTGAATGTGACCACTGTAGGAGCACATCTGATCTCTTCTGGAAGCTGGTTCCAGCTGCGGCTGGCATAATAGCTAAAAGCAGACTCACCATGCTTAGAGTGAACCCTTGGTATTTCTAGCTGATATGATCCTAATGATCTGAGTGATCTGTTGGGTTTATATTCAGTGAGCATATCTGCAATGTATTGAGGTCCTAGGCCATTGAATGATTTATATACCAGTAATAATACTTTGAAATCAATCCTAAATCTAACTGGGAGCCAGTGTAAAGACCTGAGGACTGGTGTGATATGTTCATATTTTCTGGTTCTGCTCAGAATCCTAGCGGCAGCGTTCTGTATGAGCTGCAACTGTCTTATGGTCTTTTTGGGAAGGCCAGTGAGGAGTCCATTACAATAATCCACCCTGCTGGTGATGAAAGCATGCACAAGTTTCTCTAAGTCTTGTCTGGAAACAAAGCATCTAATTCTTGCAATATTTTTCAGATGATAGTATGCTGATTTAGTTATTGCTTTGACATGACTACTGAAACTAAGGTCTGACTCTAGTGTCACACCAAGATTCCTGACTTGATTTTTAGTTGTTTGACCCCTAGAGAGAAGGTATGCGTTCACCTTGAGAACCTCATCTTTGTTTCCAAACGCAATAACTTCAGTTTTGTCTTTGTTTAATTGAAGAAAGTTTTGACACATCCAACTGTTGACCTCATCAATGCATTGGCACAGGGAGTCAATGGGGCTGTAATCGTTAGGCGATAGGGCTAAGTACAGCTGTGTGTCGTCTGCATAGCTGTGGTAAGCAATTTGGTTGTTTCTCATTATTTGGCTCATTGGGAGCATATACAGGTTGAACAGGAGTGGCGCAAGAATTGAGCCTTGAGGGACTCCGCATGTCATGGATGTCCACTCAGACTTATGGTCTCCTATACTCACATAATAACCTCTCCCATCTAAGTATGACCTGAACCATTTTAGGACTATCCCAGAAAGCCCCACCCAGTTTTCCAGCCTGTCAAGAAGTATGTTATGATCGACAGTGTCAAATGCAGCACTGAGGTCGAGTAGTACCAGCACTGTTAATTTGCCCGAATCAGTATTTAAGCGAATATCGTTTATTATCTTTATGAGCGCTGTCTCTGTGCTGTGATGCGGTCGGAAACCAGATTGAAAATGATCAAAGTATCCATTCGAGCTTAAGAATTTGTTCAGCTGAATTGAAGACAACTTTTTCAATGATCTTACCTATGAAAGGAAGATTTGAGATTGGTCTATAGTTGCTTAATATGGTCTTATCCAGATTGTTCTTTTTCAGGAGGGGCTTGACAACTGCAGTTTTCAGGGAGTTTGGAAAACTCCCAGAGAGAAGTGAGGCATTTACCACTTCTAGAAGATCTGCTTCTAAACTGTTTAGCACACTTTTGAAAAAAGATGTGGGAAGTGTGTCAAGAGCGCATGTTGATGTTTTAAGGTGTTGTACGGTTTCTACCAAAATTTTGCCATCAATTTTTTTGAAATCAGACAAAGTTACTACTTTTTCAGGTGGTCTGATCTGTCTGACCCCAGCACAACTCAAGGATGTGCTGATCACCTTTCTGATATTATTGATTTTGTCAGAGAAGAAAGAAGCAAACTCACTGCACTTGCTGTTTGAGAGAATTTCACTGGGAATCTGGCTTGGGGGGTTTGTCAGTCTCTCTACAGTAGCAAAAAGAGTGCGTGTGTTGTTTAAATTGCAGTTTATAATATTTGAGAAGAAAGTCTGTCTAGCTTTGCCTAGTTCCATATTGAAAGCATGAAGGCTGTCTTTGTAGATGTTATAATGGACTACAATTTTTGTCTTCTGCCACATGCGCTCTGCTTTTCTGCATTGTCTTTTCATATTTTGCACTGCTGTTGAGTTTCTCCAAGGTGCTTTTTGTCTGCCACTCTTCTTCCTGACTTTCACAGGAGCAATATCATCAATTGCACTTTTAACTTTTGAGTTAAAAGAATCAAGGAGAAAATCAACAGAGTCAGCAGATATGCTTGGTGTTAAGGATATAGCCTTCATAAATAGTACACTAGTGTTCTCATTTAAGCATCTCTTCTTGACAGACTCAGATCTAGCTTCAGTGGCAGGAGAGATCAATAGGCAAGGCAAGGCAAGGCAAGGCAAGTTTATTTATATAGCACATTTCATACACAATGGCAATTCAAAGTGCTTTACATAGAAGAAATTAAAATAATAAAAAGAAATAAGAATAATTAAAACAGTTTAGAAAAATAAAAATAAAATACAGTACAAACAGTCGGACGAACATTGGCACAGTGCTCATTCAGTAAATGCATAGTTAAACAGATGTGTTTTGAGTCTGGATTTGAATGTGACTACAGTAGGAGCACATCTGATCTCCTCTGGAAGCTGGTTCCAGCTGCGGCTGGCATAATAGCTAAAAGCAGACTCGCCATGCTTAGAGTGAACCCTTGGTATTTCAAGCTGATATGATCCTAATGATCTGAGTGATCTGTTGGGTTTATATTCAGTGAGCATATCTGCAATGTATTGAGGTCCTAGGCCATTGAATGATTTATATACCAGTAATAATACTTTAAAATCAATCCTAAGTTTAACTGGGAGCCAGTGTAAAGACCTGAGGACTGGTGTGATATGTTCATATTTTCTGGTTCTGCTCAGAATCCTGGCGGCAGCGTTCTGTATGAGCTGCAACTGTCTTATGGTCTTTTTGGGAAGGCCAGTGAGGAGTCCATTACAATAATCCACCCTGCTGGTGATGAAAGCATGCACAAGTTTCTCTAAGTCTTGTCTGGAAACAAAGCATCTAATTCTTGCAATATTTTTCAGATGATAGTATGCTGATTTAGTTATTGCTTTGACATGACTACTGAAACTAAGCTCTGACTCTAGTGTCACACCAAGATTCCTGACTTGATTTTTGGTTGTTTGACCCCTAGAGTGAAGGTATGCGTTCACCTTGAGAACTTCATCTTTGTTTCCAAACGCAATGACTTCAGTTTTGTCTTTGATTAACTGAAGAAAGTTTTGACACATCCAACTGTTGACCTCATCAATGCATTGGCACAAGGAGTCAATGGGGCTATAATCGTTGGGCGATAGGGCTAAGTAGAGCTGTGTGTCGTCTGCATAGCTGTGGTAAGCAATTTGGTTCTTTCTCATTATTTGGCTCATTGGGAGCATATACAGGTTGAACAGCAATATATCAAAGAAAATACAGAACCAAGAACCAAGATCCCTTCATGGGACTTAGCTATAGTCCTCGAGGGTCTGGTTGAGACCCCCTTTGAACCTCTAGAATCAGCGTCTGACAAACTTCTGACTCTAAAGATGGTTTTCCTTATGCCTATAACTTCATTAACCCTCTGGGGTCTGAGCTGTTTTCTGGCCCTGGAGGTGTTCTGACATGCTCTGACATTTGTGCTTATTTCTGTTACTTGTGACATTGTCATGGCTAAAGTCTTATTACACTGTATTTAGCACAAACTCTGCTACAATAATATATCAGCAGCATGTATGTAAAAGTTTGTAGTTTTGAGATAATGACATTTATGCGTGGTTTGTGAAAATACAAAAAAAAAATGTCACTGAAATAAGGCCATGAAACCCATACTGATTATTTCTTCACAAAACTTTTGAAAATTGTATCACGTAGCCTAGAATATTTGCTCCAAAACTATGTGAAAATCACCCTGACTGCTCATTTAGATAAGACAATATATTGATTTAAAATTTCTAAGACGTGTTTTGTGTGAGAAAGCCTTATGCGAAGAGGCGTGATCATCTCATTAATATGTAAGCCTTTAACACCTGAGAAAGACAAAGACACTCCCCTAACTGCCCTATTAGGAGCTATCAGGCCCTGTCATTCAGAGCAACCTTGCACAAAGAATGAGGAGATTTAAAAAAGAATGGCTTTTAGATTGTTTGGATTTATTTAAAACACAACATAATCCAAAGATACACAACAAATGACAAAAGAGCACATTGAAAACAATGATCCAAAGACAGAGACCTTTGTGCCATTCCTAAAAACATTGTACATACCTTTCATTTCCAAGGTGTTTGATTTTCACTTTACCATGTTCATGTACAGAGACTCATGTGAATGTTGAAGTCAGCAGGACTCAATTGTATCTGGTCCCTGAAAGAAAAGAAAAAAAGTGAACATACTGGTATCAAGAGAAACTAGGCCTGCACGATTTTGGGAATACATTTTAGATTTTTCTGGTTAAAATAGCTTTTTAAAATTCACAGAATACACACACACACACACACACACACACACACACACACACACACACACACACACACACACACACACACAAATGTTTCCAACAATATATAATATAATGAACACCAGGTTTGTTGTGCCTTGTAGGCATAGGCTATGCAGTGCTGCATAAAATAATAATAACAATAGCATATAGCAGTCTATAAATCTTCCAAAAGATTTCAGTAACAACTATGCTAGAAAAAAATATATTGATTATCATATGTTACTTCAAATGTTTCCATTCGTTATGATGTTATGAAATGAGATTGGAGTAAAAACATGAAGCCTAATGTTTGGTGCGTTTTGCTTTTCAAACGCACAGTGCGCTCCAAAATATGAAACATTATGGTTACCATATTATACATATCTACGTTTGAGCAGATATCCACAAACACAGTATTTAACAGTAAACACGGGTCTACTATAATATTCACCATATATCTAGCAACAGTTCAACTGCAATGTGAAGTTTATGCAACAATAACATTAACTAATATAATAAAGAATTTCTTTCTTTCTTTCTTTCTTTCTAACTAATCCATCTTTCATTCTTTCTAACTAACCAATCCATCTTTCTTTCTTTCTAACTAAACTTTTTTCTTTCTTTCTTTCTTTCTTTCTTTTTCTTTCTTTCTTTCTTTCTTTCTTTCTTTCTTTCTTTCTTTCTTTCTTTCTTTCTTTTTCTTTCTTTCTTTCTTTCTTTCTTTCTTTCTTTCTTTCTTTCTAACTAATCCATCTTTCTTTCTTTTTCTAACTAATCCATCTTTCTTTCTAACTAAACCATTTTTCTTTCTTTCTAACTAATCCATCTTTCTTTCTTTCTTTCTAACTAATCCATCTTTCATTCTTTCTAACTAACCAATCCATCTTTCTTTTTCTAACTAATCCATCTTTCTTTCTTTCTTTCTAACTAATCCATCTTTCATTCTTTCTAACTAACCAATCCATCTTTCTTTTTCTAACTAATCCATCTTTCTTTCTAACTAAACCATTTTTCTTTCTTTCTAACTAATCCATCTTTCATTCTTTCTAACTAATCCATCTTTCATTCTAACTAATCTATCTTTCTTTCTAACTAATCTATATTTCTTTCTTTCATTCTAACTAATCAGTCTTTCTTTCTTACTTTTTTATCTTTCTTTCTTTCTTTCTTTCTTTCTAACTAATCGTTCTTCTTTCTTTCTAACTAATCCATCTTTCTTTCTAACTAATCTTTTCTTTCTTTCTTTCTTTCTTTCTTTCTTTCTTTCTTACTAATCCATCCATCTTTCATTTTAACTAACCAATCCATCTTTCTTTCTTTCTAACTAATCCATCTTTCTTTCTTTCTAACTAATCCATCTTTCATTCTCTCTAACTAATCCATCTTTCATTCTTTCTAACTAACTAATCCATCTTTCTTTCTTTCTAACTAATCCATCTTTCTTTCTTTCTAACTAATCCATCTTTCATTCTTTCTAACTAACCAATCCATCTAATCTATCTTTCTTTCATTAATTCTGACTAATCTATATTTCTTTCTTTCTTTCTAACTAACCAATCCATCTTTCTTTCTTTCTAACTAATCCATCTTTCTTTCTTTCTAACTAATCCATCTTTCAGTAACTAACCAATCCATCTTTCTTTCTAACTAATCCATCTTTCTTTCTAACTAATCCATCTTTCTTTCTAACTAATACATCTTTCTTTCTTTCTAACTAATCCATCTTTCATTCTTTCTAACTAACCAATCCATCTTTCTTTCTTTCTAACTAATCAATCTTTCTTTCTTTCTAACTAATCCATCTTTCTTTCTTTCCAACTAATCCATCTTTCTTTCTAACTAATCTATCTTTCTTTCTTTCATTCTAACTAATCTATCTTCCTTTCTAACTAATCTATATTTCTTTCTTTCTAACTAATCAATCTTTTTTATTGCTCTCTTACTAATCTATCTTTCTAACTAATGTCTTTCTTTCATTCTAACTAATCAGTCTTTCTTTCTTACTTTTTTATCTTTCTTTCTAATTAACCAATCCATCTTTCTTTCTTTTTAACTAATCCATCTTTCTTTCTTTCTAACTAACCAATCCATCTTTCTTTCTTTCTAACTAATATATATTTCTTTCTTTCATTCTCACTAATCTATCTTTAACTAATCAGCCTTTCTTTCTTTCATTCTAACTAATCAGTCTTTCTTTCTTTTTAACTAATCCATCTTTCTTTCTTTCTTTCTTTCTTTCTTTCTTTCTTTCTTTCTTTCTATCTAATCCATCTTTCTCTTACTAATCTATCTTTCTTTCTAACTAATCAGTCTTTCTTTCATTCTAACTAATCCATCTATCTTTCTTGCTAACTAGTCCATCTTTCTTTCTTTCTAACTAATCCATCTTTCTTTCTTTCTAACTAATCCATCTTTCATTCTTTCTAACTAATCCATCTTTCATTCTTTCTAACTAACTAATCCATCTTTCTTTCTTTCTAACTAATCCATCTTTCTTTCTTTCTAACTAATCCATCTTTCATTCTTTCTAACTAACCAATCCATCTAATCTATATTTCTTTCATTAATTCTAACTAATCTATATTTCTTTCTTTCTTTCAAAACTAACCAATCCATCTTTCTTTCTTTCTAACTAATCCATCTTTCTTTCTTTCTAACTAATCCATCTTTCAGTCTTTCTAACTAACCAATCCATCTTTCTTTCTAACTAATCCATCTTTCTTTCTAACTAATCCATCTTTATTTCTTTCTAACTAATCCATCTTTCATTCTTTCTAACTAACCAATCCATCTTTCTTTCTTTCTAACTAATCCATCTTTCTTTCTTTCTTTCTAACTAATCCATCTTTCTTTCTTTCTAACTAATCCATCTTTCATTCTTTCTAACTAACCAATCCATCTAATCTATCTTTCTTTCATTAATTCTAACTAATCTATATTTCTTTCTTTCTTTCTAACTAACCAATCCATCTTTCTTTCTTTCTAACTAATCCATCTTTCTTTCTAACTAACTAATCCATCTTTCAGTCTTTCTAACTAACCAATCCATCTTTCTTTCTAACTAATCCATCTTTCTTTCTTTCTAACTAATCCATCTTTCATTCTTTCTAACTAACCAATCCATCTTTCTTTCTTTCTAACTAATCCATCTTCCTTTCTAACTAATCTATCTTTCTTTCTTTCATTCTAACTAATCTATCTTTCTTTCTAACTAATCTATATTTCTTTCTTTCTAACTAATCAATCTTTTTTATTTCTCTCTTACTAATCTATCTTTCTAACTAATGTCTTTCTTTCATTCTAACTAATCAGTCTTTCTTTCTTACTTTTTTATCTTTCTTTCTAACTAACCAATCCATCTTTCTTTCTTTTTAACTAATCCATCTTTCTAACTAACCAATCCATCTTTCTTTCTTTCTAACTAATATATCTTTCTTTCTTTCATTCTAACTAATCTATCTTTCTTTCTTTCTAACTAATCAGCCTTTCTTTCTTTCATTCTAACTAATCAGTCTTTCTTTCTTTTTAACTAATCCATCTTTCTTTCTTTCTTTCTTTTTTCTTTCTTTCTTTCTTTCTTTCTTTCTTTCTTTCTATCTAATCCATCTTTCTCTTACTAATCTATCTTTCTTTCTAACTAATCAGTCTTTCTTTCATTCTAACTAATCAGTCTTTCTTTCTTTTTAACTAATCCATCTATCTTTCTTGCTAACTAGTCCATCTTTCTTTCTTTTGAACTAATCATCCATCTTTCTTTCTAACTAATATATCTTTCTTTTTAACTAATCCATCTTTCTTTCTTTCCTTTCTAACTAATCCATCTTTCTTTATTTTTAACTAATTCATCTTTCTTTCTTTCTTTCTTTTTTACTTACTATCTACTACATCTTTCTTTCTTTTTCTTTCTTTCTAACTAATCCATATTTCTTTCTTACTAATCCATCTTTCTTTCTTTCTAACTAACTAATCCACTGTTCATTCTTTCTTTCATTCTAGCTAATCTATCTTTCTTTCTTACTAATCCACCTTTCTTTCTTTCTTACTAATCTATCTTTCTTTCTAACTAATCAGTCTTTCTTTCTTTCATTCTAACTAATCTATTTTTCTTTCTTTCTAACTAATCTTTCTTTCTTTCTTGCTTTCTTTGTTTCTAACTAATCTATCTTTCCTTCTCTCTTTCTAACTAATCTTTCTTTCTTTCTAACTATTCTTTCTTTCTAACTCATTTATCAATCAAAATTTAAACTACTTTAAACTTCAAACTACTTCAAACTTCTAACTACTTTAAAGGTGCTCTAAGTGATGCCGGGAGTGTTGACATTCGAATTGTTGTCAAACAAAACGGAGGCTAGCTAGACCCTCCCTCCTCCTCATCCCGTCTCCTCCCTCCTCCCCTCCCTTCCGGCATAAAGGAAAGTCAAAGTAGTCACTAGGGGTGACCCCGAATAGTCGAAGATTCGATGCTTCGATAGGAGGAGCCTGATTCGACTACCGATCTCACAGTCGAATCTTCGCAGAGGTGTTATGAAACGAGGATCATGCCACTTTGGCTATATGAGGGCGCTCAATGTCTGATTTCACATAGAACTACCGGTTTTCTGTCAATACGTTAACATTCAGCCTATTATGATAATGCTGTATATAAAAATGTGCAAAGAAAGAAGCTTTTAATAAATATTTTTTAACGTGCGTGAATAAATCCAAACACCCCGGGACAGATTTAAGTTTCACTTTCAATCCGTGACCGACAGAGGAGCGTCGTGGCGGCAAGGATTTAAATCTTTAACAGTGTCTGGGATAAGAAAATCTAAAGTGTGGATGTACACCATCAGAAAGGAAAGGATATCCTCCAAGGCTGGATTTAGCATCAGGAAAACCATGATCGCACTTCTGCCGGCCAACGGTAACAAGTTGGTTTTCCACAGGACATTCTAAAATGCTTAACGTGAAAAAAGCTTTTAAAACGCTTAAAAGGCACTTTAACGTGGCTTAATGCATGTACACAGTAGGCTACACACTTTATTAAGAAACCATATAATGTGCAGATAAGCAGATGAACCCAGAATATGACCGCAGCGCGTTCCTCCTATAGTAAAGCGTTTTCATATTTTAATTTAACTATTTTAGGAGATTAAGTCATTAAACGTTTTTCACGTTACCTGTTTTAGAATGTATTTTAGTCGCGCGCACAATTTGAAAAGACTCCAATGGACACAGACAGAGTATAAGACTGGATTTGTTCTCTCGATCAGGTATCGGGTACAAGTGATTTCAAAACTTTTCAGCCGGTTCTAATTAGATTTTTAGATGCTGTAAACATTTTTAGCTAAAAAGACTGCCACTCCAGTTTAGCATTTATTGTTGTTTCTGCAGTTAAAAAGACAAAGTAGAAAATTCTGGCTACTATCGTTATTTTAATAATTTCTTTATTTTAATTTTATTTATTGATCTGTCAGGGTTATCTAATCTAACTATTTGTGGCTTGTGTTTTGAATATATGTTACCCTGCACTTTAGGCATTTTGCACACATTTGCTCCTCATCTTGTGACTTGATTCTGATTTATTTCGTTTTGTATTTTTATTAATAAGAAAGGTATATTCTGTTCTAATTTAATTCAGTAAATTAATTGTTTATTTTTTCGGTGCATCGATGTTGTGCTGTAGCCTACTTAGAGCCTGCTCGCAAAGGTAATTTAGCCAATTTAATCTGATTTGCATGTGAAATGTAAATCCTGTCTGCAGTGTAGCCTTTCTGGAGTTATTTGTGTTATTTCTTAGTTCCCTTTCAAGGGAACTCCCGTTGCGTCGAGAAAATGACGCTGTGGGAACGCTTTGCGTGATGACGTCTTGAAGCACATGTAAAATCAGTCCAATGGTGTGGCGGAACGTCAGAGGCGGGTGACGTCACGTACCAGGAAACTATAAAAGCCGGCCCAAAACAGAAAACGAAAGCTTTCTGAGTCTTCAGTTGCGCTCTGTGTTGAAATCTGTCCTTGTTATTTGGTGTTGTCTGTCTCTATATATATATATATTGATTCAGTTATGGCGAGCAAGCAGCAGTATCGAGTGTGTGTCCATCCCTGCCCGCGTTATTTAACGGGAGGTGACACACACACTCTTTGTGTTGTTTGTTTGGGAGAGGAGCATGCCCAGTCAGCACTCGAGGGTGGTGACTGTGAGCATTGCTGTGCGCTTCCATTGCGTACGCTCCGATCCCGTTTGGCTCGGTTCAATCCCGACCACGTTCCCCAGGGCTCGGGTCCCGCCGCGGCTGAGGCTCGGCGGCGATCTCAGACCTGGGGTTCGCAAATGGATCTGTCAGTGGATGTTGAGACGGGCTCTGCCTTATCTCAGCATCAATCTGACAGATCCAGTGCCTCTCATCAGGGTGCGGAAGCACGCGCTGCGGTTTCTTCCCCCCTGATAGAGGCACCAATACTGCAATTGTCCAGCTCTGAGGAGTTGGATGTTGTGAGTGTTGAAGCTGAGTCTGAGGATTCGCCACCTCAGTCTCATGCGTTTGAGGAACTGCTCGATGTGATTACTAGAGCAGTTGACAGACTTTCTATTGAGTGGCCAGAGGATAGGCAGGACGTTCGCTCGAAAAGTAAGCTCGACGAACGCTTCCTGCCATCTCGTGCTCAGCCTCAGCGAAGAAGCCTGCCGTTTTTCCCCGATCTCCACACCGAGGTGTCGAGATCGTGGGGAAAACCGGTTTCATACAGAGTTTATGCACCACAAACATCTCATTATTCATCTATTCAGAAATATAAAGATTATGGTTATGGGGAGATGCCGAAGGTGGAGGAGACGCTTGCGAGCTATCTCTCTCCAGCAACGGCATCTTCCCTGAAAGCTCCTTCACTTCCCTCTAAACCAGTAAAATATACTTCATCCCTGGTTCATAAATCTTATGCAGCCGCTGGTCAAGCAGCAGCGTGTCTGCATACGATGTCCATTATGCAAGCATATCAAGCAGAATTATTGGGGGATTTAGAGGAGGGCGGGGGAATTGGTCCCGATACAGTGGCTGAACTACGCAGAGCCACAGATTTGTCTCTCAGGGCCACCAAGGAGACCGCTAAATCAATCGGGCGGTCTATGGCAGCCCTGGTGGCCACTGAGAGGCATCTGTGGCTCAACCTGAGTGATATAAAAGAGAAAGAAAAACATGTTCTTTTAGATGCTCCGGTTTCCACTGTGGGTTTATTTGGCGATGCAGTAAACAGTGCAGTAGCTAAATCTCAAGAAGCTGCTAAACAGGCAGCTGCATTGCAGAAACTCCTCCCCCGCCGTTCTTTCTATGAGGCTGCTGAGCGGGAGCAGCCTCACTCCTCTAAAAAGAGCGCTGAGCACCGTGCCACTCAAAAACAGAGCGTTTCCTCCCGTGCTCCCCCACAAAAACCTCGGGGACACGGAGGGCGCGCTCAAACCCAGCAGTCTTCGAGGGGTAGAACGGATCTGCGGACCGTTATTACCGCCAAGAAGGCTGCTGGGAAAAAGTCCTGACGTCCGAGGACCCAGGACAAATGAGGGTAGTCCCCCCCGAAGTAGAGCGGTTAACACCTCATTTTACGGTGCCCGTCTCTCTTCGGTGCCCTCAGGGGGCCGTTCTGCCAACCCTGCCACCTCTGGTGTTACAGGGCGCAGCGGTCTCCGGCGAGCACATATCTCAAGGTCCACCCGGAAACGTAGTGGCCTCGGGATGCCCGCCCCCTCCGAGGAGGGTGCTAGAGCAGTCTGTTCGGTCGTTCCCTGCCGGTTCGCCGTTACAGGGCGTCGAACCGACTACTCAACAGCAACAAAATCCAGAAACCAGTCTCGAGAGGCTGGTACCTCTAGTAGAATCTTTGACAGCGTGGAAGCTACTGTCAAATGTTTCTCGTTGGGTCCTGCAGACCGTGGAAAAAGGGTATCAGATACAATTCAAGAAACGCCCACCTCGGTTTATGGGGGTCCTGCCCACAGTGGTGGGCCCCGAGCAGGTTCTGGTTATGGAACAGGAAGTGAACACTCTGTTAGAGAAAGGGGCCATAGAATATGTACCTCCCTCCAGCAGGGAAACCGGGTTTTACAGCCGGTACTTCATAGTTCCAAAAAAGGACGGGGGATTGCGTCCCATTTTAGATCTTCGAGTTCTGAACGAGACAGTCATGCAGCTCAAGTTCAAAATGTTAACTTTGAGGCAGATCGTGCCACAGATCAGGTCCGAGGACTGGTTTGTCACGATAGACCTCAAGGACGCATATTTCCACATATCCATCCGTCCGTGTCATTGGAAGTTCCTGAGGTTTGCTTTCGGGGGCAAAGCATACCAATATCGAGTTCTTCCATTCGGCCTAGCTTTATCACCCCGCACTTTCACCAAATGCATGGATGCAGCTCTGGCGCCACTGCGCCTCCAGGGTATTCGCATTATGAACTACATCGACGATTGGTTGATTTTAGCTCATTCGCATCAGATGGCGGTTCAACATCGAGATGTTGTTCTCGCCCACATGAAAGAGTTGGGGTTACGGCTGAACGCCAAGAAGAGTGTGCTTTCTCCATTACAGAGGACCACTTTTCTAGGCGTGGTTTGGGATTCTGTGTCGATGCAGGCGCGCCTGTCACCGCCACGGATAGATTCCATCCTTGCAGCTGTGAAAAGTGTAAAGCTAGGCCAGCTACTCACTGTCAAACAGTTCCAGAGACTGTTGGGTCTCATGGCAGCAGCTTCCAACGTGATACCTTTTGGACTGCTACACATGAGGCCCCTGCAGTGGTGGCTCAGGACCAGGGGGTTTTCCCCGAGGGGCAACCCATTTCGCACAATCAAGGTCACGCGGCGATGCCTACGTGCCTTGGTTATGTGGAAGAAGCCTTGGTTCCTGTCCCAGGGCCCAGTGTTGGGAGCTCCTTGTCGTCGCAAATTGCTAACGACGGATGCTTCCCTCACGGGCTGGGGAGCGATCCTGGGGGGTCGCTCGGCTCAAGGTCTGTGGGAAGACCATCATCGTTCCTGGCATATCAATCGCCTAGAGATGTTAGCTGTCTTCCGGGCTCTGAGGAGCTTTATCACAGATCTCAGGGGGCACCATGTGTTAGTACATACGGACAACACATCGGTAGTCGCCTATATCAACCACCAAGGGGGTTTGCGCTCGCGCCCGTTATCCAACTTGGCACGCCATATCCTCTTGTGGTCCCAGGGGAAGTTACTGTCACTCAGGGCAGCTTACATCCCCGGGGTACAGAATATAGGAGCAGACACTCTGTCGAGGCAGGGGCCGAGGCCCGGGGAATGGAGGCTCCACCCCGAGGTGGTGGAGCTGATATGGAGGGAGTTTGGCCAAGCACAAGTGGATCTGTTTGCGTCTCGAGAGACGTCTCACTGTCCACTCTGGTTCTCCCTCACGCATCCAGCTCCTCTCGGACTGGATGCTATGGTACAGACGTGGCCGAGGCTACGTCTGTACGCCTTTCCCCCAGTTGCTCTGCTCCCGGGAGTTCTGGAAAGAGTTCGCAGGGACCGGGTCCATCTACTTCTTATAGCCCCGCGCTGGCCGGGCAGAGTATGGTTTCCCGATCTTGTGTCCCTCCTCGACGGGCATCCTCTGGAGTTACCCATCAGGAGGGACCTTCTGTCCCAGGCAGAGGGCTCGATATTTCACCCTCGGCCAGAACTGTGGAATCTGTGGGCTTGGCCTCTGAGGGGGCCCAGCTCATAGAGTCAGGTCTCTCAACCGAGGTTGTTGAGACCATTCTACAATCCAGAGCTCCCTCCATGAGGAAACTTTATGCCCTGAAGTGGAGAGTATTCACTTCCTGGGGTAGTGACCGTCGGTTGGATCCAGTCCACTGCCCAATTGGTACAGTGCTGGAGTTCCTGCAGGACCGGTTCACTGCAGGTCTGACCCCGTCCACTTTAAAGGTTTATGTGGCGGCCATAGGTGCTTACCACATTCCTTTGGGTGGAATGTCTGTGGGGAAAGACCCTCTGGTATCTCGTTTCCTTCGTGGCACTTGGAGGCTGAGGCCTGCAGTTCGCTCGAGGGTGCCACCTTGGGATTTGTCCTTTGTGCTACAAGGCTTATCCCAGGCCCCCTTTGAGCCCATTGAGGAGGTTCCTGAGAAGTTTCTTACTCTGAAAGCTCTTTTCCTTCTGGCTATTTCTTCTCTTAAGAGAATAGGGGATCTTCAAGCATTGTCGGTGGCTCCGTCATGCTTAGAGTTTGCTCCGGGTATGGTTAAAGCGTTCCTTCATCCGAGACCGGGTTATGTCCCCAAGGTCCCCACTAATGTGGCTAGACCTATTGTTCTGCAGGCTTTCTGTCCTCCTCCCTTTCAAAATGCTGACCAGGAGGCTAATAATTTGCTTTGCCCTGTGCGGGCGTTAGACGCTTACGTCCACAGAGCTGCCCTGTGGCGTAAAAGTGATCAATTATTTGTGTGCTTTGGGTCCCCTAACAAAGGGGGCCCGGTGTCTAAGCAAAGGATGAGCAAGTGGGTGGTCGAGGCTATCTCACTTGCTTATGAGGCGGCTGGGCAGCCTTCTCCTTTGGCTGTCCGGTCGCACTCGACGAGGAGTATGGCGGCCTCTAAGGCCCTTATTTCAGGAGTTTCTTTACAGGACGTCTGTGATGCGGCAGGCTGGTCCTCACCGCACACTTTCGTCAGGTTTTACTCTCTGGATCTAGACTCTGCTCCAGGGTCTCATGTTTTGTCTTCCTAGTGCTGCTCTACGGATTTCACACAGGACAGACATTTGTAGCTATGGAGGCGTTGGTATAGACGTTCCCACAGCGTCATTTTCTCGACGCAACGGGAGTTCCCTTGAAAGGGAACGCCTCGGTTACGACTGTAACCTCGGTTCCCTGAAGAGGGAACGAGCGTTGCGTCGCCCTGCCATATCTCCTTCATGCCTGTCAGCTCGACTTCAGACTTTTACGAAGCTTTCGTTTTCTGTTTTGGGCCGGCTTTTATAGTTTCCTGGTACGTGACGTCACCCGCCTCTGACGTTCCGCCACACCATTGGACTGATTTTACATGTGCTTCAAGACGTCATCACGCAAAGCGTTCCCACAGCGTCATTTTCTCGACGCAACGCTCGTTCCCTCTTCAGGGAACCGAGGTTACAGTCGTAACCGAGGCGTTTTATTGATCCAAAATGTTTTTATTCGTTTTCTTCTATATCTTTGTGGGATTTTCTGTACATCGCGGATTTGAATTGTTAAAGCCCCGCCCCCATACACATGATTCGACTATTAGTCGACTATAGGCAAGACTTGACGATTCTGATTCGACTATGAAAATCCATAGTCGGGGACACCCCTAGTAGTCACTAAAAACAAAATTAAGTTTTACTGATACTTCATTCAATGTGTAATGTCACCAAGTTAGATAAATGCTTTTATATATTGCAGAACAGAATGCAGAAAAAGAGAAACATTGTCTTAAAATCGTTTCGCCACCTGAGGTTATAGCTATAACTATAGCTCCCATAACAAGGACGCAATAATAGCAAGGTAACGTTAGATTCGCGTTTCCCAGTGAGCATAAACAATGGCGGCGGCGTAAACAAATTTAGTCAAAGTTGTCAATAGCCTATAAATGAACATTCAAATCCATAACAAACAGTGGGTGAAAACAATCATTCACACAAATTGTCGCCCTACTGTGAATTTGCTTGACCATTTACAATAGAGATTGATCGCTAGCTGAAACATATATGTTGTAGTCACCAAAGCTAACGCTGACTGCATAGTTCTAGCTAATTACATCCTTGTGTTGGTTTGGCGAACATGAACGTCAGTTTAGAAAGAAAAATGGATTTACCTGTTCTGCAAAAACAGAGCAACTGAATGTCGGATTGGAAGCCCTTCTGCCGGCGGAGTTCTCGCCACATTTCGAGGGTTTTTCCGATGTAAATTCGGGACTTCGCCCGTTCCTTATCCTTGTCCCTCTTCTTTACAATTTGTTTATCGGATCGTCGTCTCTTTAGTCGTGTGTCGACCATAATTCAAACTTCCCTCTTCATGCTTCTCTCTCGTCTCTCCTCCATACCCCCTTCATGTGCACGCGCACTAACCCCCAAACCACACCCCTCAAATACTTCTTGTCGGTGATTGGCTGGAGCACTGTTTGTTGTGTTTCGTGGTGCGGGTGAGCCCAGTTTGTTTTTGTTGCCGTTTGTGGAGCCTGTGGTGTCTACAGAGACCGCGTTTTTTTACAGTGTGTTCAGGGGACAGGCAGCTAGCGGATAGTGAGGAGATGTTTACTGTATGTGACAAAAAATGTTTTGGCCTAAAAAACGCGTGACATCACTTAGAGCACCTTTAAACTTCTAACTACTTTTAACTTCTTCAAACTCTCTGGTCCAGCTTTCTCAAGCCAACTTAAAGTTTGTCTCAACAAACTTTTTTTTCTAGTTTAAGTTTATTGTGCTACAATGTGAAGAAAATCCAGCAAAACGCGGGGCGGGTGCTCTTCAGGCCTACATCCACCGCACTAGCCAATGGCATAAGTCAGAGCAACTGTTCGTCTGTTATGGGGGCCGTAACAAAGGGGTGGCCGCCACCAAGCAGACCATGTCTCATTGCGTCAGGGATGCTATTGCTCTTGCCTATGAGGCGTGCGGTCAAGCTTCACCAACGGGTCTTAAGGTGATGATACACAGGGCAACTTTTTGAACAACGTTGCTGGGCAATGTTGCCGTCAACGGGCAACCAGATGAGACACAGGGCCCACGACCGATCTAAATGATCCAGATAGAAATGTATTGCCCATTTTCAATGGGAAAGTGCCCAAGCAACAATCACTCGGCAAGATTGCCCAGCAACATTGCTCAAAAAGTTGCCCTGTGTATCATCACCTTTAGGGTTCACTCCACCAGGGTGGTCGCCTCCTCTAGTGCTCTGGCAAGGGGTGCCCCCTTACAACTTGTTTGTGATGCGGCAGGCTGGTCCTCTCCGCACACATTCATAAGATTTTATAGTTTGGATCAGTGTTGGGTGTAATGCGTTACAAAGTAGCGTGTTACTTTAATTAAAATACTTATCCACTGAAAAGGTAAAGTAAGGGATTACTTTTCATTTTTAGGTAATTTAATTACAGTTACTTATAATTTACTTGGGTTACATACTGTAAATTAATTCAACAGGTTTGCATAAATCAATATTGAATTTAAAATCTAAATGTATCGTCAAAGGTAAAAGTGAACGCTGCCTCTTTAAAATCGTTAGCTGTAGTACAGTTGCGCGTGACGAGCTCGCGCTAGTTGGTTACGTTGTCTGAAGTGGAAGATGTCGGCAGAAGCGAGTGGCTGTTTTAGTAAATGGTAATATTCCAATTATTTCAATTTTTTTACACAGGTAGACAAGAACATTACGGTACAATGTAAGCTATGTCCTGGGGAGAAAAAACTATCGGCCGCTGTCAATAGCACAAGTAATCTACTGAAGCACCTGACAAGGCAGCATCGACGAACACTTTTGAGTGATCCATGTTCGTCGACAGATAACTCTACGGCAACCCCTGTTAAGCAGCCAAAACTTGATTTTACAAAGGCGGTGCAGAAAGTGTCTGAAGGTGAGCTTAAAAAAATGATTGCAGGCTACGTAGTAGTAGACAAAATGCCTGTGTGTGGCAAAAAAGCAGCCCTGCCCGATCGAAAAACGTTTTCATCTTACTTAGATAAGTGTTACACTGACATGGAAATTGAGCTAAAAAGGACATTCAAGAGTTTGGAATATATTTCCACGACTGCCGACATTTGGACGAGCCATAACAAAAGTTTTCTCGGAAGGACGGCACATTGGATTGATCCTTCTAATTTTCTATGCGGACACGCAGCATTAGCTTGTAAAAGAGTTCAAGGGAGACACACATATGATGTAATCACCAATGAAATCGAACAAGTCCTTTCAGCTTATGGACTTAACTCTAAAGTGACAGCAACTGTGACGGACAACGGGTCCAATTTTGTCAAAGCATTTAGAATGTTCGAGCAATCAGATTCTGATGAGGAGTCAGAGGAAGATGAAGAGGTGACATTTACTGATGTTCCGCAGACTCTCTCCACAGACTCTGATGGACAGTTTTCTCTCCCTCCACACTTAAGGTGTGCATCACACGCACTGAACTTAATTTTTCATGATGTTGAGAAATGGCTAACAGCAAATGAGTCCAAAGTCTCAGTGCTATTTCAAAGTGTTCTGCACTGTGGACAAAAGCGAACCGTTCTTCTGTGGCTTCAGAGTTAGTAGATCATTTTTTCAAGAAAAAACTCATAGTGCCTACTTCAACACGATGGAATTCATTTCACGATGCCCTGTCCAGGATCACTGACATTCCAGTTGCTGAGTTAAATACTGTTTGCGCTCAGTTTGGAATAAAATGCTTCAATGATCGGGAGTATCTGTTCCTAAAGGAATATTGTATTGTGTTGAAGCCACTCACTGTAGCGCTAGACATATTGCAAGGAGAAGATAACTGCTATTTTAGAACCCTTCTTCCAACTCTCGAGATTCTAATGTCCAGGACGCTGGCACTGCGGGATGAGCTAAGGATGACAGCATCTCTCCCTGATGTCATTGTTCAGGTAATCTGATATTTATACAAATTGCTAGATTTTTGGTTTACCCATGGCTTAAATCCATTTTTATATTATCTGTCATACTCTTGTATAATGTGAAGTGTCTGATGTATTTTTTTTTTCCTCATAGGCTATCAAGATACGCTTTTCCTCTATGATGGACAATAAAAAAACTCTCCTGGCTGCAGTCACTTTGCCCAAATTTAAGTTACGCTGGATCAGAGAAGAAGAGAAAAAAGACACTGTTTGGGCAATGCTTACTACAGAGTGCCGTGGGTTGCCTCTTGAAGACCAACAGCATAATGATCAACATCACAACAAGCATGCTGACTCCACTGATGACTTTTTTTCATTTGAGGAGGAGGATTGTACCTACTCTGCTGAAACAGAGGTCATGGAATATTTGAAATCTGCAGGGTCTGACCTGGGTGTTCTTAGACAGTATCCCAGGATTAAGGCCATTTCACTGAGGTACAACACAGCCACACCATCAAGCGCACCAGTGGAAAGGCTTTTCAGCCTGGGCAATCTTGTGCTCACCCCCAGGAGAAACCCACTGTCAAGCAAACGTTTTGAGAGACTTACATTAATGAAATACAACCACTTTTTCAAAAAGGAGGCAGCACAGTCAGCTGAGCACTGAGCAGTAGAAATTAGTTTTTGTTGAAAAACATATGACCGCATACAGTATGCATGAAATATGTTGCTCATTGCTTTGAAATATGAACTATTTACAGCTTGATTAATTATAATAGTAATAAAAAATTTTGTTATTCAGATATATTTCAGAGGAATTCTGACCGTTAACTAAAGGTTACAGTGAATTAGAAATGAGTTCATTTTGTTGAAACACATGACTACATAGGCTACATTATGTATGAAATATAATATGGTACTCGTTGTTTTGAAAGCAAGTTTCATGTTTACAGCTTGATACATGTCATTTAACTTATCTTAAGTTAAGCTTTTTTGTTATTCAGATATGTAGCAGAGGAATTCTGTTTAACTAAAGGTTACATTTGTTACTGAAATGTTTAATAAAGCTAGAATGCTTTAAAAGGATAAACTATTCCATGTTTGACTCATATTTAATTATTAAAAGAGTTTCATTTCTTTTGTCTATCTATCCGGTCGAGGTTTATAGGGATTTTAAGAAGTAATTTGTTTAATTACTTGTTGAGTAATTCAATTACTTTTCAGACAGAGTAATTAGAAAAGTATTTTAAATACAATATTGATGATGTAATTAGTAATTAATTACTTTTTTGAAGTAACTTACACAACACTGGTTTGGATGTTCGTTCCACTCCGGGCTCTCATGTCCTTGAGTCGACATCACAAGCTGATGTCTGAGGCCTTCTTGCGTTCTCGTGAGCACACCTGCACAACTGTTAAGGGTCCAGACACCTTCAAGCATGGCGGCGTGGGTATTCTCGTTCCCAATGCGCTGAGTAGCGCAGCATCGATTGTAGCTTTTGAAAGGGAACGATCCGGGTTACTTAACTGTAACCCTGTTCCCTGAAAAAGCGGAACGAGATGCTGCGCTTCATTGCCGTGCTTGAAGATGTCCTAGGACTGCTCTTCAGACAAAATATCCTGACGATGCACCTGTGGCTCATCTATTTATAGCCTCGTCTCCCGGGTGCGCGCCGATTGACGTCATCGACCGAGGCTATATTACTTCCGGGTAAATTCTATTGACGTGTTACACACAATATTCACAGCTGGTCAAGATAAAAAAAAAAAAAAAAAGTGTATTGTATTGTAACAAAGTAAACAAATTTTGCAATTACGTAAAAAGGTATAGTAATGACAACTTACAGTAGTAATGTGAATAAATTGTATACTAAATGAACTGCAAGTATAGTATTGTTCTGAATATTATATAGTAGGCCTATTGAATGTCTATATTCAGCACTTGCATAATGTGAAAATACAGTGACCCAATTGCAAAAGCCAAAAAGGTTAAGAGTTTTGCAAAAAGAGTTCATGATATTAGTGTAACCAGGTCAAAAGTTACCTAACTAATCACTGTACTGATTAATCAACGCTCTGGGTTAAGGGAATTACACAATAGCATGTTTCAGGGTTTATCTCACTCATTGATGTAACAATACGCTAGCCCTTTAAAGGGTAACTAAACCCTAAACCAACTTTTTTTAGTTAATGATCTGTAAGAATGGGGCTTTATTAGTGCTGTTCATTGATTCAAGTAGTTTTTTTGACATTTGTGTTTAAAGTGTTTTAATTTTACAACATATGGTGTAAAAACGTCTGAGTGTTGCCCTCTTCAGGTTGAACAGTGGCTACTGCAGTTGAATTTTCCTATTGGAAGTTGTGGTACCCTCTGACGTCAGAGGGTACCAGCTAACCACGCCCTTGCCTGCGGAGAGATACGTCACAGATGCACGCCCCCTCTCCACTGGGCTCTGCCTACTTTTCCAGCATTTTTCAAATATTGCCAGTGGGTGGAGTCAGGCTCTGACCAGGGGTTTAGTTGACTGTGTGACGTTTTGGAAGTGTCGCGAGAATCGCCTGTGAACGGCGCGTTTTCACAACGTGGTTGAAATGCTGCTCATGCGGTGGAGAGTCGAAGCCATTAAAGTCCGTGTTACTATCAAAATAACGAGAAATATGCACATATAGGGACTTCAAAGTCTTTCTCAGTATTTTGTTAATGGCTGTGTATTGTACTGAGTGACTGTAACTTCTGTTGAGATTGCATACCCACGTGGAGAAATCCGATCGACAATAGATTTCGAAACAGGGGAGAGGAGTGCTCTGTAGGCCGAGTGTGTGTTTTCGGGCCGAGTGTGAAGCAACAGAGGAAATAGTTAATCATTCGCTGTGAAAGTGTGTACATGCTATAGAGGGTGGTGATGAACAAATAAGAGACCACTATCGTTGTCTATGTTAGTTAGATTTCTGTAATTGACTTGTTAATGAGGTGACTGAGAACAGAAAGACAAGAGAGACTCAGTTTGATGTAAAAGAAAATATCTTTATTGATTTCAACCACTGTAACAAGCTTTCCTGTTTAAAATCCTAAAGATTTGCATAGTTAACGCTGCACTGTTCCAAGTGCAGTCTGGAATAAACAAACCCCTTAAATAATTTAAATTCCTGTGTTCAGTGTTGTCACTAACACTCTCACACCGGGCCACATTTGCAAACAGTGTTTTAACTACCTGAACTTGTTTCATGTTTTACAGAAAGAGTGATTTATTCGACAAATTGGTTTAGGCTATTGAGAATTTGTTTCAGAGAATGGGGTTTAGTGTTTTAGCAATTCAGAAAAACTGTATAAATGGCATTACCTGAAATTTTCCAATACTTTGTTGAACTTGAAAACTGTTTTGCAACAGCTGGTCATACTCCAACAGACAGTTTGGAGTCTACATCCCATCATCTTGAGGATCATATTTTCATTATTGCAACATTCTTAATGCTTATGAGTAATTGTGTTTATCAAAATGTTGCTGAAAACATTATGAACCATTATCGAAGGAATTTATGAATCTCTTAGATGTTGGCTGAAATAGCACTCCAGGTAGAAGCTGATATGCAAGTGCATGTACATTTGGAGAGTACATTTTGCATCACTTGTAGACAGGGGCTTCTGTGGGGGCTCCCTGTGAGGTGGATGGCATGTTTCTTTCTGTATTTATGTTTGCCTGATAAGCAGGAACTTCCAGGCCTGTGAGGTTCAAGGCAATCAGTCTTACCAGTATCATCACAGTTACCAGTATTATTCCCAGTACATGCATTATTGTAGCTCATCATTACTTAGGATTGCTGCCAATTTGCTAGTTTCATTCCATATATTCAAGTTTCATTCCATATATTCAGAGTCCCATTATAAATAATTTCCCATTAAAATATTTAGACTCAGACCAATATTTTGTGTCTAATTATTTATTTATACGTGGCAAGTAGCCATGTAATAAGTGGGATAATGTACATCCAGTCGGTTGTTATCTCAGAATATATACATACATACATATACACAATATATATATACATACATACATGCACGCACACACACACACACGCACACACGCACACACACACACACACACACACACACACACAAACACAAAGCACTTTAGAAATAAAGTTGACTTCCTGACTTGACTTGTATGCACATTCAGTAATATATATATATATATATATATAAACATACTGTATATATACAGTATATATATATATTGTTGTATGCATATATATATATATATATATATATATATATATATATATATATATATATATATATGCATACAACAATATAGATTGTTTTGCAGCAGATTCACAGTAGTAACAAATTCAAATTCTGCTGTAAAGCAGTTCTAACAAGCCAATAGTGCCATTATTCAGCTTGTCACTTCAGTGTTGATTCAGATCAGTTTAATAACTGTTTAGTATACTTATACAGTGTATTTGTGCACATACGTGTGACAAACTCCTGTACACTCCACTGCACACTGAACAAGCAAAATACACAAGATAGTAGTGTTTTACATTTTTCACATCTGTGTGCAGTTTGGTGTGTGTGTGTGTGTGTGTGTGTGTGTGTGTGTGTGTGTGTGTGTGTGTGTGTGTGTGTGTGTGTGTGGCTAATCATTTGATAACATAAAAATAATCTATTAAATATAGCTGCGAGCAGCGATTGCGGGCCCAAGCCGGTGGCACCGCCACCCTGGTGCCTTTAGTTACACTAAAGGCACCGCGGTGGCGGTGTCACCGGCTTGGGCCCTCCATCGCTGCTCGCAGCTATATTTTTATATATATATATATATATATATATATATATATATATATATATATATATATATCAGACAAGTAATATTCTCTGTCTTGTCACAAAAAAAAAAAAAAATATATATATATATATATATAATGAAGATGAAGTTGAAATATGTTCACAATCCCCTATGATGTCTTTATGTCCTATGTATGTATTCTGAGTGGCAGTTTCTAGATGATGAGGTTATGATCCGTGATAGCATTGGAAATAATTAGCCAAAATGTAGGCCTACAGTATGAGCCCTTTAACGTGTTAAAGTGATATAAAGCCATAGAATAGCTTTAATGTTTTTTTGTGACTGGGTATGTTTAGGCATAAAATAATATAAAAAAATATATATAAAAAATCTAACTTATTTAAAAAACACTGTGAGAGAGAGAGAAAATTCTCCAAAAAACCCACTTCAAACCAAAATATCTGACTTCCTGTTGGTCGGAGATAATGACTGTAAATTAGAAAGTTGTCCGGCTCGATGAGACCAATATACGTACTTATTTTTGTAACTGTGGGTAAAACTAACCCCCCCACTTTTGTCAAAAGCATTTAGAAAGTGACACACTTCCTGCTGCCAGTTGGTGGCGCTATAACTTTGACTCACAATAGTTACATCCATCTGATCGGCCTCTTACCACGAACACACTGCTGAAGTTTCATCAAGTTCAGTTAATGTATGCAGAAGTTATAACACTTTGTTTTTCTCTTTTCTTGCCATAAATTCGTTTCCTCGCCACGGCCAAACCGTTCGAGATATCAAAAATCCGTCCGCAATTTAGCATCCTCAATGTCTTGACTTCATGCTGCCCGAGTTTGGAGGCGACTGAATTAATTCTCTAGGAGGAGTGTTTCAAATTCCACAGCAAGCGTTTTCCAAACAACCCATAATAGCCGACTTCCTGTTGGGCTGGCGTAAAACTTAGAGCACGAAAGTTGTTCGGCCCGATGAGATCTATATGTGTACCGAGTTTCATATCATTACATGCAAGTGTGTTTGATTTATGGACAAGTGTTCGGATCAATACTTTGGTTTTTCAACGAACACCACTAACCACTCGGTGAGTTGCACAGTTTTGAAAACGAACGTTAAGGGTTGTTTTAAGGACATGTTTGTGCATGTCCATAGACAGCCACTCTGAAGCGGTCAAAGGCGATTCTAAAAGAGTCAAAAAGTCGAGACAGGACCCATCGTCAAAATTTCTGTGTCCACCACTCTAGTTCATCCAAAACAAACTACAAAATAGACTCAAGGTGTTAAATACCGGAATTATCCTTTAACCCCCTGAGGTCGGCTGTCGCGCCGGCGCGATAGGCTGGTTTTTTTCCTTATCAGTTTTTCAGAGATGAAAAGTACTCTGTTGATTTTGATCTTACATACTTGTGTTTTACATCACTCAATCCTGTTAAGTGTGTATTATTTTTGTGTATATTCACAATAAAAACAAAGTGTTGTGCTTTTCGCCAAATAAAGAAAAATAAACATGATGCGAGTTCTGCTTTCTCTCTGTCAGTGTAGTCCATTCTGAAATACGTCCGAAAATGAACTGTAACTCAGCGAATACTCAGTGTAGCTCTCTTCACAACACAGACACAGGTCGGTTCTTTGAAACGGGCGTTTATTGCTGTGGGCACGTCTGATCTCTCTGACACATCAACGCTTTGTTCACGCCGTGAGAACTACATTTATAAATGAACACAGTACAAATATATCAGTGCATTATACAGTATAGCTTTAGCAAATGAAAATACAAACAACATCTAGCTTAATAAAGACAATGTGACAAAATACCTCGTTGGCCGCTTGTCGTGAAAAGAGGTTATTAAATCCTTTAAAGTCCCTTAAAAGTCCATTTGACTGTCTGCATTGACTTCAGACATCTGCTACTTTTAATGCAGTTTAACAAAGTCTCGTAGCCATCTGCTCCGCTGGAACCCAAAACAGTGCGTCGACTAAACGGTTGTACCGGTAACACAAACAGAGAACATTAGTTCCGGGACAAATCGTAAACGCATAAAATGGACTAAATACACTGTTGACCACGTCTTATTCAGCTGCCTATTTACCCTTTAGCTCTTAAATATGCATTACATTATTAACTTTACATTAAGTTAATTTTTATTTATTACATGAAATTATGACAGCAATTATGAACTGTGCATCATGAACACACGAGTATTTATGCAACAACACTTACACTCCCACCAAATCACTCATTAACTTGAAATGTGGGATAAAAAAAATAAAAAAAAGTTTTTATAAAGACAAAACAATCAATAAAGTGTTTTAAGACTGAATGAATGTGATCTTATGTATGTGACTTAGTTGGCCTCAAGTAAGGTAACTACTTTGTGAATAGGTCTTTCGAGGTAGACTGTTTTAGTAAGTGACTGTCCTTTACCAGTAGTGTCCCCGACTAGTAGCTTCAGCTTCCGCACCATACCGTCTGCACTAGGGTGAACTTCTACAACCCTGGCAAGCTTCCATTCATTTCTTGGTGAGCTGTCGTCTTGTAGGATCACAATGTCATCTACTTGTGAATTTCGTGATGTTCTTTGCCATTTCTGTCGTTGTTGGAGGTTTAGCAAGTATTCCCGCTTCCATCTTTGCCAGAATTCATCAGCTAGGAACTGCACTCTTCTCCAACGTTTGCGCAGATAGAGATCTTCTTTGCAGAACTGTCCAGGAGGGGGCAGAATAACTGATGATTTCATTGTTAGTATATGGTTGGGAGTGAGGGGCTCCGGTCCGGTGGGATCGTGAAGATGTTCAACACTTAGTGGCCTGCTGTTGATTATAGCCATAGTTTCGTAGAGAAACATTCTCAGAGATGTGGTGTCGAGTCTGCTTGCGGATTTGTCAAGCATGACAGTCAAGATGCTTCGGATTGTTCGAATTTGACGCTCCCAAACTCCACCCATGTGGCTTGCTGATGGGACGTTCGTTACAAATTCGCAACCGATTGCTCGTTGACGTTCTTGGTCCATTCCCTTGAGCAACTCAGAAAACACTCTCCTGGCACCCATGAAATTTGATCCATATTCCATTTGCACGCAGCTCGTTCATAGTCATGCCTCTTCCTTGATGGCGCACACGCTCGTGATAATATTTGACTAGCAGGGCTGACACATGAGAGTTCTTCGGAAGTATTGCCGGATGTTTTACATCATGGTGTAAGGCTGATCGAGATAGCCGTCCTCCCACCCTGAGAACATTGTTCTTGTCCAAGAAGGCATTCAGCCGGCTTAACTTGTTGTGCTTGTTCAGGGTGTTTTCTTTCTGGAGCTTGATTTGCTGAATGTCTTCAGCAAAAGCTTCTTCTTGCACCAGCTTGATAATAAAGATTTCGGCTTCTCTTCTTTCTTCAAGGCTAGTTGCTTCCTTTGTTCTTGGCTGATGTCCTTTGAATTCTCTGATGAATCTCTTGAGCCTAGCAGCAGCTCTCACTGCTCTGGACCAGTCAGAAAACTTTGTGAAGCGGTTCACCATTGAATTCACCTCTTTCATCTGGACTGCGTGAACATGGGCTTTGCGAAGCTCAGGATCGGTTGTTTCAACTTCTCCCACCATTTCCTCTTTACATGGAAGATTCTGCTGCCAAAGAAAGTCAGGTCCTTTCAGCCAGTTAGACTCCCTCAACTGAACCGCAGTCAGTCCTCTTGAGGCGTGGTCGGCTGGATTATTTCCGGAGCTGACATGTCGCCATTGTTCAGGGTTTGTGCTAGATCTTATGCGTTGGATCCGATTGGCTACAAATGTGTGAAACCTCTTGGCATCATTGTTCACATAGCCAAGGACCACCTTTGAGTCAGTCCAGTAATATTCTTCCAGGTTTTCAATCTCGAGCTCCCGTTTGACAACATCGCCGTTGCGGACTGCAGTCACAGCTGACGACAGTTCAAGTCTTGGGATGGTCGTTAGTTTGGTAGGGGCTACTCTTGCCTTCCCCATGACAAGTGAGCAACTGATCTGTCCTGTTTCACTTATTGCTCGGAGATAAGAACATGCACCGTATCCATTGAGACTTGCATCTGAAAAGTTGTGTAGCTCATAACGCTTGACAGAGTCAAAATGTGATGGAAGGTAACTTCTTGGAATATTCAGCGCTGCCAGGTGTGGCAAATCCTTAAGCCATAACTCCCATCGTGACAGAATGTGTTCGGGGAGACCTTCATCCCAGCCTACCTTTTCTCTACATAGCTCCTGAAGGATCTGTTTGCCGACTAATATGAAGGGGGCCACAAACCCTAACGGATCATAGACGGAGGCGACTGTTGAGAGAACTCCTCTCCTTGTCAGTGGACTTTCTTTAACTACGACTCTGAATTTGAATTCATCGGTTTCGATGCACCACTGAACTCCAAGTGCTCGCTCAATGTGAAGTTCTCCTAGGGCCATATCTTGATCTTTGGTCTGTGTACATTCTTCCTGTGGTATTACGGCAATCACTTCTTTGTCGTTGGACACAAACTTGTGTAGCCGAAGCTTTCCTGTTCTGCACAAGGCTCTTGACTCTTCCACCAGATGAACGGCTTCATCGATTGATTTTACGCTTATTAAGCCATCGTCGACATAGAAGCTTCTTTGGATGAACTTGATGGACTCCTCACTGAACTTTCCATGACCCTGCGATGCCAGATGTTTGAGTCCAACGTTGGAGCAGCCGGGGGACGAAGCTGCCCCAAACAAGTGCACCTTCATTCTGTACACTGAGGGTTTGGAGTCCAGATCGCCTTTGTCCCACCAGAGAAACCTCAAGTAGTCTTGGTGTTCCTTAGCAACGTGAAACTGATGAAACATTCTTTCAATGTCGCACATAATGGCTATTGGGCCCTTTCTAAATCGACATAGCACTCCAATTAATGTGTTGGTCAGATCTGGCCCGGTCAGAAGATGATAATTTAGAGAGGTTTCTTGGAAACATGCTGAACAGTCGAAAACAACACGGATCTTCCCAGGTTTGTGGGGGTGGTAGATTCCGTGGTGCGGAATGTACCACGCTGGTTGGTTATCGAGTTCAGTCTGTGGAACCTTCTCAGCATCTCCTAGGGTTATTATGTCATTCATGAAATGGACATAATCCTTGTAATACTGCTCATTTTTTCTCAGTCTTCGCTCTAAAGAGGTGAGCCTTCGAACAGCACATTGTTTATTGTCTGGGAGATTAGGTTTGTCTGTCTTGAAAGGAAGTGGAAGTTCGTAGTGGCCATCTTCCTTCTGCCTTATACCCTTTTTCACTTTAGACAAGAAGAGAAGGTCTTCCTGAGAAACCGGGTTATCATCTGCAGTGTGATCTGTGAAATCGGATTCGAGAACCTTGATGATGTCTGTTGGACTGATCTCTTTGACTTGAGTTCTGCAAGCAAAGTGTACTTCCCTCTTTAACTCGACTGATTGATGCACAGCAGGCATCACCTGTCTCACTATGATTCTATGACTGGTTCCTATTGCATCGCCACAGTCACTTTCTGGATTCGAGCAGCCGACGATGCTCCAACCGAGGTCAGTTCGCTGTGCATATGGATGGGTTTCTTTGCCAGACAGGATCTCCCTTGGGAGAAGAGCTTGCTGACAGTTATAGCCAATCAATAGGCCTACTTCGCAGTCCAATGGTGGTGGAATCTTGTCTGCTAATTGTTCCAGATGAGGCCATTTTAGGGCTGTTTCAGACGTTGGAATGTGCGACCTGTCTGCTGGAATGAACTCTCGTGTGAAAAGTGGTGGCAATGGAATCCTTTTCTCTAAGTTGTATCCTCTCACTTGTAGATTTGTTAGCTTTTGACAGGGTATGACTGTTGACCTTGTAGACATTGTGGATAGTCGCAAACTGACGTTTTCTTTGTTTATGTTGAGATCCTGGGCCACTTCATCTAGAATAAAGGTTGTGTCGCTCTGTGTGTCTAGGAGTGCGTAGACAAGAACTTCTTGATCTGGCTGTTTTGTGGATGAGACCCAGACTGGAACGATTGGAGATGTTTGTGTGCTTACGCCATCTTGTATGACTCTGTTGGTGATTGCTGTTGCAGCTATCTCTTTGATGTTTGCCTTGTGCTTTAAGTGGTCATCTCCCTTTAGAGGTGTTGACCTTTGACGTTCAGTGAACTTGTCATCATGCAAACATGTTGGATGTCTTCTCTGGCACCTTTCACATGTGCTCTTGTTATCACATCTTCTCGAGTGATGGCCAGTCTTCAAACATCCAAAGCAAAGCTTCTCTGTATGCACAAACTTGACGCGATCTTGAACTGTCTTTTCAAGAAACCTTCTACACTTGGCGAGGACATGTCCTGTTCTTTTGCAGAAAACACACGATGGAATGCTGCTCTCTGTTGTGTTTGTAGACAGTGTCTTGGCTTGTATGGTTTGGCTTCGTGGATACCTTGGTTTCTCACTTTCCACATTCTTGAGTGCTTGTACTGAGGATATGGGATCACAAGCGAGATCTGCTTCCTTCGACAGAAAGTCTACAAACTCTTTGAATGGTGGGTACTCAGCTCTTGCTTGTCTGACTTCCATTGCTTTGCGATTCCATCTGGACACCAACCAGTCTGGTAATTTCAGCAGGATTTTTTGACTCTCATTGCAGTCGTTGAGAACTTCCAATGTCTTAATGTAGGGCATTGCTGCCTCACAGCTCTTAAGAAAGTCTGCAAATTCTCTTAGTTCACAACCATCCTTAGAGCTTATTTTTGGCCATGCGTGCAGCTTGTCTCTGAAGGACTTCCCAATCATGAAAGGGTCTCCGAAACGTTTTTCCAGCAGCTGCCAGGCTGAGTCATATGCTGCTTCAGTTCCTAGTAGGACAAATCCCTCGACGGCTTTCCTTGCAGCGCCACCTAGGTACTTTCTAAGGTAGTACAGTTTTTCATTCTTTGGAATGTTTTTCCTGTTAATTAACGCTTCAAAAGATAGTTGCCAGTCTTTGAATTTCAAAGGATCTCCAGTGAATAACGGAGGCTCTGGTGTTGGAAGACGATTAGCGCTTATAGCTTCTGCTAGCACGTTGACCAAATCAGAGCTGTTCTGCACTTGTGGTATGGGCACTAAAGTTGGTGTAGCTTGAGATCCCAGTTGCAGGCTTTGTGGACTATGGAGGGTTTGCATTGTAACTGGAAAAGATTGAGGAATGAATGGGGGACTTGAGGCATGGAGAGTTTGAGTTGTGACTGGTAGAGATGGAGGAATGAATGGGGGACTTGAGACATGGAGAGTTTGAGTTGTGACTGGCAGAGATGGAGGAATGAATGGGGGACTTGAGGCATGCAGAGTTTGAGTTGTGACTGGCAGAGATGGAGGAATGAATGGGGGACTTGAGACATGGAGAGTTTGAAGTTCTCCTGCTGATGCAACAGTATGTAGCAAGTCAGTCGCTTCGAAATTTTCTTCGACTTGGTTGTAGACCTTTACTCGAGCTCTTGCAGCGTTCAACTTCTTCACTTCTTCGAGACGTTCGAGTTTTCTACGCCTCTCTTGCATTGCTTGCTGTCTGGCTAGGTTCTCAGATTCAAACTGTGCCAGCCGTTGTTTATCTTCAACCTCTAACCTTTGAAGTGCTGTCATTTCTCTTTCTTGCTCATCCAACACTGCCAAAACCTCCTGTGATGCAGCAGCTTCAGCAGCAGCCTCATTTCTTTTAAGTGAGTGGATGCTAGAGTGGGCAGATCCAGATTTTGATTGATGAGACAGTGGCCTTGATGGAGAACATGTAGAGTTTAGGATCGATCCAACATCAGGCCAGGGTTCTTCTTCTGTTGTAAGGCCTTCAAGATGCCTTTCTGCCTTTCGAATAATAAATCCTGACAGCGATACACATGTGTCCACTCTGCGCCGCAGTTCTGGTTCAGGAACTTGGATTTGACGTAACTCTTCATAAATTATCTTTACATTGGAACACGTACTTTTCATGTTCTCAATTAGCTCATACAATTCATCTTTGGAAGCCTCATCAGTCAATATTTCTTTGCTTGTTCTTGCATGATACCTCCACTTCTCATAGAGTATTCTTTACCGACGTTGTACGCTCTTTAGCCTTTCTTCTTTAAGTTATTTTCCCTTTTCTGTTAGGGTTCGGGTTCTTTCACTTCTTCGTAGCCTTTCTACTTCTTCTGCAGCTCCATTGTCTATAGCTTCGGCTTGAGCAGGTGATTTGGCATTCTCATGACAGGTCTCGGTGCTTGAGTTAGACATACTGAGGCTGTGTGTACATGTAAGCTACAGCAGGCTAAGTGTGATTAACTAGGAAGGTTGTTAGTAATTATGTGAATCTTAACAGATGTGTGGAGACTGTGAGCGAAGTCTAACTCTAAATACAAACTTCAATATTGCATCCCAGTAACTGTGCCAGTATTTAAACTTCTCTAGACTTCAAGTTGACTTAAGACTAGGAATTAGTTTGGCACAAACATGCAAATATAAACCTTAATTGTAGATTGAATATGCTCAGAAATGCATTAAATCATTTGTACTTTGCACATGAAAATTTTCACATCAATGGAGCTACCCTTTAAACTTAGCTTAAGTTGCCCTTTAACTTCTGTTACCTTTCAAAAAAAATTTTATTTTAATTTTTTTTACATTTTAAAATAAATAAATAAATAAATAAAATTATACAAATCTCGATTTTAACCTATAATGTCCTTTCCTTTGACCTATACTAAGACGTGTTAATTTGCTTAAGAGGTGGGATTTTCTTCTTTAAAATTTGTTGCATGTAACAATCATGAATACCAGCACATTAGATGTATCCTCAAACACAGGCTAGAAACAGTATGCAGGGGGTAATAGACTTGAATCCTTAATTGCAATTTCCAAGTTAAACCACTTCTCACACCACTTTAACTTGAGGGGGATTTGGTAGAGCTCTTTCTGGCCTTTACACGGAAAGTTGCACTTTCAACAGAGTCTAATAACCGCTGCTTGCGGTAGCCATGTCGACAGTGTGTCCTGGGCTTTGCTTATCTGATATGCTGGATCTTCGTCACGTCGTTACCCGCCGTGGTCTTGTCGTCTCTCCTACCCGCGCCGAGCAGTCGAGTTCTCACTGTAGCTCTCTTCACAACACAGACACAGGTCGGTTCTTTGAAACGGGCGTTTATTGCTGTGGGCACGTCTGATCTCTCTGACACATCAACGCTTTGTTCACGCCGTGAGAACTACATTTATAAATGAACACAGTACAAATATATCAGTGCATTATACAGTATAGCTTTAGCAAATGAAAATACAAACAACATCTAGCTTAATAAAGACAATGTGACAAAATACCTCGTTGGCCGCTTGTCGTGAAAAGAGGTTATTAAATCCTTTAAAGTCCCTTAAAAGTCCATTTGACTGTCTGCATTGACTTCAGACATCTGCTACTTTTAATGCAGTTTAACAAAGTCTCGTAGCCATCTTCTCCGCTGGAACCCAAAACAGTGCGTCGACTAAACGGTTGTAGCGGTAACACAAACAGAGAACATTAGTTCCGGGACAAATCGTAAACGCATAAAATGGACTAAATACACTGTTGACCACGTCTTATTCAGCTGCCTATTTACCCTTTAGCTCTTAAATATGCATTACATTATTAACTTTACATTAAGTTAATTTTTATTTATTACATGAAATTATGACAGCAATTATGAACTGTGCATCATGAACACACGAGTATTTATGCAACAACACTTACACTCAGTCAAACAGGCATACAGACACACAGGCATGAAGCTTGAATTCTCTTCTTTTAAATTAAGTATTTTTTATAAAAAAAAACAAATATTCACAGTTTATGTAATATGTATGAAAAGAGAGAGACTCATGTACTTAACGACACTGTGAGGAATAATACTATCTTGATAATAATCCTGGAAAATTTACCTCAGAAGTTCTGGAAGTTTCATTTCGAGGAGCAAACGGATCCGGCTGAGGAATAGGTCAGTTCTAGCCTGACTTCGTCATACTCATATTCTAGGCAGAATGTGAGTCTGATACTGCTCCATAGGGCTTTGATTATGAGGCGTGTCTTAATCTATGGTACGCAATATGATTTCAGTGAGGAAATAATTGTTTGTTATGTTTTTCCTGCTTAAAAATGGACACTATAACAATATCAATAAACATTATCATTATTTTTTTATTTATTTATTAATTAAAAGTTTGTTGCCTCAAGGCAACATTGTACCACAATGGACAAATTTAAACATTTGACATTTTCATGAAGAAAAAATTTATGTATTTATTCAAAACATCAATTTCTTTAACTAAACACTTGAACAAACATATTTATCAAGTTTTTAATGAATTACACATTTCATATTTAATAAAAAGTAACATTTATTATCCAGCTGTTGCCCTCAGGCAACATTGTACCATCGTGGAACGCAAGTACTACAAACCATCATATCATCAAGTTATCATATCAAAACATTACAATCGGTGTTGTTTCAAGGTAAAACATTAACAATCACCATAACCTTATCCTAATATGAACCTCATCCTAACTCTGCTGTCTCTCCGGTAGAGGAGCCAGGCCACAACAACAGCCAGATCAAACATGTGGAAGACCTCCCTGGCCGACCTAATGACCCGTGTGGTGTCAGGGGGGGCCTGACGGGAGCCCCCCGATTATCCGAGACCCCCAGAAGTAGGGCCGCCTTCATCCTCAATTTGGCGCCACTCGCCCCTGTCCCACTAACCCACTATTTGTCCGATTGCCCACTATAGTGGCCAAATGTCCCGTTGACCCCCCTGACCGGTCCCAAGCCACGCCCTCGTCCCACGAACCCACTATTTGTCCGATTACCCACTATAGTTGCCAAATGACCCGTCGGGCCCCGCTGACCACTCACAAGCCATGCCCTCGTCCCACGAACCCACTATTTGTCCGATTACCCACTATAGTGGCCAAATGTCCCGTTGACCCCCCTGACCACTCCCAAGCCACGCCCTCGTCCCACGAACCCACTATTTGTCCGATTACCCACTATAGTGGCCAAATGACCCGTCGGGCCCCGCTGACCACTCACAAGCCACGCCCTCGTCCCAGGAACCCACTATTTGTCCGATTACCCACTATAGTGGCCAAATGACCTGTCGGGCCCCGCTGACCACTCACAAGCCATGCCCTCATCTCACGAACCCCCTATTTGTCCGATTACCCACTATAGTGGCCAAATGACCCATCACTATTTGTCCGATTTCCCACTATAGTGGCCAAATGTTTTCAGTTTGCAAAAATGCAAATACATTTAGATAATTCAAACTTCTTTCCTTACAAATAAAATATACTTGTATTCAAACCTAGTATGCCTGGTATGGCCTTATTTGATTCCATTATGGTACAATGTTGCCTCGAGGCAACATGCAGTTTTATGTAATTTCCTATGAAACATTTGATGATATATAATGTAAAGTTTTTGAAAATACTTCTTTACTTACCAATGAAGGTGACTCAGATTTTTTGTAATGGATTATCTGGACAGAAATTAGTGAAAAATGCCCTTTTCACTGGAGAAAATATGGAGCCATGTGACATGTGCACGTGTGCTGAAAGAGGGACCAAAATGAACCCCTGTGGTCATGTGGCCACTCTTTTGCATTTTCATTAGTTAGTATTTGAGTTCCCCTCCCCTTAGAGAGCATTGACCAATTACATTTTATTACGTTTTTATTATAAAAAAGCTAAAATAGACTATGTTGCTTGGAGGCAACACTGTACCATAGAGCAGTGGTTCCCAAACTTTTTGAAAGCATGGCACCCCTTTGTAGTGTTTTTTTTTCCACGGCACCCTAACCCAATTAAACTAAACGAACATATGTGCATACATATATACAATTATATCCAGATGAGCAAACAACCAATGAAGCATAAACAGCAGCATGAATTTATTATGAATGCATTACAACAGACATAATATGAGGCGAAACAACCCCTTCAGATGAATCATCAGTCCATTAATAACTGGACACACGTCAACAGACTGATTTTAACCAATAAGGCTACTGTATGTGAGAATCATTGGAATAAAACAGATTTAAAGATACTTAACTCTTTAAATAATAATAAACAACTCCAAATATTTTTGCATATGTTGGTGTATGATATGATTTTAAAATATGCTGTAAACAGGGTTAGCCTATTATAGTTTTGCATTTTTTCATTAGTTTTTATTTCGTTTTGACTTTTTGTTTTCAAATTCAGTTTAGTTTTAATTAGTTTTTAAAGTGGGTTTGCTAGTTTAGTTTATTTTGTATTTTTTGAAAATGCTTAGTTTTCGTTTAGTTTTTATTAGTTTTAGTGTTAGTTTTAGTCTTTTTTTTGTAATTTGGGTTATTTGTCAGGGGCAAGATTCAGAAAGACATAATGACATAACATTATTTAATATTTGAATCACAGCTAGTGTTTTGACATCGACAACCACAACCAAAAAGTGCATTTTTCCTCAAACTTGCGACTAGTTCACTTTCTAAAGAAGGCGCAATCGCTTCTCGGGTCGACAATAACACACTGACAAATTTATATTCAGAATTTAAAATATTTTTATACCACTTTTTAATGTGTGATTGTGTAAAGGTGTTCACAAGATAGAGAGACCAACCTTTCGCGAACTTGCTTTCAACGTCGAACGAACACTCGTTCTCATGGAGACGCGGTGTGCACAGAGGGGAGGAGCTGTGTGTTTGTGTGTGTGTGTGTGTGTGTGTGTGTGTGTGTGTGTGTGTGCGCGCGCGCGCGCATGTGAGAGACGCGTCGCATGAGTGACAGAGAGAGCAGGGAAAGGAAATGCAGCTGAACGAATACGCTGCGTGTTTTAAATAGCGTTTTTTCCCACCTAGTTTTCGTTTTTTCGTTCGTTTTCGTTAACGATTATAACCTTGGCTGTAAAAGGTTATTATATGGTACGATAGTTATTTTAGGCTGTTTAAATTGGAAAATAAAGCTGAGATTCTGCGGCACCCCTAGCCAGTTGTCACGGCACCCCAGGGTGCCGCGGCACCCACTTTGGGAACCACTGCCATAGAGGGTTAACCGAACCAGAAAAAAAAACAACCTCTGCACTCAATTGGATAGACCTACAACCAATCAGAGCAATGCAGTAAGTGACGTATGTTGAGCGACGCATAGTTGTCAACAGAGCTCAACTGCACACACGCAGGAAGAAGTAGTAAAGTAATGAGTAAAGTAATAATAAAGCACTCCATGAGTGCGAACAAAGGAGAAACTACAATGACCACAGGGTTTTCATTGCGTCCCATCTTCTTAGCGACCATCGGAGTCAGCTGATAAATGAAACTTTTGCCGAATCCCGTAGGAAGGACGGCAAACACATCTTTCCGATCGACAAATGCCTTGATTGCGGTTCTCTGTTCGTCTTTTAAAATGAATGCGCTGTCGATTTCTTTTATAACAGACGCGATAGCGGAATCTAAACATCTCAATTCTCCTGCTGCAGTCATCTTTGTTGAAAACCAATTCAACCCAAGCGCTCTTTGGTGACGTGGGTGATTACGTAACCGCAGATCATCTGTCCATCATCGATTAAAGCCCGCCCTGGCAATTTGATTGGCTCGGCCTTCTGGGAGCCGAGCATAATTACTCCTCAACGGATCGAGTCCAGACCGAACTTCCCGACCAAAAAATGTTGTGGGCGGGGTTCGGGCTGGCACCCAGGCTAGGTCAGTTCTATTTGCTTTGTTCTAATCGCAAGTGTCTGTACACGCAAAAAGACTGTTTGAATATGAATCGCGTTTCTGTGTGTGAATGAATGAACGCACAGATGCGTGCTGTTGTGTAGCTACTACAGCTGGCAAAAAGACTGTTTAAATATGAATCGCGTTTCTGTGTGTGAATGAATGAACACACAGATGCGCGCTGTTGTGGAGCTACTACAGCTGGCAAAAATACTGTTTAAAAATGAATCGCGTTTTTGTGTGTGAATGAATGAACAGCTTTTACCAAACTCTATTGCTATACTGAGATGAGTAAAAATTCGACTACAAAATCGGATAGATTATAAAGTTTTTACTGTAAAATACTGCCACATCAAATAAGCTTATAATGTTGCCAATTTCTGCTCATATGAATTGAATTACGTATGATAAAATGTATACTTTAGTTTTTACAAAGAAAGATTACACTGGAAATATTGTTACAATTTTAAATGTTGTTGTAATTGTACAACCTTTAAAAAAAAAAAATATATATATATATATACAAGGATAGATGTAAACAAAATCTTAAAATGTCAATATAAGTCTTCTCTTTAAATAATTTTATTATGCTTTATTAGTGACACATTTGGGTAGAGAATATATTCCAAATCTGAAAATACAGTATGAGAACAATTAACTGCACAATTACTACAAATGTTTACCCTGGATATTGTAACGGAGAGCAGATCACCAGTTGCAGGGTGATTAAATCAAATTAATTAATGCAGTCTAAATCTACAAAACCCCTGTCTCGCTCTGACTCAAGCTATTCTCACATTCCAAAGCACTCTCATTTACGACACCTCTGCTGTTTTGAGATTGCTCTGCGCAAGACGTGCAGCCCAAACGGCGCCGAAAAATGGTGTAAATCATTGTCTATCTCTCACTCTACATGATCTCTTACGTCTAAACCAACAGAGACCGTCTGTTATGGCCGGGAGAGCCTAACGCTGACCAATGAGAGCGATCCCGAAAGCGGCCCCCCCCAGGGAGTCTCTCGGACACTGATTTACACATAGACACTAATTAACTCTTCCCAACAATAAAACAGTGTTGTAGAGACCAGATGCCCAAAACATGTGGTCTGTGCCTAATACATCAATCCAAAGAGCCAAACGCACGCACACACATAAGCCTCACCCGCAGCGACGGGGACAAGAGTTCAGCGGACGGGTATGAACTTTCAAGACGCACTCACATACACACACACAGAAACACACGCAGATCCCACCACGTGGGACCAAAATCCTTGTATGAAATATTTTAAATGTATTTTCTTGATGTGTGTCTGATCCCCTGTCCCAAATATTATGCCTATGTAGTTTGTTGGCCTGTAATCACTCTGTGGTGCCCACAATTACAAGAAATGATGTACCTCCTTGATTTTAGATATTAGAACTGTCATTCGCGGTATTGCCGTGTTCCACGAACCCCAACGATGCTGAATCTTTAACACAAAATATCAGAGAATGCATTGTTTTATTAAATACCAGTGGTATTAAGTTATGGACGAATTCATTGTTCAAAACCCCGCGGAAAGGAGGCGTATAGACCTCAAAACGTCAGGAGGTGGGCCCATACGTTGTTAAAGACGATTGGCCCACGTACGTGAGGGAGGCGTGAGTTTAGCCCTTTAAAATTGCGCGCCCCTATCCTCTCATTGCAGTCCGCCAGAGAGAGAAGACGACACGCCTCCTTCCCTCAAGGAAGCTTCGCTCGCTTTTATTTTCCTTTTTATTTTCCTTTTATTTCCAAGTCTTTTCTTAGAACTACTATAGTATAGTCTTCTGAAACCAACCCACAAAACCAACTTAAGGCTAAAGATAATCTTTGCTGAGTCTTCGCTCGCTCCAAGTCGCCATAGCAACCAGAACGCTGTGACCACGTGATCCAGGTGTCTTTATCCAACACAGACGAAAGCACCCAAGGAAGGCCGATCTTTCAAACAGAGTAACGTAGATCTTTTAAATTTGCAATCTGAAGGAAATGCTGTTTAAAGTGGTCTAAATATTACTGAGAAACGTTGGGGTTTTGTGGTGAATGACTAAAACTGTTTCTATCTCTCTCTCTAAATTCTCTTTCACACACACAAACATACACGTTCACACACACACACACACACACACACACACATACTCTCACCCACGTGTGCCGAGATAAACACACTACCACGTGCTCACGGAGCGACACACCCACCTTACAAACGCTACCATCTCCACATTTCACACACACACCTAAAATCATTCGTATCTCAACTATTAGTTTCCTCTCGCTGAGTTTCTCTCTCTCTCTCTCTCTCTCTCTCTCCCAAATCTCTCTCTAAAACCTTTTTATTTTGTTGTATTTCTGTATTACGATCGTTATATTGCCTGTTTTGTTTATGCATTTTTACTCCTGCGTGATTTAAAATAATTGTGTAATCGCTAGCCTGTTTAAATAAACTTTGTTAAATCATTTGAATTAAGTTTGCCTGCTTTGTTTCAAATTCTGAGTCCCTGATGAGTGCAGATTGTACCTTATAAGCTCTACGATTGGTTTTATTCTTAAAAGAAACCTAAAATTGTCTAAAACACGGAGATAATTATCTTCTTTGTGGCCACAAGAAAGTGTTATCTATCAGTGTTAAAGACGCCCGATCTCTGTTCATAAATTATACATTCTGTCCGCTGGACGGCCAGTCTGCATGGTAAATGAACATTCGTCAACTTCTACCTCAAATTCCCCCAAATTGAGTAAATGCTACCCGTCTCTATCAGTGATTATTACAAGTAATTGTGTAATCGCTGATACAAGCCGAGGTCTTGACCTATTCCCTAATTTGAATAAATTAATTTATGGAAGCAACAGATGCATATTCACATTGATGAATATTACCGCTAATTTGAGCTAATTAATTCCCCAACACAAAGTCATTGTTGTTACATAAATATTGGTGGAGAATGCGGGCACTCTCATACTCAGTTTTGATACAAATTGTGCAATTTGATATTCATGTGTGATTTTTGAAAGTTTAACGTTTTTGTGCGCGTTTGAATCTTGTAACGTTACTAAACAAGTATTGAATTACTGAATAAGTCGACTCGAAAAACTGATCAAAGGGCAAAAAGCCATAACCCACCAGTTAAGTCTGGTCGTGGAGAAAAACTGCAGTTAAGTTTACAGTAGTGTTGCGAGTCCAAAATTAGAGGAAAATAAACATCTCTTTTGCTTGACCGTACATGTAATTCTGTTTTAATACCTGTGTTGGAACAAAGGAGTCCATCAGGCATTGTTACCGGTATTTCTGTAAACCCCGAGAGCAAAGTAAGCTACTCCGGTCAGAAAGAATATATTCTATTGTATGTCGCTAGCAACGACACTTACGGGTTAAACCACTGGCTTTGCTAACCAGCAAGAAACCCGCGTTATAGTTCTGCACGGAACAGAAACAAAAGATCCGCCGTGATCTCTCAAGAATTTATTTGCAGTGTGATTTTTGTGTTTGCAAAAGGTCTGCGTGACCTTTTTAAAGAATTTATTTGCAGTGTGATTTTTGTGTTTGTAAAAGGCCTGCACGCGTGAAATTGCGATTGCTGAAGTCAATCTTACAGGCGTGTATTGTTCTCATGTTTTAAATTTACCACCTCGTGTCTTTGCTCCGCGTAAGCGCAACACTGCCACCGCGTGGTCGAAGACGGGGTAAACACCCGTCGGCCATTTCCTTCCGCCTTGATTTTTGGTGATAAAAAAATAAAAAAATAAATTCGCGGTCGTAAGTATCTAAGACGCTGTTTAAATACATATTTGTATTTACAGCTCGCTAAGTTCGTTTAAAACAACCCTTGTATTTTGGACTGAGACAGTTTATTGTGAATTTAAATTCCCAGAAAAGAAACCGGAAATTATAGGGTGTCTCAATCCAAAAGCACTGATAGTTCACCCGGAAGAGGACAGTGCCCCACGTGGCCACACCCCTCCAGGTCAACTATCCCTCTTCTCCTCAGGGTCACTATACCCTGCTGTGTTTTCCACTTCTAAATCTACATTGATGATTCTGTTTGGGTTTATTCCCATTTTTAAATAATCATTTAATAACAACTTCAATGTTATAGTGATTATTTTATTTTGTTGTTGAAATCCTTCCATTTCTAAAAAAAAAAAAGGAAATTTTTTTTTTTTGTTATTCCCAATCATCATACCCCTGAGAAAGACAGAGCCCCCTAGTGGAAGCTCCCTGTCCAAGTCAGCTTTCTACAAATTTACTCCGTTGAATTTCATTCCATAGATGCTGATTTCGAATGATTAGTTTGTAATCATTACAAAATAACTTAAGTGTTGTTTGATTGTTATAAATAACCATTCGAATTCTCTGTTAAGGTACCCCAGGATTATTTGGATTTGATTTTAAGCCAATTTTGAATTAAAAGTTTAAGTGTGTCCAACAGTTAAGGCGAACCGACGAGAGGAAGAGCGCCCCCTAGAGGCTCTATTAAACCACTACAGTGGTCTACCGCACCGCTTCTCCTGTTTCCACCTACATCGAGAAACCGCTAACCTTCTTCTGTTTCACCTTTAACTGACAAGACCATACACCCCTTTAATTCGTTTTTTCCGCTTCAAGGTTGGTTTAATTTTACTTGGTTTTTATTTTTCTCTCCTCTACGAAGTTTTATTTTGTTATTATTGTTTTACCACATAACTCCATTTGGTGTAAGCAAGAAATCTTAATTCACTTTAGAGTCCCTTGTTTCACTCCATGTTGTGGCTCTTATAGGCAAGAATCTCAGCACTTGCAGTGGACTAGAGTGGTCCCGGTTTGACCTCTGTGGGTGAGTCTCCCGACTGACGTTTCCGACACTGACCGTGCGGTGACCCTTGAGTTTCTCTTACCTCTGCCACGGGCGGCGGCACGCAGTGCGTGACCTCAGCAATCCGGTGCTTCGGAGTGTCAGCCATAAAAACCGACGCAAGAGTCAATTGTTGGGACCGCTGCGCAAACACTAGGCAGCCCCTGCCATCGTTCTGTGACGCACCCACCTTTGCATTGCGTTTGGTTGGTTGATATCTCCGGAACTACTAGGATTGTGTTAAAAGTCACCCTGTTTGAGGGGTCGTGTCCGCGAGCAGAGTAACGGAGAATCCAAGGTCACGGCGGCCAGGTGTTCGGGGCGCCAGGAAGGTTGACCGCGCTCGGGGAGGGCCGGCCGGGGCGACCTCCGTCCATTTCAGGTAAGACTAAATCATTTGAAAAAAAAAAGAAAACTCTGCCTCCCACTATAAGCCACATAATCTTAAATATCTCCCCAAGGCACATCCTTTGTGCTATTAGTGTCCAAATTACTGCTCAGATCAAATCACTGATATTTTTTTGTTTTTGTTTTTGTGTTCAATTTCTGTTTCTTCCTCCCCTTTAAATCCTCGCCTACTCGTGCCTTGCATGTTCTGTGGTAACTTGTTTTTCAGTGCACCAACGAGACCCCAAAAAGCTAAGTAATAGAGGGACAACTGAACAGTCTCTATTCCGGGTCCTATGCTGACCCGCCTAACTGTCTAAAGTCAGTTAGCCCAAAGTTCTATAGACGGCATACCGTCCTATAGTTTATTAGCTTCACGACACGATTGCATTGGCCCTTCTTGTGTGTGTGTGTGTTGTGTTTTCTCTCGCCTACAGTGAGTCAACATGTCGCGCTCATCCAGCCCTGCGGCTCACTGGAGTAGCCTGGAAGCGTGGTTGTCCGCCATGACTTCCGGCTGTCTATCCAAAGACTTCGGTGACCCAAAACTCCTGACCCAACAGGAACTGGACAACAACGTGGACCAGGTCATGTCCCAGGACCCCACGCAGGCCTACAGTTCAAAAGAATGGAGTCGCCTCATCGGGAGTCTCTCTCACTACCTGGTGTCCCAGGCACGTCTGCTGGAGGAGGACAAAGCCCAGCTGGAAAAGGACAAAGCCAAGCTGGAAAAGGACAAAGCCCAGCTGGAAAAGGACAAAGCCAAGCTGGAAAAGGACACCGCTGGACTAAAGACTCAGCTAAAGGAGGCCTGCAAACAAAAGGAGCTGGCACAACAACAACTGGACGAGCTACTTCTGGGAACTGAGGAGGAAACACACCCGGAACTACAACAGGAAGTGGAAAGACTACAACAGGAAGTGGAAAGACTACAACAGGAAGTGGAAAGACTACAACAGGAAGTGGAAAGATTACAGCAGGCCCTGGAGGACCTGCGTCTGGACACGGACAGGACAGTGGAGGCGGAGAAACAGACCACGGCTGCCCTAAATTCCAAGCTGCTACGTGGAGAGGATCTGCTAGCAAGAGCACGCACAGAATTAACGGACAGAGACGCTAGAGTCAAAGTTTGTGAAACATTTTTGCAGAAAGCCCGAGCCGAAATTGACGAGCTCATCCAACAAAGACATGAGCTTAAGGGCGAGCTGGACATGGTCCACTGTGAACTCAAACATGTGTACGACCTACAAGATAAGCGGGAGGGGGAGACACACACCACCCCATCTCTCCTTACCCGCGAACCTGCACTTCACAGCCAAACTATTAAAGCTAAAGAAGAAGAGGAAAGCCCACGCCCTGACACTATCTCACCTGCTGGCCCCGTCCCGGAAAGACGAGCCACCAGTCACCGCACAGCCTCTAAAGAACTGGACAAGCTGGCAAGAAACATCCCTACATTCAACCCAAATCCAGCAGGTGGCAACGACGTGCACTCTTATTTAACCGATATTGAATTTCACTTGCAAACTGTGGACAATGTCACGACTTGGGACAAGTTATATCTCCTTCGGACCACTTCTGGGCGCATCGTGAGGAGTTTCCTGGATCGCCAGCCAGAATCCGTTAAAACGAACTATCCACAATTACGACAAGCCCTGATCCGTGAATTCTCTGATCCAGACTCGGACCAAGGCATCATTGCGGCAATGGACCTCAAACAAGCTCGTCTGGAAACGCCGCAAGCCTACTACGAACGTCTGCGGCTCGCCTACTTCGGACCGAGGAATGAGGCACACATGGAAGAGGACGTGAGTTTCAAAACGCTTTTTCTGCGGAATCTCCACCCAAGTCAAAGTGCGCACCTGGGCGTTCTAGTCTGTCCACGGACCCTGTCAATTCAACAGTTACGTGACCTGGCCCACAAAGCGTACGTAAAACAAAAGACTGTGTCTGAAAAACCTGTAAAATACCCCACAGTGTGTGCCGTCGCTGCGCCCGGTCCAGAACTTGCCCTGGAGGGTGCACAGCCCGCCAACTACGAACCCGGCAACAAACAGTCCCGATCGTTCCAAGCCGGCAGAGGACAGCGAAACCGGGGAGGTGTCCGCCCAAGGCCGCAAAATGATCGTTTCGGTGGATCCTGGGACCGGCATCGCTTCCCCCACAACCAAAAAGGCGGAGGCAGCTGGGAAGCCGACCGCAACCCCAGAAGGGGCCGACCCCGATCTCCCCGAACCACAAGCCCAGATCAACGGCCAAGGGACCCATCTCGACATGACAACGGTAAAGTCAAGATGGAGCCCACACCCGACAGAAACAGTGCAGCCACGCCCGAAGAAGCAGAACTCATAAGAGCACTGAGAAATCTTGTCCAAAAGAAACCTCACAAGGAAGACAAAGATAAACCAGACACCGCATGACTAGCCCACAGGCCTGAAACCAATGCTCCTCACGCTGACAGCCCACCTGAAACTATTGTTAAACCTCAGACTGCTGAACTCGCTGTCACATCACAAAATGACAGCTCCACTCACTCCCTCAAACTGACAGCCCCGCAAAACACTGCTGTCAAACCAAAGACTATCGAACTCGCTGTCACATCACAAAATGACAGCTCCACTCACTCCCTCAAGCTGACAGCCCCGCAAAACACTGTTGGTAAACCTCAGACTATCGAACTCGCTGCTGCATCACCAAATGACAGCTCAACTCACTCCCTCCAGCTGACAACAACACTTCCTGCACAAGACTGCAGCAGCTCTCACAACAAAATGCCAGACAGCGCTGTCCTAGTAATCTGCACCAACAACGAGACACTAGAGACCTACCCCCACTGCTTGTCAATCAACACACAAGAGCCCATGCCACAACTCCTGGGCAACCTCATTGAGAGAGGAGTGGCACGAAAACTGTACTTAACCATCACCTTAGAAAAGGAAATGCAGCTCGAAGCCCTGGTGGACACAGGTTCTGACCTAACGCTAATTTCTGCTCAACTATTTCAAAAACTCAAGTGTGAAGCGCAAAGACAAAACCGAACTCTTAAATTCCACACTTGTGAGCTGAACGTGCAGTCATACAGCCAGAACGACATCCAGCTAAAGAACTTAGCTCCCATTCACCTGGCAATCGGTCCTATGAGCGTAGTCCACCCTGTGTATATTTCCCCTGTGAACACTTATCAATTTCTCATAGGCAAGGACCTGCTGGACCGTTTTGAACCCTTGTTGGACTTCAAGCATCTACAAATTTGGGCTCAGGTGCGCGAACCCCTCCCCCTCCAGCCGCACAAATCCATTGAGCCAGAATGCCAAGCCACAAGGATCGTGGAAATTCCCTCAGCCAGACATGAGGATGAAATCCCCACAGCTGTTCAGGGTTCAAGTTCGCTACTCTGCACGTTCAGAACAACACCAGACTCCGATAATTACTGCCCCCAGGTAAAAACTCCCCTGCAGCTGCAGGACGTAACCGCAACAGACATTATCCTGGCACTATGGGCAGACAACTCAGCTATAAGCTTGTCACTATTCAATGCCATTCTTGAAAAGACTCCAGACCTGCCCTACACCTGTAAACGCACCCGTTTCCCTTTGAACCCAGAACCAACCTCATTGACATCTGCCAAAGGGATCTGTGCCTTGAACTTGACATGGAATCACCGACACTTGACCCATTACTTCCTGATCCTGGAAGACCCAGCTCACGACGTCTACATTGGAGCAGACATCTTGATTCGCCTCAAGGCTCATGTGGACATGTTTAATGAGGTTGTATGGGCTCCATTGATTTCACTGCCACCTGTTCCCATCAGTCATGACAATCTACTGTCAGGTCAGACCATCCCTGAAGTCTGCACCCTCATCAACGAACAAGGAACAGTCGTACCTGCTTACACGAAAGGCGTCGCCGTGCGCCTCAACCTGCGACAGGGCCAAACCCTAAACCACACACTGGCTTTCTTCCAACCTTCACCTGAATGTGTAGAACTCGGACTCACCCTCGAAGCCACACCCCTCACTGAAGTGTCATCTCGGGTAGTCTACATTCTGTTCAACAACTGCACCGCAGCTGACATCAACATCCCCAAAGCCTACCGACTGGGATGGCTAGTCAGTAATGACTTTCATGACTTTGAACTGATACTACCCGTAATAGGGCCTATTCCACCTGCCCTGATACCTGAGGGACATACTGACAATACATTGTTCACAGCACCCTTCCAATTCATTGCCATCACATCTGTCATGTCGGTAGCCAAACACCGTGTGTGCAGAACAGAGCTGACAGAGGATCAACACCTCACAGTGTACACAGTCTCCCACCAGCCCGTCAGTGAAGCTGACGCACCTGCCGTGCCGGTTGAAACCAACCCGACTGATGACAAACCAACAGAGGAACCATACCAAGGTTTCGAATTGCAAGTGCAACAAATTCTACAGGATGCTGATGCCCTTCAGGATGATGCAGACCGCCAAAGACTAAAACAAGTCCTATACAAGTTCAAAGAATCATTTGCGAAAGACTCTTTAGACTGTGGTCTGACGGACCTCCACACAGTGCGTATCCCCACGCACCCCGAGGCTCCGCCCACCTTTGTCAAGCAATACAAGATTCCCATCGCCTCACACGAACCGGTGCGGGAAATCATCGAATCAATGCTTGAGAAAAATGTCATTCGAGCCTGCAACAGCACATACTCTGCGCCACTATGGCCTGTTCTCAAGCCTAATGGAAAGTGGAGACCGACCATCGACTATCGCAAATTAAATCAACAGGTGCCATTGTCACGATGGCCCATGACTCAGCTGGAACAGGAAATCCCACAAATCAGAGGAGCCACCATCTTCTCTACACTCGATGTGGCCTCTGGATTCTGGACCATTCCAGTACACCCTGACGACCAACACAAGTTGGCATTCACGTTTGGCAACCGACAGTACACCTTCAACAGGTGTCCGTTCGGATATGCAAACTCACCAGCTGAATTCAACATATTCCTGAACAAAGCATGTCCAGACGCCAGGATGAGAGGTAACCTGATTTACGTCGACGATGTGCTTATGAAAAGCACGACGGTGGCAGACCACCTAAAAGAAATTGACTATGTTTTAAACCAGTTATCTGCTGCCGGCGCCAAAATAGCCCTCCACAAGGGGCAGTGGTGTAAAAGCAAGGTCAATTACGTTGGCTTGCTCATTGGACCCCATGGCATTGAACCACAATCAAACCGTATTCATGCCATCCAAAACATCAAGCCCCCCACTAACGTCTCAGAACTTCGAAGCTTTCTAGGAGTTTGCAACTACTCCCGACAGTTCATCGAAAACTATTCAGACATCGCCAGGCCTTTAACAACTATGTTGAAAAAGGACTGCCCTTTCGTCTGGTCAGATGCTCAAGAACACGCCATGGTAGAACTAAAAAGACATTTATGCACAGCTCCATGCCTTGCTTACCCTGATCCACAAAAAGAATTCCACCTGGAAGCTGGGTTTTCAAACCAATGTCTCAGTGCTGGCCTATACCAACAACATGACCAAGACAAGAAGGTAGTCGCATTTGCCAGCAAGACACTTCTCCCTCCAGAATGTAAATTCTCAGACTGCGAAAAAGCTTTGCTCTGTACAGTGTGGGCAATTCAGCGCTTCTCCAACTACATTGGTGCACAGAAAGTCATCATAGAAACATGCCACCAGCCCGTCATGTTCCTCAATAGCCAGCGAATCCGCGACGGCGTTGTCACTAATTCACGCATTGCTACATGGCTAATGGCTCTCCAAGGACGAAACGTCGAGGCAAGATATGCACAAAACCACAAATCCGCTCTAGGTAACGGCTTGGCGGCCTGTCAAAACTGCTCTGACAACTCTCCTGCCGCAACGCTGAACACACCTGAGCCCCAAGAACCACCACTGACCTCCCACAGGTACTTTGACAAGAATGCGTGCGAAGGCATGCCCACAGCCTACGTGGACGGATGCTCCTACAACAGCGAGGGCATCCTAAAAGCAGGTGCAGGGGTACTGTGGGTGAACGACCACCCATGCCCACCACAACACTTCAAGCTAGGCCCCAAGTCATCACAGTATGCAGAAATCGCAGCAATTCTCATAACTCTGCAAATCGCAGCATCAAACAACATCAAAGAACTTCTCATCTGCACAGACTCTAACTATGCCAGACTCAGTTTTGTATGCCATCTCCAGACCTGGAAACAGAATGGTTTCAAAACTGCTAACAACAAGCCTGTAAAACACCAACACCTGTTCCAGGAATGTGATAACATCACAACGACACACGATCTTGCCGTGTACTGGAAAAAGGTAAAAGGACACTCCAAACTCCCAGGCCAAGACAAAGACTTCAATGACCACACTGACGCCCTCGCAAAAGCGGGCGCCCTACACGGTGAACCGTGGAATTCCCCAAAACCCTCACCCACCCCCGATGTAGCAGTGCTAACCCGAAGCAAGAAACCATCACCTGCTACTGCACCTGATTCGCAGATGCTGTCACTAACCCCACAAATTTCAAACAACGACCTCGCAGAAATGCAAGGCTCGGACACTGCCATAAAGACTATGATTCTCCACCTCAAAGACCCCTCCCCCAACCCAATCGCACCGTCTGACACCACTGATAACTCAGATCTCAGACACTTACACAACAGCAGACACATGCTGCGTGTGCGGGACGACATTTTATGGTTTGTCACCGATGACACCACTTCGCCCAAGCTTGTCGTGCCCCGATGTCAAAGGGGGGAGATGATAAACCACGCCCACAACGCACCTTACGCAGGGCACCACGGTACCAGAGCCACGTATGAGACACTTAGACAAGTGGCATACTGGCCAGGTATGCAGCAGGATGTGGCAGAGTATGTGAGAGAATGCCTGGTCTGTTGCCAGTTTCACCCAACAAACCTGACTCACAGAGCCCCGTTGCAACGCAGAGGAATCACATTTCCCTGGTCAGATCTCCAAATTGATTGGGTGGGACCGCTGCCCAGATCGAGCAGAGGTAACAAATACTTTCTCACGGTGGTGTGTCAGTTTACCAAGTGGGTAGAGTGTTTGCCAGCACCTAACGACACCGCCCAAACAACGGCATATCTCCTGATGAACCACATCTTCTCCCGATTCGGGTTGCCACTGAGAGTCAATTCAGATCGAGGTACCCATTTCACCGCAGAGATCATGCAAAAGATCTGGAGAATTCTAGGGGTACAAGCCAAACTTCACATCAGTCACCATCCGATCTCATCCGGACAGGTAGAAAGGTCTAACCGAACGGTGGTCGCCATGTTGAGAAAATATGTGTCGGCTAACCAGAAAGACTGGGATGTGAAACTTCCCCTGGTGCTGATGGCTATCCGAGCCACACCACAGGAATCCACCAGAGTGGCTCCATTTGAACTCATGACTGGGAGGCAGATGACTCTGCCCTTACACCTGTTGTACCAACCAGGAGACAACAACCTCGTCACCGCCTATACTACGTCCCAATATCTGGACGAGCTCCATAGACACTTGAAAACAACTTTCGCTTTCGCTCAGCAACACCTGAAGACCAGCGCTGAAGGCCAGAAAGCCTTTTACGACAAAAAGGCATCACACCAAGAACTCAGTGTGGGCGACAAAGTCCTGTACTACAGTTTCGCCTTGCCACCCAAGCAACTGTCAAAAAAGTTTCTGCCTCACTGGACTGGACCACATGAAATTGTGAACAAACTCTCTCCTGTAGCATACCAGATCCAGCTTAAACGGGGACCAAGAGAACCCGTTCTCAAATGGGTCCACCGAAATCAAATTAAAAGATATGTGGCCCGTAGTAGGGACAGACAAGAAGAGGCCAATACGAACTAAACTCAACCGCCGTCCCTACAGGAAAGAAGACTGTCCCATCCCCCGGGACAACCCTCGCTGACCTATGACCAACACGACACTGCTACACGTGTCAGCCTGCTCAACCAAAGCATGTGGATTCAAGTCCCACGAGGAGCCATCCTCCACCTAGATGACCTGGCCTTGTACCACCTCCCAAGTGAAGAGTACCAAGCCGAACTAGAAATTCTGTCTTTCTTCAAGAGACGCAATTTCACTCTAGATCCCGAACTGGAAGATTGGATTGCAAAATGGGGGTCACAAGTCATCGACATAGCTCCCCTGGACTCAGCCCTTCAAGCATTGTCTCGACTACCCATCCCGAACACTTCACCTGTGGTGCAAACATGGACAGCAGCTGATACCGCACTATGCATTACCAGCATCCTCGGACACGCCCTAGCTTTGGGTTTGGCCTATATCCTGTACAGAAGGATCAACGCAATTCGAACCTCCACAGCCAAGCTCACAGAGGCAGTCTCCGTCGGCTTCAGGAGAAACCTCCGGAAGGATGACTCCCCACTAGAGCAAGCTGAAGACCTCATCGAGCTCACGCTGCAGTCCTAAGCAACACCCGTGTGCAGCCTCCTCCCATCCATGCACCTGCCATCTGACCGTTGTTACCGTGATGACTCGACTAGGCCCATACATGCCCGGTCGACTCATCAAAAGGGGGAATGTAACGGAGAGCAGATCACCAGTTGCAGGGTGATTAAATCAAATTAATTAATGCAGTCTAAATCTACAAAACCCCTGTCTCGCTCTGACTCAAGCTATTCTCACATTCCAAAGCACTCTCATTTACGACACCTCTGCTGTTTTGAGATTGCTCTGCGCAAGACGTGCAGCCCAAACGGCGCCGAAAAATGGTGTAAATCATTGTCTATCTCTCACTCTACATGATCTCTTACGTCTAAACCAACAGAGACCGTCTGTTATGGCCGGGAGAGCCTAACGCTGACCAATGAGAGCGATCCCGAAAGCACCCCCCCCCCAGGGAGTCTCTCGGACACTGATTTACACATAGACACTAATTAACTCTTCCCAACAATAAAACAGTGTTGTAGAGACCAGATGCCAAAAACATGTGGTCTGTGCCTAATACATCAATCCAAAGAGCCAAACGCACGCACACACATAAGCCTCACCCGCAGCGACGGGGACAAGAGTTCAGCGGACGGGTATGAACTTTCAAGACGCACTCACATACACACACACAGAAACACACGCAGATCCCACCACGTGGGACCAAAATCCTTGTATGAAATATTTTAAATGTATTTTCTTGATGTGTGTCTGATCCCCTGTCCCAAATATTATGCCTATGTAGTTTGTTGGCCTGTAATCACTCTGTGGTGCCCACAATTACAAGAAATGATGTACCTCCTTGATTTTAGATATTAGAACTGTCATTCGCGGTATTGCCGTGTTCCACGAACCCCAACGATGCTGAATCTTTAACACAAAATATCAGAGAATGCATTGTTTTATTAAATACCAGTGGTATTAAGTTATGGACGAATTCATTGTTCAAAACCCCGCGGAAAGGAGGCGTATAGACCTCAAAACGTCAGGAGGTGGGCCCATACGTTGTTAAAGACGATTGGCCCACGTACGTGAGGGAGGCGTGAGTTTAGCCCTTTAAAATTGCGCGCCCCTATCCTCTCATTGCAGTCCGCCAGAGAGAGAAGACGACACGCCTCCTTCCCTCAAGGAAGCTTCGCTCGCTTTTATTTTCCTTTTTATTTTCCTTTTATTTCCAAGTCTTTTCTTAGAACTACTATAGTATAGTCTTCTGAAACCAACCCACAAAACCAACTTAAGGCTAAAGATAATCTTTGCTGAGTCTTCGCTCGCTCCAAGTCGCCATAGCAACCAGAACGCTGTGACCACGTGATCCAGGTGTCTTTATCCAACACAGACGAAAGCACCCAAGGAAGGCCGATCTTTCAAACAGAGTAACGTAGATCTTTTAAATTTGCAATCTGAAGGAAATGCTGTTAAAAGTTGTCTAAATATTACTGAGAAACGTTGGGGTTTTGTGGTGAATGACTAAAACTGTTTCTATCTCTCTCTCTAAATTCTCTTTCACACACACAAACATACACGTTCACACACACACACACACACACACACACACATACTCTCACCCACGTGTGCCGAGATAAACACACTACCACGTGCTCACGGAGCGACACACCCACCTTACAAACGCTACCATCTCCACATTTCACACACACACCTAAAATCATCGTCCGCTGGACGGCCAGTCTGCATGGTAAATGAACATTCGTCAACTTCTACCTCAAATTCCCCCAAATTGAGTAAATGCTACCCGTCTCTATCAGTGATTATTACAAGTAATTGTGTAATCGCTGATACAAGCCGAGGTCTTGACCTATTCCCTAATTTGAATAAATTGATTTATGGAAGCAACAGATGCATATTCACATTGATGAATATTACCGCTAATTTGAGCTAATTAATTCCCCAACACAAAGTCATTGTTGTTACAATATTATACAATTTGCAAGCACAATTTGTGGAAAAAACAACAACAACTGTGAACCAATTATATATATATATATATATATATATATATATATATATATATATATATATATTGTCCTTGCATTCTTTCTCGTGGCTCAGTGACACACCTGAATGAAAGGCTAATTAAGTATGCAGCCTCATTATGCGGGCCCATTGTCTCCTCAGGTGTGAATCACGCCCATCCGCATATTGCCTTTCCAAACAAAAAGTGTCTTACAAAATTGAAATCAATGTATTGTTTTATGTGAATCAGAGAGCTGCACGGGTCCGATTTTGTAAACCCGCACCCGCCCGTACCGCAGTGCTTAAAACCGCATCCGACCCGTTTTCCGACAGCAGCACTAATTAAAATCCGCAACCCGACCCGACCCGCTTAAAATAGAACCGAGAACCGACCCGCACCCGAAATAAAATCAGTTTAGCCAATCACATTATAGACACACTTTTTTCACATTTTGATTGCCTTTGGCGGCTTGCCTTAACACAAGGACAACAGCCGAAGCTGTCAAAAAGCCGATAGCCTATACTAACGTTACCACAAAACAATGCAATTTCGTCTAGCACATCAGACAATTTCACACCACACATAGGCCTACTTAACAGTGTTAAATTAGACAATAACAACAGTGTAGGCTATGTGATACTTTTAAATGAAAGAAAAGTCCAGTTGTATGCGAATCCTAAACGCTACATACACCGGCCGGCCTGTGCATTATGCTACTTAACTATACACAGCCTTACAATTAGGGCTGAGACGTGAAACTGTCCCGTGATTAGATCCTATTTGTGGTGTTTTAAATTGCTGTGTAAAAAAAGCACATCGTCCACTTTTGACGGTTTCAGCTGACTCCTCCGCTCTTGGATAACGTATCCAGCACAAGAGAAGTCTCGCTCACTTGCAGCGCTGGATGCAGGGATGGCGAGGATAGACCTTCGCAATCTGGGCAATATTAGGGAAAAGGTGAGCATGGTCTTGCCACCATGACAAAATGTCAAAATGGTCATCTTTTGGCGATTTGTGATCGATGTAAGCAGCCACTTCGTCCTGATACTGCGGGCCCTCATCACTGGAATCTTCCACTTCAGATAAAGTGTCCGCCGACACTCGAACTCGCTTCTCCGGTGGGGGGTGGTGGCACTGCTCCTCAGGACTTCCACGCTTATCCTTAAGGTCTATAATAAATGTAAACAAATATTGTAGTGCAAAAACTTTATGGACATGACATTTGCAGTCAAAACTGCATTTTATGAATGAAAATAAAAATGCATTTAATACCAATATATGGAAACGTATGTTTATATCTCCATACTCCCTTAATAAAGGAAAAATATAAGCCTACACATGCGTTTTATATTTAATATGAGGGAAATACACAATGCCTACGTTTGACACAAAAAATCTGTAACTTTTAGGTGGCAAATCATTTTTCTTTCGACCAAATCCCGCTCCGACATAAAAATTCTATATAGGGTACTGTAGGCTATTAGGCCTACGTGTGGTAGGCTAGTCATTAAAGAAAACATTTAGTTTCACAATTTTATATATATTTATATATTATTTCATCAATGTTGATTATATGAGAAGTGAAAAGCATAGTAGCCTAAGATCATAAGTTGTGCAATATGTCGGGAGACAGAGTGGGCAGACATTATTGACCACTTCATTAAGTTTCTTATTGTATAAAGCCTTTCTTTAAAGTGAATTTCGTTTTGTATTAATTTTATCTTAATTTTAATCAATGTTTTATAACCAATTGTCTGAATTTTATAAATAAGAAATAATAGCAGGCATCAGGACACGCCGGAGCGCGGAGGCAACGGCGCATGAACTGGAAATTAACGAAACTCAGCGTATAAGCTACATGCCTCACAGACCACCTGAGAAATGTATAGAAAGCTTGAAATGTGTACTTTTAAACAAAACAATTCAAAACGAAAGAAAACAGACTGCTCTGTCTCCTGGCTATATTTGACATATTCAATAGCCTAATCATTAGGCTACTTTTGCCGTTTCTTTGTGACATTTTTCATGAACGCGTCATCACCTCTCAATAGTTAATATTGTTATTTGGTGTTCAGTTTATACAGGTTTTCAAATGTTATTTAATCAAAATAAAAAAAAATTCCCCTGTGGCTGTGTTTGCATTAATACTGACCTTTCACAAGGCGCCGCATCTCACTGTGCACGCTTGCCACTTCACTACTGTCAGCAAGTAGCTTCATACTTTTCAGTTTAGGATGCAGGAACATTGCAAGTCTGTGTAAACGATGAATTTCGAACTTGTCCTGGAGAATACTGAGGCATTTCTCCTTCAGTGAGGACATGGTCATGCTATCATTTGAAGAAGCTCGCAAGTGGTGTCTGATGCGCTTATGCCAAACAATGGTTAGATGGAGGGTCAGGGTTTTCGATGCCTCTAACGCTTTAGTGGCTTCCTTAAATCGCTCCAGGAATGCAACAAAGTCGGAGAGGACCTCTTCATCCAAATTTGTGTGGCGGTCAAATTCCCCTCGCTCTTCCAGAAGTGTGCGGATGTCTTCATATTGACTGCTGATAGACTCTAGCATTGTATGCAGGGAATTCCAACGTGTTTCTACAGAGTTTATAAGAGTCTTTTTCAGGCGAGCCTGGAGGTTGGTCTGCTTGAAATATGTCACCAGTGACTTGGCCGAGTCAATCATTGCAGTTACTTCTTCCCCATACATATCCTCCTGGGACGGTTTGAATGTAGTGTACAGGACAGTATTAAAAATATGGGCAGCGCAGCTCAATCTGGTCACTGTACGCAGGGCTGCAACAATATTTGCGCCCCTATCTGTCACATACATGAGTTTGGAGTAGAATTCATCAAGGCCAAATTTACGCAATGCGCTGATGATGGCTGGTTTAATGTTGTCAGCCGTTTTACGCAGTGAACTGTCCCACTCAGAGGTACACAGCACTCGTTCGATAAGCTCCCACTTATTGTTAATGTAGTGCAGAGTAACACAAAGGTAGCCGTTTTTTCTGTAATCGTCAGTCCACATGTCCAAAGTAACAGCTCCATTACTCCCCTCCAACTGCATTTTAAGTTCTGGGATTAGTTTTTGGCGAATCTCCTCTGCATATTTGTTAACACCACGAGAAACCGTCGTAGGGTCAGGCAGTAGTTGTTTAACATCCACACGACCAGCCCGAACACCAACATCTATCAACCCTTGTGCTAATGCAAAAAATCCCTCGCCGTGTACTGCATCAAAGGGTCTAATATCATTGCATACAAAGTTCACAAACAGCCTGGTTATGGTGTCCTTATCATCTCTACGAGGCACCTTCAGTTCTGTCCCCTTTGAAAGATACTGTTCGATAGAACAACTGGTGCTCGGTATGTTACTGCAGGTATCTGCGTGCTTCCTCAGCGACGAAGTTCAATATTTTCGGCTATCGAACACGAAAACTTTAAGGCAGGTTTTGCATGCAGCAAAGCCTTTCACAATGTTGCTTTCTTCATCAGAGATGACCCCAAATTTCTCCCAAACACTGGACTTGAGTTTCGATTAAGTATTGTCGACAACTTTATAATCTCCTCTAGCTATTTTTTTTTTCAACTCCTCACTATCCATCTCGACGACTCATGCAGCAGTTCGAGTGGTTGTGATTTTTTAAAAGTGAATGTAACGTTAGGCCTAGAGACTCATGGGAGGGCGCGGGTTCAAATAAACAAAAAAATATATATTTTATCAACTTGAAATACAGGCATAGTTTTGTAGATGTGTTCCTAAAAATATGCATTTATTTTTACATTTGCACGTGACTGTTTTGAACCAGTGTTTAGACCCGCGTTTCCCCCGTGTCCGACCCGACCCGCACCCGTATCCGACACAGTTGGATATTTTTCACCCGTTTGAGCAAAATGTGCGGGTACCCGAACCCGTGCAGGACTCTGATGTGAATGGTTAGGCAGGATGATTTTCACATCATTTTGAAGAAAAAACTCTAGGCGACAAAATGCATTATTCAGAAGTCTTGTGGACACATATTTAGTATGTGTTTTGTGGCCTTATTTCAGAAATTTTCATTTTTAGTTTTTTCAATAACCATGCATAAACATTATTTTCTCAAAAATACAAACATGTACATACATGTTGCTCACATATTATGGTAGCCCTGTTTGTGCTAAATAGAGTGTAATTATACCTTTGCCATTAATATGTTTATAAGCAACTGAAAAAAGCACAAATGTCAGGGCATGTCAGAACATCTCAAGGACCCCAAAAACACCTTAGACCCCAGAGGGTTAATATGAAACTGTTACTAAAGCAAAACGGTGAACATAAATATGCATAGGATGTGTATTATGAAAAGTGTGTAATTTATGTTGGTGCCTGACACCAGTGTTACCTTGTCTACTCGTCAGTGCTGTTTCTAATGCCGAGTCTCTCTAACCGTTTCTCCACCTAATCTCCTCCATAACGCTTTATATTACAGCATTCTGTGCAGAATCCAAAGGATCCGATACATTCTGTGCCGACTCGATCATATGATGTTTTACACAAGAGATATTTCTCAGAGTTGCTGCTTTACTTTTCATAATTACAACTTTATATCTCACAATGAGAATTTAATTAAAGTTTATTTTACAGTAACCTTTTTATATTTTACTCTGGCAGAAACAGATGGTTAATGTGCAGTTGGTAAACTGACAAAAAAAAAAGTCAATGACATTTCCTACTCTTTCTGAAATGCTGCAAATTGAATTGTGATGTGTAGTAAAGTATGATTGTAAATTATTTTTGTGATCAGTGAAATATAGTGCAATAAGCCTTTACTTGAACATTACACATGCATTTGTTAGTAGAACTAGTTTATAATGTTTTAATGTTATAATTTCCGTTTCCACTGTCAAAAGTTGTGAACGGTACCAAAATGCCGAACCGTACCGTACCACTTTTTAGGTACCCTTCCATTGGGGTACCAGCACAGTTGTACGGTACTAAAGGGTGGAGCTAGACTCACTGCAGAACGTTGATTGGTTGACAGAGTATCATCACTTGCGAGTGCTACAAGGGGAATGACAACATAAGAAGCGCCATTTTTTAATATATAGTTGAAATATAATACTACAGTTTTTGTGTCACGAAATTTAGTTTTAAGAGTTTTTCAGGCGAGAATGTAGTTGTTTAAAGTTCAAATCTGTGGTTTATTTATAAAGATTTATGAAAATTTGATCCAGGTTGTGAGATCCAGGTTGTGAGATCCAGGCGATCACCGGGCGCTCTGCGCTCATTTACCCCGCCTGGAACAGCCTTTCCTCGGCTAGTCGCTCTGACGTTTGCCGCTGACTCTGACGTCTCAGTAGTGGTTAAACGAGATATAACTCGTCTTGTGTATATCTAATGGGCGATATTTGGTCTCGTGAATCTATAATTTGTTCCCTGGCCAATCGTTTTGGCTGAGGGCTAAGTGAAGTTTCATAACTTTATATATTTAATATATTTGACTGATTGATTGACTGAATTGTTTGCTTTATTTCTTATTGTATAGCTTACTGTACCTTTTACTTATACTTTTATAATGGCTAATATTGATAAAACTGAAATTTAACAAAAAGAGACTGGGTTGAGTTTTGTCATTTTAAATTGTATTACAGTGAAGATGATCACTGTAATGTTGTTTACTGCAACATCTGTTGTTTAGTACAAATGTACATATTCCCTGGACCATATTAAAATGTTTAATATTTTTGTATTATATTTAAACGAAAAGAGGCAGGGTTGTGTTTTATATTTCATTTGGTTATAAATAGAGGCTAATGTTACATGCAGTGAATATTATTAATACGTGTTGCCTGAACCACATTTGTGTGGCTATAATGTTTAAGATTTCTTAAATGAAAACGAAAAGAGGCAGTGTGGTGTTTTATAACATATTTCGTTTTATCATTGCATAAAATATACATACAGAGATAACCGGAGTAGCAGAGCGAGTTGAGTAACGCTTTGAAGAACGTGTGGTTCCATTTACAGAATTACCAGACTCGCGTCCTCGGGAGTCATTCTCCTGAGTCGGACTTGACATGTCCGAACTTTGCAGACTTGGTATTGAGAAACGCCTAATGTCGGCGCTTGGCTTCTTGTGACAAACACGCAGAGAAGCAAGAACAAGATCTGCTGTATGCCATCCAATGTTGTTTATGTCGCTTTCTTCGAGCGAAAATGACGTCGATCGCTTCTTTCCGGCATAGGCTACACCACGCCTATCAAGTAAGGGTACTGTTGGCAGTGTAAACGCTAGCCGATTCATGGTTTACTGACCCGAACCGTACCGTACTGCACTGTACCGTACCGTACCACTCAGTGGAAACAAGCCATTAGTGACACTGAATATACCCAGTAGGAAATCAATGCAACTGTGCATGATTAGTTGGTAAAATCTCAACAGTCACACATACTGCATGGTTGACATAAAGCAGGAAATATCAGCAAAGTTTACAAGACCTTAGGCTGCTTTAGGCTTTTCTTTTCTCTCTTGGCAGTGAGTAGATTTGAAACTGAGATTACAGCTGTAAAACTGGAACAGTGAAACACGTTTCTATATGCAGTGAGTACAGGATCTCCGTATCAGCTGACAGTAAAGCCCCGTTCACACTGCCAGCGATTTTGTCGCTGCATGTCGCTAGTCTCTGTACTGTGAAGTCGCTTGTGGGCGTTCATAGTGCTGTCGCTCTAATGTGACTGGTAGACTGCACGTCTGGCCATATCTATACAAAATACCATCACAAGTGATATATACAACTATATCATTTTAATTTGACTAGGATTTAGGCTCAAAAGAAACAGTATGCTGTTGGGAGAGTGTTTTTATATTACCACAGCAGTGTTCAGTGGATTAAATAATTTAGCCTACTGGATTAACGATCGATCAATCAACAGATTAACTCATACTGTCATAAATTACTAAAACGTCATTCGAATTTGACAAATAATCAATTTTCTTGTCCCTAATAGTCAACATAATGCAGGGGAAACTGTAAAATGATCTGCAGCAGTGCTAAACTTGCATCATAATTACAACACTCGAACTAAATGTGTGAATTAAACTCACTGAGACTGTCGACAGTTTCTTTTCCATGCATCATTTTATTATATCCATGTATGTGGTTACAGTCAAATCATATAAAACAGTGAAATCGCTCTCGAACTCTTCTGTCTTGCCTGCACTCGAGATGGTGACGTGAGCTGAGCTCCTCTGAAAGTCTTCTTTCCTATTGGTTGTCGCTCGCGAAAATCGCTTCTCATTTGCATAAAGTTGAAATTTCTGAACTTTTGTCGCGCGTCTCGTGTCGCTTGACACGCCCACATTCTGTCGCCAACGGTCACTGTCGCTCGTGTCGCCAGAAGTCGCCAGCGCTCCATTGAAATGAATGGGATCATGTCACTTTGTCGCTGCGTGTTGCTGGCAGTGTGAACGATGCTTAAGCGTCCCTAGCAATCTGTGGAATGGTGGAATAAACACAAGATAACAATGTCTGTGTGATCAGCTCCGGCCTTGCTGGGTTATATTTTTTTCCAAAATGTTCACATTAGAACAAACATTTGGTTGCACATTAGAACAACAAAAAGTTTTTTTATGCAAATCTTCACTGTTTCAGTCTCTTTCTTGCAATTGACCTTTCGCCAAGCCCCGCCCCCCTTAGTTACTGTTGCTACGTCCGACAAACAAATGGTCAAACACGACCAGCGCGACAGATTGCCATGACGGGAAGAGTCAGTGACCCGTGCGTGTCAGTGACCTATTTTGGAGTAATACCTCCGCGATATCCTCCAGACCGAGGCAAAAGGGGTTACAGTAAGTTATGCAGTGGAGGGATATATTCAAAATATAAAAATACACAATGAAGGAGACACGACTACTATCGAGGCTAATGCTCAAGCGAAATCTGAGAAACCCCATGACAATCGCAGAAAAATCAAAAATACCCACGCAATCGACATAAACACACTTGCAGACGGGATCTTGGAAGTTTGTGATCAACAAGCATCCCCAGGCATCGTAGACCTCTTCTTCTGTCTTGATTTTCTCCGATTTGTTGCAGACAATCGCAGTTATCTGAGCTGTTAGCTATATTTTGCTCATTTTTATTAGCAAATTTGATTTTTATTGTTTTGTTCCAGTTCAGCCCTGCTAACGTTATGTGCTTTGTTCTTGGGGAAGGGAAAAAACTAACGTTAGGGTTGGCAAATGTCCCGTATTTTGGGCATAATTTATTTGTCATAATTAATAATGCATAATTTATATCTCCCTTGTCCTGTTTTTTTTTTTTTTTTACTGCAAAGCTGATCTAACCACTGACTGATACAGCAGCAGTGCTGATCATGACACCTATTATCATCCTATCAATAATAATATATAATATATTATGATTTAATATATCATTATTTAGGGACAAATCATTGTTTGATTTACCGCTCCGAGCGGGACTTTCAATGTCAGCATTTTGATTTCGGCAAATCATAGGCGAATGCAAACAACGTGATTATTGATTCCAACATCCACCCACGCAAGAAAACGTGCAACCTACCTGAGGGAATAATACGCTGATTTACTGCTCAATAAATATTTCTGATTGTTATCAATGTAGAAAACTTTTTGTTTTTTTCAGGATTCTTTGATGAATAGAAAGTTTCAGAGTTTTCTGAAATAGAAAGCTTTTCTAACGTTATAAATGTCTATACTGTCACCTTTGATCAATTGAATGCATCCTTGCCTATTACTTTTCTTAATTTCTTAAAAAATCGTACTGACCCCAAATTACTTTTACCGGTTCTTTGTGGCAAGCTTTATGCGCGCGATCGTGCGCTTGAGTGCGGCTATATTACGTAAACGCTCATTATCCTGTAGGCTGTATAGCCTATTTAAGTAATTCAATTAATATAAAGGGGCGATTTGTCCACTAATGGCTTAAATGAATAACTATGGTCGACTAGAACATGTTTTTTTGTCGGAGGCAGCCCTTATTCCACATGTTTACAAACGCCGTGGGCGCACCGCTTCACCATCTTGCTTGGAGAATGTTTGTCGGACCTGCTCACATAGTAACGGTTGCTATGATGTGTGATTGGACAATGGCCGTTTTGGGGGAGGGGCCGGCGAAAGGTCAATTACACAGCGTTTTCATGAAAAACCTTTCAGCCAATCATTGTGTTACTCATTTGCATATTCAAAATGCAGTTCAGTGTTACATGACTTTTAGAGCTTTCACTCAATTCAAATCAACTAAGCAATATCAAACACATATTCAAACAAGACATTTCTGTGTGTTTTACCCATTTTAGACCACTCACATGCATTTTTATAGTAAAATATACATATTATGAACTAATATAAGGACACATTTGAACATGTTCACCTTCAATCAACACTGTAATGCAGCATACACATATCATCCAATTGTGGGTGAAACATCGCAATTTCATTTTGTGATTAACTATGTAAAACTTTATCAAAACAAATCAATTTGCAACACTTAATATGCAGGAACATGTATTCTTTCAACATCCATGGAGACTGACATAAAACAATCGACTAACCTGTGGAATGGTGGAATAAACACTGGTCTGGCAGAACCACCATCCACTTAATGTATTTTCACATACAGCGATAATATTATATTCATCAACTGTGACGAACCAACAATTGGGGCATCATATATAGATGGACAGAAACTGGGAGGCCTTTTGTCTGATGGTTCATCATTCTTTGTCATACCTTTTCTTGCGCACTTTTATAAATTAAAGTAATACTTTAGGGTTTAAGGCAAGACAGGTGAACAGGGTAACTAAAAGATATCCGCATTCTTTCCCCAGTAGATTAATCACAGTACATTAAGACAATTGAGTTGTGTTACAAGTTCTCTTACGAGAGTACTCTCGTGTTGTGTAAGTTTAGCTTACGCTACGGGAAAAACTCCTTTTTCTCGAGAATACTGAAGCCAAAAATTATCCTTAATTTTTAATAATTTAAAACGCATTTGCTACAGCAGCAGACCTAGGCGAGGCAGCTCGCGTGCCCATAGGCTGCTCTGCGGCAACTGCTGCAACCTATCAGTGCGTCTGCCATGACTTCGTCTCCTTTCAGCGTTGTTTGCACATCGCTGGATTTTCCTCCGGAAAAAAAAGCCGCGCATCTCAGCGGGACATGCTTGAGCCTGAGGACGCCGCCTACTTTCGCCGCCTTCACTCGCCGTACCTGCTGCGCTATCCGGCACTTATATCCTTTCCTGCTCCGTGTATGTTCGCCGCCACGACACGCACGTTTCTCTAAAAGAGCTAAGGCATTTTTCAATGCCCACCATGTCCTGCGGCTCGTGTCGAGCCACGCTCAGCGACGGGGACCGCCACACGCTGTGCGTTTCCTGCCTGGGCCAGGAGCACGCGGATCACGTGCTTGCCAACGGCGGCTGCCGTGAATGTGAAGCGCTGCCTCTCTCGACCCTGCGGGCTCGACAGGCAGTGTTTTCCGCCGGGTCCGTCCCCCAGATGTCTCCTGCTGGACCACGCCGTAAGAAGCGCCGTTCGCAGAGGCCACCGGAAACTTCGGTGAAAGAGCTCTTACCAGCGGCTTCCCTGCGAGCCTCTCTCTCGGAGTCCCCCGTCTCCCTCACTGACGGTCAGCGCCCCGGACCCCGCCCCATCGACACGCAAGTCCAGTGTCAGGGCTTCGGTCGATGCTGAGCTTCTCCGCCTCCTCACGAAGGCCGTGGAGGACCTCGGCATCGAGTGGACCGCGCCCCAGGAGCCCGCGCCCAACAGGCTGGATGGCTGCTTTCTGCCTGGACGCCGCTCTTCGCCTGTTCTGAGGCCCGCTCCCTTCCTCCCTGAACTACATGATGAGCTCTCCAGGTCGTGGGGAGCCCCGTATTCGGCCAGGCTGAGATCCTCTGTTTCTTCTGCGCTCTCTGCGGTTGACGGCGCCAAAGAAAGAGGATACCTATCCGTTCCTCCGGTCAAGGAAGCCATGGCGACTCACTTGTGCCCGCCCTCTGCGGGATGGCGGTCCAAGTCGAGCCTGCCTACAAAAGCCTGCCGGACCACCTCGGCGCTGATCGGCCGCGCTTACGCAGCTGCCGGTCAAGCCGCGTCCGCCTTACACGCTATGGCAATTTTGCAAATACACCAGGCCAACCTTCTCCGCTCGCTGGACGAGGCTGGCCCGACTTTGGAGCGTGTAACGGATCTGAGGAGTGCGACGGATCTGTCTCTGAGAGCTACCAAAGCCGCCGTCCAAGCCATCGGACGTAACATGGCCGCCCTCACCGTTCTTGGGTCTGGGACGCTCCCTCACCATTACGGAGCGTCACTTGTGGTTAACGCTGTCCGACATGTCTGATTCTGACCGCGCCACTTTCTTGGACGCTCCTGTGTCACCGTCGGGTCTCTTCAGTCCCTCGGTGAAGGGCTTCGCGGAGCGCTATTCAGAGGTGCAGAAGGCGTCTCAGGCCATGAGACATTTTCTGCCACGGCGTTCCAGTTCCGCAGCGGGCCGCGCTAAGAAGCAGCCGTCCGCTCTGAAACCAGCACCCCCACCGCCTCCGCCGCCTGCCGCCCAGCATCACCAGGCTCGAGAGGAGCGTCAGCGCTCGCGCTCCACCAGCCGACGCAGACCGCCTCCCGCCCGGGGTCCCAGACCCAAGATCGCGCCGAACTTTGAGCCTCCTAAGTCTTCCTAGCCCCCTTAGGAAGGCGCAGATGGCTGAGTCCCGCTGCGGCCGTACCGCCATCGAAATCGGCACGACCCACTCTCTCAGTCCCCTCAACAGAGGCGATTCGAAGAGTGTATTCAGCAGTCAATGAGCCGGTTACTCAACTCGCTCGCCTGCACACAAACGCCGTTCTCACGGTGACCCACACATATCTAAAAAAAAAGCATTATGTCTGTTTTTTGTTTTGTATGTAGGAAATGTGCCCACTACCCAATGCCCACCCCTACACATAAACACTACCCCCTCTGTGTGTCACACTCATCCAGGGTTAAAATCAATAAAGCTGGCTCATGCCGCTCGACCTATGAGTGTAGGAAAGGTGCCCACTTCCCAGTGTTCACCCCTACACATAAGCACAGTGTCTCACACCACCCCGGGGTCCATATCAGTCAAACCGGCCTCCGCCGTTCATGTTTTACATGTTTTACATGTAGGGAATGTGCCCGCTGTACAGTGGCCACCCCTACCTATGAACACGACTGTATCTGTGTTGCTAAGCGCTCCGTGCCTTCCGCCGCCGGGAAGCTGGATACAAAGCCGCTGCACGAAGTGCTGACTGCCCCATTGAACATGAGCTTGATGAACATAGCATGTCATCATGGCCGGGTCCCCGAGTCTCTGAATACCAGCGACCGGAACCCAGATTTCATTCTACCCCTGGCTATTCACGCGAAAACGTGGGAATCGATTCCAGGGGTCTCGAAATGGGTGCTAGAAATAGTAAAACGGGGCTATTCGCTACAATTCGCTCGCAGACCACCGCGCTTCACAGCACGGGTTGAAACCTCGGTGAATCAGGAAGTAGAACACCTACTTCGCGCCGAGATAGCGAATTTGCTAGGTAAAGGAGCGGTAGAGACCGTCCCCTTGGCAGAGAGCGAGTCGGGGTTCTACAGCCGTTACTTCTTAGTCCCGAAGAAGAACGGCGGGCTCCGCCCTATACTAGATCTCAGGCTTTTGAACAAAGCTCTTATGATACGCTCGTTCAAAATGCTCACAACCAGACAAATCCTCGCTCGAATCCGACCAGGGGACGGTTTATATCAGTGGATCTGAAAGACGCGTACTTTCAGATTCAAATAGCAGCCCGTCACAGGCCATTCTTGAGATTCGCCTTCGAGGGCCAGGCTTATCAGTACACCGTCCTCCCGTTCGGTCTGTCTTTAGCACCTCGTACATTTACGAAATGCATGGACACAGCGCTCGTGCCCCTCAGACGAAGGGGCGTGAGAATTCTGAATTATTTGGACGACTGGCTGATTTTAGCGCAGTCGAGGGAAGAACTGGTACTGCACAAAGCGCTATTGCTAGACCATTTAAATCAGTTGGGTCTCAGAGTCAACTGGGCCAAAAGCAATCTATCTCCCAGCCAGACAATGTCTTTTCTGGGAATAGAGTTGGACTCCAGGTCGATGCTGGCGCGCCTAACACGAGAGCGCACGGCAGTAATTCAGCGCCTAGCAGCGTCATTCATAGTGGGGAGGAATCTTCCCCTCAGAGTGTTTCAGAGGATGATGGGTCTTATGGCCTCAGCCTCAACGGTGCTACGGCTGGGTCTGTTATACATGCGCCCCTTTCAGCTTTGGCTGAGGCGGTGTGTTCCGGCGCAAGCATGGACATCAGGCTTGCTGCGCCTCACGGTGAATCAGACATGTGCATGAAACCGTGGATAAGAGCCGACTGGTATCAGTCCGGCGTGAACCTGGGTTTACCCTCAGTGGTCAAAGTAGTCTCGACAGACGCCTCCAACATGGGTTGGGGAGCCCTTTACGAAGGGAGGCCATCGATGGGCCTGTGGTCAGACGCAGAAAAGCGCCTACACATAAACTGTCTAGAGATGAAAGCGGTCGAGAATGCCCTGCAGTTTTTCCTCCCGGTGCTGAGGAGTCACCATGTTCTAGTCAGAACAGACAATATGTCAGTGGTGTCATATATAAACCGCCAGGGCGGCCTCAGGTCCCGGAGCCTTTTTGCAAGAGCAAAACGCCTCCTTATATGGGCCCAGCACAACTTGCGCTCGCTGAGAGCAGTGCATGTTCCGGGCGTCGTGAACGTGGGCCCAGACATGCTGTCCAGGGCCAAGCTTCCCCCAGGGGAATGGTCCCTGCATCCCCTGGTAGTACAAAACATCTGGGGCATCTTCGGCAGAGCGGAGGTAGACCTATTCGCGTCACAGGCCAACGCTCATTGCCCAATATTCTCTTCGAAAGAAAGGGACGCGCTGGCCCTAAACTGGCCCAGACGTCTTCTATATGTATTTCCCCCGGTCGCCTTGTTACCACAGGTAATCAAGCGAATCAGGGAGTGCAAATGCTCAATAATTTTGATAGCTCCACGCTGGGAGAATCAAGTTTGGTTCCCAGAATTTATAGAGCTGGGGAGCGCACCCCCATGGCCGATTCCGCTGAGGAAGGACCTGCTGTCTCAGGCCGAGGGCGCGATTTGGCACCCACACCCCGAGCTGTGGGCTCTACATGTGTGGGCGATCAATCACTAACATTTCACCTCCCTAAGGGAGTGATGAACACGATCACGCAGGCTAAAGCTCCGTCTACTAGACGGCTCTACGCGTCTAAATGGTCGGTGTTCGCTGAATGGTGTTCAGCTCATGAATTGGACCCAGTATGTGGCGAGGTAACGGTGGTGCTTTCCTTCTTGCAAGAGCTGCTGGACAGCGGGAGAACTCCATCCACGCTCAAGGTGTATGTGGCGGCCATAGCAGCTTTTACAAAGTCTGCAAATGGCCAGTCGCTGGGAAAGAACAACCCTTATAATCCATTTTCTCAGAGGTGCTAGGAGGCTGAATCCTCCTCGACCTTCATCGGTTCCAATTTGGGACCTTTCTACGGTCCTGGAGGCCATGAAAGGTAGCCTATTTGAACCTTTACATGCGGTGGAGCTAAAATACCTCTCCTTCAAAACCGTTTTTCTGCTGGCAATGGCTTCAGTAAAACGGGTGAGCGACTTACACGCGCTCTCTGTGAGTGCTACGTGTCTGGAATTTGGGCCTAATGACTCTAAGGTCATCCTCAAACCAAGACATGGTTACATCCCGAAGGAGCTTGCGACTCCGTTTAGAGCGCAAGTTATTTCCCTATCAGCCCTCCCTGCATCCTGCGGTGAGGACGGGGTTAATCTCCTTTGCCCAGTTAGGGCCTTGAGGATTTATGTGGAACGCTCCGCTGCCTTCAGGTAGACAGAGCAGCTTTTCGTTTCCTTCGGTGGTCGCGTTAAAGGGCTAGCCACTTCGAAACAGACCCTGTCCAGATGGACAGTTGATGCTATTGCATCAGCTTACGCCTCCAAGGGCCTAGATAGCCCCTTGGGCGTTAGAGCCCACTCGACTAGAGGCATGGCCTCGTCGTGGGCATGGACGAGCGGGGTTTCACTTCAAGACATTTGTATGGAAGCAGGCTGGGCCTCTCTGTCTACATTTATAAGGTTTTACAACTTGGAAGTGCCTGCCCTACAGGCTAGGCTGTTCTCAGTCTAATTATGCAGTATTAACTATGTCTACCCAACCCAGTTTGCCTAGACTGTTGATATATTGCAATGTCCTGTGGGCCAATGCAGTTCAAGGCTGATATATTGTCTTAACTAACTGTATGTGTATATGTGTAAGCACCTATCTTCATGTTACCGAGTTGTCACGCCCTGTGCATTCTGCCCTTGGGACATTTGTGTTGGACACTTAGCACGCACGGCGTTTTACATTGGGTTCCCGTAGCGTAAGCTAAACTTACGCAACATGAGAGTACTCTCGTAAGAGAACGACACTCGGTTACTAACGTAACCTCGGTTCTCTCTAGAGAGGGAACGAGTGTTGCGTAGCCTGCCATGCTTGTACAACGTTATGGTTTCGCTTCCAGTCGACTGAAATCAACCTGAGCGATGGGTATTTATAGGCTTAGGCCACACCCATATTGGCGGGCCATGACGTAGCGCAGGGAAGCCTTTCCATTGGCGCTGAAGTCATGGCAGACGCACTGATAGGTTGCAGCAGTTGCCGCAGAGCAGCCTATGGGCGCGCGAGCTGCCTCGCCTAGGTCTTGTTGTAAAGAAGAGATAGGATCCAAATGCAAACGAAAGTCAGAGTTTATTGAGAGAGAGCAAAATAATAGTTCTTCAAACAGGAACACAGGATGCTTGCAGATTATGCGGTAGAATAGTCTTTAGAAAGGAAAACAGAACAGACTCCGTAGATAAGTCCTCCAAGCGGGACAGCAACTCTCTCACAGCTCTCGCTCGTAGGGTGGAGTACAGCAGAACGTCAGGGAGATCGGCCGGTAGAGCTCAGACCTCTCGTCTCCTCGTAAAGAGCGGTAGTAGCAATGCAAAGACAACAGCACAGGGCGTTCGTCGACAGCGGGACAGCTGAACACAGTGTAGAACAGATGATTAGTAGAGAGAGAGATAAATGAGCTGACCTGAACCAGACTGTAGACAGGACTTGGACACGACAAGACAAGACAGAAACAGCAGGGTTTTGAGAAGAACCACTGGCATGATACTCTCACGAAATAATCTGGCAAATGACAAAGGGAACAGAGAACATTAAATAGCTAGCGGGGCTAGAGGAAGAACAGGAGAAAGGAATCAGCGCGATCACAGCTAATGAAAATCAGCTGAAGAGGGAAGAAGGGAAAAAAGAGAAAGTGACCGGCAGAGGGGGGAAAAGGAAAGGAAAAGCCAGAGAAAAGATCCAGACTCATGACAGGTCTGCTGCTGTAGCAAATGCGTTTTAAATTATAAAAAATTAAGGATAATTTTTGGCTTCAGTATTCTCGAGAAAAAGGAGTTTTTCCCGTAGCGTAAGCTAAACTTACGCAACACTCATTCCCTCTCTAGAGAGAACCGAGGTTACGTTAGTAACCGAGTGTCGTTTTCTGAAATGTTATGTTTAAATAGGCAAAATAGGCTTTAAAAAAAGAAAGTAAAATATAAACTAAATATATAATAAATATTTTTTAAATATCCTATTTGTTTTCATACAGAGAAACACACGTTTCAGTTGTTCAAGGCTTTGTATTAAATGGTTATTTTTATTTGACATTAAATACATCACATACTCTGTGTCTGATTATTATTTGTAACAACATGAACATAAAGGAAATAATATGATCAAATATACAGTCAAATGGGAAACACTTTATAACATGTTACACATTTATTAATATATTTTTTAAATAGTAAAACAAAGTTCGTATAGCTGTAGTATTGTTGAAGTAACAATAAACTACCGTGTTTGTATCCATTAACATCAAATCTTCTCATACTCTGTGTCGTTTAGTAGCCTATTGTTTGTTGTAAAAATATGAACGTAAAGGAAATAATACTATCACATATGTATACAGTCAAATGGGAAACACGTTATAACATTTTACAGATTTAGTAATATATTGCGCTTAAGTTTTTCACTGAGGAGCAAAGCAGTTGACCCAGCTGCGCAGAGGGGTACAGGAGCTGTGGCGACGGGACATGGCGTCTCCGTTCCCTCCTTCGAGGAACGAGGGTTACCTATGTAACTGAGACGTTCCCTTTCAGTCGGTCACGTTCAACGCCACATCGGACTGAACCGACTAATAGGAATCCCTACCAAAGTGCCACAGCTGCTGCCCCTTGAGAAAGCCTCCTGCCCCTTCTTGCCTGGAAGGACGATAGGAGAGGGCTTACACAGTATCTGTCACTGTTGTTCCGTGGTAACCCAAACAGTGAGACTATTGGATAACACTGGGAAAGCGTGCCCTCTCCGTTAGGAAGGAGAACGCTGCAGAAGCCACATTCTTCCCAGAAGGAGTTATGTGGAGAAACACATATACTAACTAACTCGAAGGTTGTACTGCATACGGGGACAACTGTGCTCTTGAACTGCATGCAACTGCCCGCTGGCGATAGAAGAGGCGGATGAGAGTGGTGAGGATTCTCTCCTCCCACTGCTCTCCGGGCCCTCTTCTGACCCAGAGTTAGATGAAACTGCTCTTTTATTGAAAATTTGGGTACCGCTGGTTTTGACGCCAGTGGCGGAACACAAACAAAAAAAACACAAGATTTCCCACCCGGCCCTCTTCCGGGGAAGATAGTGGTGTGGTCACCATCTCCTGAAGAGCAGTCCCCTCCATCTCTGGGTCACCTGTCATAGTCTCTTGCCTTTGGCTTTGCCACCCCTCTTGGCAGGGGCCTGGACGGGATAGGTGGCCTGCTTACGGCTAGATCCTCAGCGCCGCTTAGGTGGAGGCTGCTGCGCGGGAGTGAGGGCAAACGAAGGAGGATGCCCTCAGCAAAAAGCAAACTTAGGTGCAGCGGATGGGTGGAGGCAGCAGCTGACCGCGAGGCAGGATGTGCTTAATGGCCTCAGTCTGCTTCTGTACAGCAGAAGAGGCCTGTCTGGGACACGGGGGAGTTAAGGAACCTGAATTTGTCGGTCTCCCTCATGTCCGCCAGAAACAGCCAGATATGGCATTCATGGACCACCATCATGGACATCGCATGACCCACCGACCGCGCGGTCACTTTCGTCGATCAAAGCACAAGGCCCTTTGTGGCACGAAGTTCTTGGAGAACTTGGGGATCATGACTACCCGGTCTCCCTCATGTCCACCAGACACAGCCAGAGATGGCGTTCATGGACCACCATCGTGAACATCGCATGACCCACCGACCGTGCGGTCACCTTCATCGCTCAAAGCACGAGGTCCGTCGTAACACAAAGTTCTTGGAGAACTTGGGGATCATGACTACCCTTGTGCAGGTCCTTAAGTGTCTTGGCCTGATGAACCTGCAATAACGCCATGGCGTTCCTTCCGCACAGGCCTGGTAAGCCTTGCCTTGCCTTAAGAGATGTCTCACTGATCACAAGTTCAGTATGGCGTACCACAAGGCTCAGTACTAGGACCGTTGCTGTTCACTCTGTACATGCTACCCTTGGGAGATATCATTAGGAAGCATGGCATTAGTTTTCACTGTTATGCTGATGATCCTCAGCTCTATATTTCTTCACGCCCTGACGAAACTTACCAATTCACAAAATTAACGGAATGCATAGGTGATATAGAAAATTGGATGACTAGTAATTGCCTACTACTTAATTCTTAAAAAACAGATTCTAATTATTGGACAAAAAACTTCCTCATGTAATAATCTAGAATACTGTCTAACACTTGATGGCTGCTCTGTCAAGTCTTCGTCATCAGTTAGGGGTGTGCTCTTTGATACCAATCTTTCATTTGAAAGTCACGTGTCTAGTATCTGTAAAACGTCTCAGGTTACGACTGTAAGCGAGAACAGGGAACGAGACACTACGTCAGAATGACGCTATGGGGAACGCCTCAGGCGTGACAGGTGTCTGAAATAAATATCAACTCACGTCAATCATGTTGACCGGCGACAGCCCATGAATCATCAGCTTGATTGATTAACGTGCGACCTGGATGTATAAAGGGGAGCCTTGCACACATGACAACATCCTATCGTCTGAAGGGACTGTTGCAGGCAGGCCCCGAGGCATGGCAGGAAGACGTAGTGTCTCGTTCCCTGTTCTCAGGGAACATAGGTTACAGTCGTAACCTGAGACGTTCCCTTTCGAAAGGGAACTCTACACTACGTCAGAATGACGCTATAGGGAACGATATACCAACGCCACCATGCTAAGGGGAGTGCATGCCCTCAGGTCACACTGGGCTGTCAGTGACAGCATTCCCTACGGTCATAGCCCAAGCTAAAGGAAACCACAGAAAAACCTCACAGTTTTAAAGGAAGGTCTACGTGGGCCAGCTCAAAGGCCTAGGACCACAATTCAAAAACTAGAAAGGGTCCCTTCTAGGGAATGTAGCTAGGGGACCCGAGGGAACCCCAGCCAGTCACTATTCAGGGGAACGTGCCACCTGAAATGCCACCAGGCAGGCCTGACCTGGTGTCACTACATAAGACACTACAGTCCGGCCACTTCCTGTCTGTCCGAAGACAGAGCCTCTGGACAATTGCCTTAGGAAGGCATCCAACCCAAGGGACTGCGAAGCAGGCAGTGAACCACTCATCCCGGATCTCAGAGACGGGTCATCCTGGAGAGTATGACTCAGCATAGTGCTTTACAACCCTTGCCAGCGAGGGGAGTTTCTCTACTCGATCCATGGATCTACCCAGTGTTTGTGTTTCGAAACACTGAGGAGGCCTGTGAGGGCCTAAAGGGAGCTTACCTCCAGGAAGGCCTGGTAGGACCTCTAACCTGGCGACCACAACATGGGGGAGCTTGTATTCAACCACAATATGTGGGAGCTTACCTTCAGGAAGGCCGGTGAGGCCTCTGACCTGGCGACCACAGCATGTGGGAGCTCATATCAGGAAGGCCGGTGAGGCCTCTAACCTGGCGACCACAGCATGTGGGAGCTCCTATCAGGAAGGCCGGTGAGGCCTCTAACCTGGCGACCACAGCATGTGGGAGCTCATATCAGGAAGGCTGGTGAGGCCTGTAACCTGGGGACCACAACCTGTGGGAGCTTACTTTCAGAAAGGCCCTAGAACCGAAGTCTGGGCCACGTAAGAAAGGGAATTAAGCGTACAGCGCACAACCCTTACCATAAATATGGATTATAGAAAGTACATGAAAGAAAGTGCATGTACTTAGCCATTCTGAATCCAAGAAGGCCTGATGAGGCCTGTAACCTGGCGACCACAGCATGTGGGAGCTCATACTCGGGAAGGCTGGAGAGGCCTGTAACGCGGTGACCACAGTGTGTGGGAGCTCATCAGAATGTGGAAGTTAGCTAGAGAAAGGCGTCTGTCGTAATATACGTGACGACAGGACGCATCTAGAGTGGGAACCGAGGTGAAAGACCAGGGTCTGAGCCACATAGGAAGGGACCGAAGCGTACAGCGCATGACCCTTACCATAAAAATGGATTTTAGAAAGTACACAGGACGTTAGTCGTGTGACTTACCATAAGCATGGGTCTAAGAAAAATAGATGAAGTAAAAGGTGCATGTACTTCATCACTCTATATTCAGGAAGGCCTAGTGAGGCCTATAACCTGACGACCACAGTATGTGGGAGCTCATACTCAGGAAGGCCTGTGAGGCCTAAAACCTGGCGACCACAGTAAGTGGGAGCTCGTTTACAGGAAGGCCGGAGAGGCCTGTAACCTGACAGCCACACAATGTGGGGCTACCTTCAGAAAGGCCTAACAAGGCCTGTAACCACAGAATGTGGGAGATAGCTTAAAAGGGAGGCGTCTGTCGTAAAACATAGTGACAACAAGACGCATTTAGAGTGGGACTTGAGGTGAAGAACCGGAGTCTGAGCCACGTAAAAAAGGGAATGAAGCAGAAGCGCATTACCCTTACCATAAATATGGATTTTAGAAAGTAAACGAAACGAAAGTGCGTGTACTTATGCCAGTCCGAATCCAGGAAGGCCTGGTGAGGCCTCTAACCTGGCGACCACAGCATGTGGGAGCTCGTACTCAGGAAGGCCGGTGAGGCCTGTAACCTGGCAACCACAGCATGTGGGAACCCATGATCAGGAAGGCCAGATGAGGCCTATAACCTGATGGACACAATGCGTGGGAGCTCACATTCAGGAAGGCCTGATGAGGCCTGCAACCTGACATGTGGAAGCTCACAACCAGTGAGGCCTAAACCCTAGCGACCACAGTGCGTGGGAGTTCACATTCAGGAAGGCCTGGAGAGGCCTGTAACCTGACATGTGAAAACTCATAACCAGGAAGGCCTTTAGGAAGCCTGAAGCCTGGTGACCACTGAATGTGGGAGCTTAACACTCAGGAAGGCCTGTGAGGCCTGAAACCTGGCGACCACAGTATGTGGGAGCTCATACTCAGGAAGGCCTGTGAGGCCTGTAACCTGGTGACCACAGTATGTGGGAGCTCATACTCAGGAAGGCCTATGAGGCCTGAAACCTGGTGACCACAGTAAGTGGGAACTCACATTCAAGAAGGCCGGATGAGGCCTATAACCTGACATGAGGAAGCTCATAACTAGGAAGACCTGCGACCACGGTGTGTGGGAGCTCATACTCAGGATGGCCGGGTGAGGCCTGTAAACTGGTGGCCACAGTATGTGGAAGCTCACATTCAGGAAGGCCAGGTGAGGCCTGTAACCTGACATGTAGAAGCCCATCACCAGGAAGGCCGGTGAGGCCTGTAACCTGGCGACCACAGTATGTGGGAGCTCATAACCAGGAAGGCCTGGCGAGGCCTGTAACCTGGCGACCACCGTGTGTGGGAGCTCATATTCAGGAAGGCCGGTGAGGCCTGTAACCTGGTGACCACAGTATGTGGGAACTCACATTCAGGAAGGCCAGATGAGGCCTGTAACCTGATGACCACAGTATGTGGAAGCTCACATTCAGGAAGGCCGGTGAGGCCTGTAACCTGACATGTGGAAGCTCATAACCAGGAAGGTCTGGTGAGGCCTATACCCTGGCGACTACAGTATGTGGGAGCTCATATTCAACCACAGTATGTGGGAGCTCATACTCAGGAAGGCCTAGTGAGGCCTATGACCTGATAACCACAGGATGTGGGAGCTCATATTCAACCACAGTATGTGGGAGCTCATATTCAGGAAGGCCTGGTGAGGCCTCTGACCTGATAACCACAGTATGTGGGAGCTCATACTCAGGAAGGCCTAGTGAGGCCTATGACCTGATAACCACAGTATGTGGGAGCTCATATTCAAGAAGGCCTGGTGAGGCCTATAACTTGATAACCACAGTATGTGGGAGCTCATTCAACCACAGTATGTGGGAGCTCATACTCAGGAAGGCCTAGTGAGGCCTATGACCTGATAACCACAGTATGTGGGAGCTCATATTCAAGAAGGCCTGGTGAGGCCTATAACTTGATAACCACAGTATGTGGGAGCTCATACTCAGGAAGGCCTAGTGAGGCCTATGACCTGATAACCACAATATGTGGGAGCTCATATTCAAGAAGGCCTGGTGAGGCCTATAACTTGATAACCACAGAATGTGGGAGCTCATATTCAACCACAGTATGTGGGAGCTAATTTTCAGGAAGGCCTAGTGAGGCCTATGACCTGATAACCACATTATATGGGAGCGATATTCAAGAAGGCCTGGAGAGGCCTATAACTTGATAACCACAGTATGTGGGAGCTCATATTCAGGAAGGCCTAGTGAGGCCTATGACCTGATAACCATAATATGTGGGAGCTCATTCAACCATAGTATGTGGAAGCTCATATTCAGGAAGGCCTAGTGAGGCCTATAACCTGATAACCACATTACTCCTTGACAGTCAATTCCTGGGAGCTCACCTCAGGGAGGCCCAAGCGCTGTCCGGTTGCAAAATGGGGACTGTCTGGTCAAGGAGGCCTGATAAGACCTACTACCTGACCATCGAAGAAATATTTAGATTTACTCTCTTACCCACAACATTTTGCCCCAGACTCTAAAAAAGGAGACGTGGTCTGAAAAGAAACAGAAATATGTTAATTTCATATTTTACAAAAAGACCAGAATTACACCTGCTCTTTTTGTTCACTGCTCATCATTTTAATTCCTCAATTAAAATGCAGCCAAAAACACTGGATAACAGCCTATCTGGATGATAGGCTGAATTACTAAATATCTAACTTCTTAAAAGTCAGATAATATTCCATCATTTTAATTCATAGAATTAAATGCAGCCATAATCACCAGACAATACTGTTTTAACATGTATACGTTCTCGTAATCTACACACTGCCTCGGCAAGCGCGAGAAACGAGCCGTTAAAATATATTTGGCTTTCATCCCTCGAGAAGAAAGTCAACAGGTGCGAGGTTGAAACATCCGACAGCGCACGTTTTTTTTTTTTTTTTTACGCGCGCCGAGATATTTCTTAATGAACACTGCCAGCACCCTCAGGAACTGACTGTGAACGCCTCGTACCCAAACAGTATTGTTTCACAGATCGCGCGCATCCAAGGGGCTCAGATGCTGAACCCTCCTCCCTCGAGAAAAGGGTCCGACGAGAGCGGAGCATCTTTAATGGCAGCGTCAGCAGCCATGTCACCCTGTAGCCCAAGACTGGTTGCCCACTGAAGCTAAGCAGGGCTGAGCCTGGTTAGTACCTGGATGGGAGACCTCCTGAGAAAACCAGGCTGCTGCTGGAAGAGGTGTTAGTGAGGCCAGCAGGGGGTGCTCACCCTCTGGTCTGTGTGGGTCCTAATGCCCCAGTATACTGACGGGGACACTATACTGTCAAAGAGCACCGTCCTTCGGATGAGACGTAAAAACCGAGGTCCTGACTCTCTGTGGTCATTAAAAATCCCAGGATGTCTTTCGAAAGAGTAGGGGTGTAACCCCGGCATCCTGGCCAAATTTGCCCAGTGGCCTGGCCTCTGTCCATCATGGCCTCCTAATCATCCCCATACACTGATTGGCTTCATCACTGTCTCCTCTCCACCAGTAAGCTGGTGTGTGGTGGGCGTTCTGGCGCAATATGGCTGCCGTCGCATCATCCAAGTGGATGCTGCACATTGGTGGTGGTTGAGGAGATTCCCCCTTCTATGTAAAGCACTTTGAGTGCCGAGAAAAGCGCTATATAAATGTAATGAATTATTATTATTATTATTATTTAAATGAAAAACGCTCACAGTTTGCACAAGAGGCTCTCTCGAGAGCCTCCCGCGCGCTTCAGCGATATTCTCAAAACAGACAAACAGTCCCTGAAGACGAAAAGATGTTGTCATATGTGCAAGGCTCCCCTTTATACATCCAGGTCGCGCGTTAATCAATCAAGCTGATGATTCACGGGCTGTCGCCGGTCAACATGATTGACGTGAGTTGATATTTATTTCAGACACCTGTCACGCCTGAGGCGTTCCCCATAGCGTCATTCTGACATAGTGTAGAGTTCCCTTTCGAAAGGGAACCACATTTTTCCATCTTAAATATAAATGACATCATATGCTCTCATTGACAAATGCTGAACAATTAGTTCATGCGTTCATGGCATCAAGGCTAGATTATTGTAATGCTCTTATGGGTGGTTGCCATGCACGCTTAATAAACAAATTACAGATGGTCCAAAACGCAGCAGTTCGAGTTTTTACCAGAACCAGGAAGTATGACCATATTAACCTGATTCTGTCAACACTGCATTGGCTCCCTATTAAACCGTATAAATTAAAAAATTTAGCTGTTTACTTACAAAGCACTAAATAGTTTAGCTCCGCAGTACTTGAGCGAGCTCTTAACGCATTATAGTCCTTCACGTCTATTGCGATCTCAAAATTCCGGCCAGTTGATAATACTTAGAATATCAAAATCGACTGCTGGCGGTAGATCCTTTTCCTATTTAGCACCAAAACTTTGGAACAGTCTTCTTAACATTGTCCGGTAAGCAGACACACTCTGTCAGTTCTAAGCTAGACTAAAAACACATATCTTTGGCCTAGCATACACATAACACATTATAGACTTCTATAATTCAATGTTAGGCTGCATAGATTAGGTCAGCCAGAACCGGGAACACTCCCCATAAATCCTGATGTACTCGTTACATCATAAGAAGAATGGCGTCTACGCTAATATTAGTCTCTCTGTTTATCCAGAGGTTTTACCGCATTCCGCCGGATCCAGGCCGTATTCAGATCTGATGAAGGACCTGCGCCTGGATGCGACGACAACGCAGTCCTGAAGTGTCAACTAGTCTCTCCCCTGTGAAGGCCTCCCTCCCCTCCCTTTACCTCTGTGCAGATAAAACGTTGTCTGGATAATTCCGGTTCGCGTGGCTACGCGGAAGCGATAAACATTCTGTATTATACATTTTAAGGCCAGACAAGTAGTTTGTTGAGTGTTGGTTTGTAGGGAAGGACTACATGCCTGCGCACTACACGCCTGCGCACATATATTTAAATGAGAATAACTATAGACTGAACTCGTAATACGCAGCCTATTCTCGTTAGCATATTGATTACTTTTCTTGGGCTGTTTTTACTATTTTACATTTGTTTCTTTGTTTTAAAATTAATCTTAGCTTAGTTGTTCTTTAGGTGTTTCTGTGTTGTTTTTGCTGCTTTTATTTTTATATGCTTGTTCTGTAAAGCACTTTGGTCTGTCTAGTGGCTGTTTAAATGTGCTATATAAATAAATGAACTTGAACTTGAACTTGAACTACGCATGTGCACGCCATCAGCGTTCTCACAGGTGGGGGTCCCGTTCGGCCTCCTCATAGAGATCAATATTATAAAGCTTGTTTTGAGGAAAATTGGGTTGTATCTCGTTGTCTACGTTACTATGATTGTAAATAGGTGTCATTTGTGTTTTAACAATGTTTATCGATCCGGGAAGTGTTGATCTGTAAATATATTGCCAACTTACTGAACTCCTTGATTTAAGCACCCACTGACAGCATTTCATATTTAGTCCAAGTTCAAACTCTATGAACCGCTCCATTGTTAAAGGAACACTCCACCGTTTTTTGAAATAGGGCTTATTCACCTTCTTTCCTACATTTAGATAGGTGGGCAAATGCATTTTTGTCTCAGTGCATGCATTGTTTTAGTTTGACAGGGTCGGCGCTAGCTTAGCTTAGCATAATGAATGGAATCTTTTGTTGTCAGCTAGCATGTCCTGAGTAAAAGTGATACATAAAAAAAAAAAACCCCACCTAATTACTTCTTGTGGCCTGCGTATTCACAACAAGTACAAATAGCGATGCAGATTAACACTAGACGATTTCCTATGCAGATATTGACTTAGGACTATGTTAGGGGGAAGCACAGGTGAAGCACTGCTACTTGGGCGCAGAGATATCACGCCCAAGTAGCAGTGCTTCGCCTGTGCTTCCCCCTAATATAGTCCTTAATATATAAGTCAATATCTGCCTAGGAAATCGCCTAGTGTTAATCTGCATCACTATTTGCACTTGTTGTGAATACGCAGGCCACAAGAAGTAATTAGGTGGGTTTTTTAATTTTTATATCACTTTTACTCAGGACATGCTAGCTGGCAACAAAGGATTCCATTCATTGTGCTAAGCTAAGCTAGCGCCGACCCTGTCAAACTAAAACAATGCATGCACTGAGACAAAAATGCATTTTCCCACTTATCTAAATGTAGGAAAGAAAGTGAATAAGCCCTATTTCAAAAAACGGTGGAGTGTTCCTTTAATGTGCGGAGCTGTCTGAAACACTGCCAGCGGGACATTAAACAGGAAGTGTTTGTCAGAGCTCACAACAGTTTTTGCGAGGGAACGCAAATATCTTTGCTAGGGAACGCAAAAGTTCCCTTTCGAGAACGGTTCACTCGTATTGCGTCGCTAGACGCTATGGGAAAACACCTTTTCTCGAGAATATTGAAGCCTTTATTTCATAACGCAGTGCAGCTGCACAGCCAGCACAGTGCAGAGTTGTATAACGTGCTGATTGGCTGGGCTGTGGGAACTGCACGAACCTATGGCGAAGCGGCGAGGACGCGCAAACCAATCAGGGCGCTTCTCGCCTCGCACGTGGCTATTGACTATATAAGCAGCCCATTTCGCCATAGGAATCAGATTTAATCTCCTTCAGCGACGACTCACCTCTTCGCTGATCTTCTCCTGCTTGAAAGCCTTCTCGCCATCGAACGAGCCCAGCAGGCTTCCTGCACAGCGCTTCTGACTCGACGCCGTCATCTGCTGATTCGCCGTTTCCCTGCGGCCATCCGGCGACGTATCCTTTTAACGAGCAAAACTACCTAAAAGCCAAACTTCCGTCTGAAAGAGCAGCACGGCGTTGTTTCAAATGCCGCGCCCCTACTGTGTTACATGCAGAGCCCTTCTGCATCGCACAGACGAGCACTGTGAGTGCGTTTCCTGCCTGGGCAAAAACCATGCACAAACTGCACTCACTCAGGGCAGCTGTTCTAATTGCGAGAACATGCCACTCTCCTCTCTGCACTCACGGCTAGCTTTTTAGAGAGAGCGACCCCGCCCCTCGCGCCCTCCCGTTTCCCACCTCCCAGGGTACCCGGGGACATCCCGGAAAGAGTCCTAAGCACTATCGCAGAGGCTACAGGTCTGTCCACGAGACGCCTCTATGTCCTCAAGTGATCAGTGTTCACCAGCTGGTGCTCAGCTCGGAACCTAGACCCCTACTCATGTGAAGTACCACTGGTACTTTCATTTCTACAAGAGCTACTAGACACGGGTCATAAGTATACGTGGCTACTGGACACACACTCTAAGTATATGTGGCGGCCATAGCAGTGTTCCATGCTCCTGTAGCCGACCTGGTCGTACGCTTCCTCAAGGGGGCCAGGAGGCTGAACCCGCCTTGTCCTCCCTCTATACCCTCATGGGACCTATCCACGGTCCTCAGGGCCCTTAGGGGACCCCCTTTCGAGTCGGCTGACTTAAAGTTACTTTCGCTAAAGACCGCACTCCTGATAGCCCTAGCATCGGTCAAGTGAGTGGGCAATTTGCAAGCGCTCTCCATTAACGCTTCCTGCCTTGACTTTGGGCCCAACAACTCCAAAGTCGTCCTCAAACCAAGACATGGCTATGTACCCAAGGTGCTCTCAACTCCGTTCAGGGCCCAGGTCATTTCACTGTCTGCCCTTCCTCTGTCGGAAGACGATAGAGAATTAAGTCTACTCTGCCCCATCAAGTTTATATAGAGCGTTCTGCCCCGTTCAGGCAGCCGGAACAGCTCTTTGTATGCTGCGGCAGCCGCACCAAAGGGCTATCGGTCACGAAGCAAAGATTGTCACGTTGGATAGTAGATGCTATCTCTTTGGCCTACGCCTCAATGGGCCTTCAATGCCCCATAGGTGTCAGGGCTCATTCCACAAGGGGTATGTCGTCTTCATGGGCATGGTCCAGTAGTGTACCAATTGAAGACATTTGTGCGGCGGCCGGCTGGTCTTCGCCGTCCACATTTGTGAGGTTTTACAACTTGGAGGTGCCGGCTCTGCAGGCATGAGTCCTTTCTATCTAGGAGATCTTGGCCCCTGAAGGGCCCAAGCCTCTAGGTATCCCTTTGTGGGCTCCGACATTTGTCCGGTCCCCGTTGGTTTTGACTTTTAGTTCTACTATAAGCCTCGGGCTTCACAGCCCCAGACGGTAGTTCAGAGCGAAGTCATCAGCTAATAGCACGGCGTTTTGAAATGGGTTCCCATAGCGTCTAGTGACGCAATACGAGTGAACCATTCTCAAAAGGGAATGTACTCGGTTAATAACGTAACCTCGGTTCCCTGAGAGTAACGGGAACGAGTATTGCGTAGATGGCCGTGCTATTAAGCTTCACGTTCAGGTACTGTTGCTTCAGTTGATTTAACCTGATTCCTATGGCGAAATAGGCCGCTTATATAGTCAGTAGCAATGCCCAATTTGGTGGTTTTTTGCCGCGCGAGGTGGGAAGCACCATGATAGGTTCACGTGGCTTCGCCATAGGTTCGTGCAGTTCCCGCAGCCCAGCCAATCAGCACGCTATACAGCTCTGTACTGTGCTGGCTGTGCAGCTGCACTGCGTTTTAAAATAAAGGCTTCCTAATTCTCGAGAAAAGGAGTTTTCCCATTACGTCTAGCGAAGCAGTACCGTTACTCTCAGGGAACTGAGGTTACGTTAGTAACCGAGTGCGAGGGAACGCAAAGTTTCTCGAGGGAACGCAGACGATTTGAAAATTCTTTTTTTCTCCCACCACCATGTCCTTTTAGGGGCTTGTTTGTTATTGAGTGTGTGTGCACATGTTTTTATATCCTGTGTGTGTGTGTGTGTGTGAGAGAGAGAGAGAGAGAGAGAGAGAGAGAGAGAGAGAGAGAGAGAGAGAGAGAGAGGGAGTGTATTGAATGAGTATATTTAGCCTCCTGTGCACTTGTAAGTGAGCTGTTAAGGAGTTTTGTTTTCTGATATCGTCCATCGTGTTGACTTTCAAAATCCCAAAAGTTGCAGTTTACCAACCTAGGTTAGGTTGTGACATGTTTCTGTTTATCTCTGAAAACAGTTTTGACAGGTGTATTTTTCTGTTTTAGCAAGCTATCAATTTTATTGCTGTACCTCCACGCCAAAAATAACAATATTCTCATTCATAATTAGTGTATATTAAATGTAATCATAGGCTTCTACTCTACAAGTATGTGCTTATTCTGTGCAATATATAGTTTTTTGTGTCAACTCAAATTTTGTCACATCGTCCTTCAACCTTGTACTGGCGCTTTAATTATGCTCCAGCTGCTGAGCAGCACAGCAAAAAAAAACTTGACGCCAAAAAACAACAACACTGAAACGCTTTATTATTTTATTTGTTTCGTGCACAACCGACGAACTTAACATTGGCTGAAAGTAGCAAGCTAATGTTAATTGTGGGGCTACTGCTCGGTATAAGTTTTCAAGAATATTATGGCCTATGCAAATAGCCTAGGCTACTAAAACGAACACCAAAACTTAACATGAACTGTAAAAAATTATAGCAATTTATGCAAAAAATAAATAAATAAATAATGATGGAAAGCTGTCAGTCTGCACGTGTCTTACCTTGACCACATTCTTCCATATGAATATATTTTCTGTTCTGATCACCAATCAGAGGCCGCATTTTTATTATGTCATCATGTAGACTTCTTACAATGTATTTTACAGTATTTAAAAAATATAAAAATACAAAACACTAATGTATTTTGATACAAAATATTAAGTAATTTTCATCATCCCTATCAAATACAAATTACAAAATCGTATTTTATATTTGAAATACGTATTTGAAACCATTTATCATAAATAGCCTACTGCTAATCCCTGACTAGAAAGTGAAAGTAAAAACATCTGACGCTGAACTAACGGTGCGTAATCTTTCAGAGACGATGAGAGCTGAATCTACTTCAGCGTGCTGATAACGGTAGGAAGTTATTTTCTTAATATTTATCTTGTGGCTCATAAGTAGTGAAAAATGAGAAGAGACGTATTTCGTGTTCAAAAGTTGTTTTGGAAATGAGAAGTTAATCTACTCCGTTTCGCGTAACGCCCTTCAGCCGTGACTTAGGCTATTCACAGCACTGCCTCGAGTACCTTATTGCTACATAACATTCTTAAAAAGAAACATTATATATTTCTTATGTTTCTCAGAGTCAGAGACCATAAAACCAGAGTAAATGGTAGCATTTTCACTGACATTCTCTGACTGTTGGTCACAGTATAGCAAGTTAAGCAAGGCCTATAGGCTATTCAGTACTTATTTTACAATAAATTATTGGTTAAATCAGTTGATCATTAGCTTGTTTAGGTTTGATGAGGACAGCAAGCAAACTTTTTTTAATTTATTTTTATTTTTTGCTTGTCATTGACAAATAGTTGAGTCGTTGCTCATGTTGCACAACATGTCAGAGCAAAGACAGTTCGTTGAAAACTCGTGCCAGGCGTTTGTGGTGAAATTAAACCGTTTCAGCAAGTCATATCTGAAGATCTTAAATTATTATGAACTGTGTTTTTATTTTGGAAGAATGCTTATCAATAATATTTTGATGAGTTAGGCTAATTTGTTTTTTTCTGGCATTTTCCCTTTTTCATTGCCATTTTCTTGTAGTGCAATGGTATTAAATGTAAATATCTGATAGTAAAAGAAGTAGGCTAAACAAAATGCTTAGTAGGCCTACATAATTTGACATTGTAAAAGTGTAATAATTATAGCTATACTGTAAGAATCATCTGCTGTATCCGTGCCCTGTTTTATTTTTAATTTTATTTTTAACTTGTATATTTAATGCAGAAATTTGAACTTGCTACACTGAAATGGCTTAGGTTTTACAATAAGCTTTCATTTGTTAGCATTAGTTAACATGAACTAACAATCATTCGACCGCATTTATTAGTCAGTATTTTCAACATTTAGACTAATTTAGGGACGCTATGGATATGTGTCCCTCAAGTGACAGCACTGATATGTCCCAAGCAATAAGTTCGATCAAAACTTAAAATATATTTATATACCACTGTTATCCGGTTGTGTCTTGTGATTTTTATGTATTAGGCTTAGCCTATTTTATTTATTCAGGAAACATCTTATTTAGATTAAAATCTCTTACAAGAGCGCAATTCATAGTAAATAAACGGTTAATATCTCTGAGTCCCGCCTGCTAACACACATCGCTAAACTGATTGGCTTTGTTTTTTCTTTCTAACTTGTGAGAGGCTCTTGTGTGAACCGGCAATGCTCCTCCGAAGGAAACCTAGATGCGGGAAGCTAGGGAGAAATCAACAGTTCTGTGCAACAAAAAAAAAAAAAAAAAAAAAAAATCAGTTTTTACTATTGTATTACAATCGCGGGACAAGTGGCAAACAATCGTTAGTTTCAGAGAGAGAGAGAGAGAGAGAGAGAGAGAGAGAGAGAGAGAGAGAGAGATTGTGTATGTTTAAGTGTGTGTGTAAGACTGTGATTCTTAGACTATGGACACTTTTATGTAGGCCTACTTATGTCATATTTTTAAAAATACATATAATTTTGGACAAATTCCTCTTTCTTTTTCAAACTAACAATAAAACCTCCTTAAAAACTTTTTACTACCTTTCTATTATATTTTTTCATACTTTTCAACCTCCTAATAGGTGTCAAAATCACTGTTTTCTCCTTGTCGCACACCCAGGCTTTTTAACTTCAACAATGAAAATACAGTTTAAAAATATGACTTATCTGGTAACTATTAATATACCTAAATTAAGCACTAGTAAAATAATTAAAATACATTATAGTATTTAATGTGAGACCACCATCAATATTACTTTTTATACAAAATATAGCTGTCGCACAGTATTGGTGTCATTTCCACCACAACACTGTAATGTCCCTTTAAAAAGTTTGTGTGAAAGATTGTTTCGGTGGTTTCTATGGAAATGTTCAGAGACATCAGAGCACATGTTGGACATGGATTTTCATCAAGAACAAAATAAGAAAAATCAAGGTAAATATTGCTTGATCAGTTAATATATTTATTCTACGTCATTTCCAAACATGCTGTACCTTCATGGGTGTTTTTAAAAAGTTAAACATTTTAAGTTAAATAAGAGTATTTTGCATACATGAAATGCTAAGTATTAATTCAAAGCTAATCAGTGAAGCTATCTTCCATTTTTTTCACAAAAAACTACAGAAATGTCATTTCCACCACACTGCCCTCTGTGGTGGAAATGACATTTATGGTTACAAAGGACAATTGATATGGATTGCAAGAGTAGATTTGTGTAATACTTTTTATATTATAATATTATAATAAATTACAATACTTTTTATATTTATATTATAATATTATTTTTATTTCTAAATTATACTTTTATATTAATTGATTTTTATTTAGATAAATGAAAATTCAATTTTGTTGCATCATTTATTGCTTATATTTTTGCCTTGCCATCAGTTGTGTCAGTTATTTACAGTATGCACTGTAACCGTTCATCTGTGAGACAAATCAGTTGTAAACATCAAACTCGGCTCTACACTAAAAACAGGTGTGGTTATGTTTAATGACTTTGTGAATTGAGTTTACTGAGTGTGATGAGTTTAAGAGTTTTTCTAATAAATATATCTACTGTTTCTCTATATTAACGTTAATTCATTGTCATTTCCACCACCACCCTGTCATTTCCAGCACCACACACATTTTATTTTAAATATTTAAAAAGTTCTCATCACACATTAAAAAGGTATCCACAATTTACGAGATCATGCTCTACTTAATATAAAAATTCAAGTTATTTATTTTCTAATAAGCTCTTGCCCAAACCAATATTACATTTCAGAGTGTGACAGGTGTACAGTTCAGCATTTGGTCCTTAGGGCAGTTCATTTATCTCATTGACAAATGTATAATCATTGTAAATTGTGGAAAAACTGATAAAACTAGTTACAAAAAATTATCTTAGACAATTCTTGAGTGGCATAATTATTCTATTTTTAAATAACAGCTGTATATTGAGATGTGGTGGAAATGACATTTGTTCATTGCAGGTCGGAAAAAAATTTAAAATATGAACAATTTCTCTTGTAATCTAAGTTTGTCCTCTTACAGACCTTAAAACTAGACAAATTATTTAAACTTATGAGACTGTGTTACGTTATGTTCAACTTCACAAGACTAAAAGTGCCCCTAGTTGAAGAAACGCCCAGGGACAAAATGTCCCTATGCACCACAAGGATGGCAATATCCGAAATAGCCTACTTGTCCTTGTGGGGATTTTTTTATTATTATTTGTAAAACAGCTGAAAATGTAAAAATGCCGAAAGTTTTCTGTGATAGGCAGGGTTAGTGTAGGGGGATATAATATACAGTTTGTACAGTATAAAAATCATTATGTATGTAAAAAGTCCCCATAAAACATAAAAACACAACATTGCTTGGTCTTGTTGAAATGAGAGGACTGTTTGATGAAGTTGAAACCCTTGTTATCCCAGTCTCATCAGCTGAGGCTGAAAGAAGTGTCAGTGCTCTTAGGAGACTGAAAACATGGCTCAGAACAAAGGCACAAGTGACACTTAACAATAGTGTTGTGTGCCATGTCCAACAGGCAGGGGCGGACTGGCCATCTGGAGCACCGGGACTTTTCGCCGCTGGCCAATGTGGGCCGGTCCACCCAGTATACAAATATATATATTTTTAAATGACTGATTAATATTACATCTCTACGCAAATGGATGAGTGAGTTGATCGCACATGAAACCGTTTGTTTAAAACGGATGTTTGTAGTGAAATTAACATATTTATGTAGTCTGGATGCCAGCCGAATTTAGCCCCGCCCACACAAATTTTAGGTCGGGAATTTGATCCGTTGTGGAGCTATTATGCCCGAACAAAAGCTGATCGGACCAATCAAATTGTCAGGGCGGGCTTTAAACGATGATGGACAGATGATCAACAGTAACGTAATCATCCACGTCACCAAAGAGCGCTTGGGTTGAATTCGTTTACAACAAAGATGGCTGCCGCTGGAGAATTGAGATTTCACGAGTTCACACTTACAAATAAGTCAGATAGAATATATGCATATTTGGCGTGCTGTCCGAGGAGAACAAGTTGTGCTGGTTGTAGGTCTATCCAATTGAGTGCAGGAGGCATTAGGCTTGTTTTGAGATGACCAAAATCTGCGCAGAACCGATCACCGGTGATCAGCGCGAGATGCATGCCGGTTAGAAATGTGTCCGAGTGCGGTCCGCCTTGCTCTAATGTCATGCTGACGTATGTCAAAAAACTCTCGCGAGCGCAAGGCGGACGTGTCGGATTCTGCAGTCGAGTGCAGTTGCTCTCCACTGACTGTGCTAATCAAAAGCACGATGGGAAACGACACAGCTTAATGCTCATTGGCTTAAACAACCTTGATGTATTGTTCTCTTTTAAAAAAATTGATTTTAAAACTCTGATATCATATTTTATGTGTATACGTTATGTGTGAATATTCCCAAACCCAAACTATCTGAGTGCGATTTCTATGGGTTAAGCATTGTCATTTTTATTTAAAAAGAAAACACATATGTCTGTATTAAAGAAAAAATGATTGATAAACGTATTTGGAATGGAATTAAATAAGTACTTTGGGTGTCTTGTTCATTATATATTTTTTCATATAAAAGCAACAGAACTTAATTACATCCAGTTTTTTTAGCAACACTGTGCACGAGCGTGAATCCCGCGATATCCATCTTTGATCTCGCAGGTGTCAGATCCACTGCGAGAAGAGAGAACTGTCCGGCTTGCCTGCACTTTTTTCACTCCTCTCACTGCAGCCGCCTACTCTCGCATACATTTCAGGCCAGACGAGGCAAGGCGCATCTGAAACAAGCCTATTCTAACTAGAATCTGAGTTTGACGACGTCAGTCTAATGTATATGAGCCATTCTACAGAATTGGTGCAAACTGCTGTCCGACAACCAAAAAACACATTTAAAAAGCATTTAAGTATTCAAATTTGAGATGTTTACTAAGATCCTTCTATTATATATTGAATCCCACAATAATATTTAAAATATTAGTAAGCTTAATATATATAAAATAAATCTTTATTGGGTACTTTTCATTGGGAGGTGGCTGTCCCGAACCCTAACCCCTAAATTTCAACTTGTGAAAATTATATTGAAATATTATTATTTTATTTATTTTTTTCATTGTTGTTTTTAAAATTATCTTTTGGATTTCTTTTAAAAAGTATGAAAATGTATGTAAAACCACATACTGATTTTAACCACACCCCTACATTTTTTATCAAGAAATATTATTGTGTGCCTCTCTCTCATAGCATATCTTTCATTATAGGTACGTACCATTATTTTGAGGCCGGTGGCGTGATTACTGATGAGCAGCACTGTGAGACGCACCGGTCTCGTGGGCTATCTCTCACGGTCCACGGAGGAGCGGGAATTTTCTTAGCAATGCTATAATAACGCACATCAACCGATCACTTGTTTAGCATTTATGTAAACATTACATTCAGATTCTTCAATCGGAATGAATTCAGTTAGATTGAAACAAAAGGTGTTCATGTAAACAATGAATGGCGACTGTAGAAAGCAGATACTGAATCCCGGACATTTTGGACGATCTCGACGGCCGGACATGTCCGGGAAAAAGAGGATGGTAACCCTTATTACTCAGCTTTCTCCACAGAGCAAGAGCCTGTTGGCTTACCTTCCAAAAAAAGATGGCCGACACTATGTGTACATTCTGTGAGTGAGATCCCACCCTCTATGGGCTGGTTGAAGACATGCGGAACAGCTCCTTCTACTGGCTGTAGTTTCTAGCCTCTGGCCAAAAAATCCTCTGATGACGCAAAATGACATTTTTTGCGTCATCGGAGGATTTTTTCCAGACAAAAAATACATAAATCTCTCATCTCAGGGGGATATGAGGGAGGGAAGCACGGTAATTCGAAAATACCACAGGTTTTCTACTGATACAAATCTTAATTCTAAATGCTGAAGTATCCCTTTAATTCTACAATATATGGTGGAAAAACGTCTGAGTGCTGCCCTCTTCAGATTGAACGGTGGCTACTGCAGTTGAATTGTCTTATTGGATGTTTGCGGTACTGCATGACGTAAGTGTTTCTCCGTGACGTAAGCAGGTTCCAGCTCATCACCACGCCCCTTGGTACGAGCTACCACGCATAGTATTGCATCAGTTAGGATAGATTCAAGTTAGCGTAGATTTATTTGTATTTAGTACAGTGGTCAGGAGGGTACGTAGGTGTAGTGTTGCTGGTTGCAACAGCACTGCTGGACTGCATAGCTTTCCAGCAGACTTGGAAATTAAGGTGGAAATCCACCATTATATTATAAAAGTAAACCACATGATGATCAAAGTTCACCACCATTAGTTTTTCACAAGCTGAGACACATATTAATATAATGAAGGTGCACAGTGTCATACACACAAATACAAAACACCATCATGGTGACACACACGACTCCAAATAATGCCATAAACATTCATTAAACAATATATGATGTACAGGTAATATATAACAAAAACTAAGAAGAAACATAACTGTTTAAATGAAATAACATCAAATGTGAAGAGTCACGCAGGGAATTCTGGGAATGTCAATTTAGAGAAACAACAAGAAAAGAGTAAAAAGAGAAGTGACGAGCAGAAACACAAGAACTACAACTGACTTCAGCCACAGCCTTAGATCAACTGAAGATAAAAAACATTACATCTCTAGAGGATTAAACAACTCCACAAACAGCGTTACCAGCTTCACTTATTACTAACCAGACTGACTTTATTTCTGTCAGACGTCTACAGTTCTGTTTGAGAATTAACAGAGGTTTAGATGTTGATGATTTATTGCTTCATATTTGAAGTCACCATGATGGTGATCAGTGGTGCTCATGGAAGCTCAGCTCCTCTGGGGGTGAATGAGGAGTGGGCTGGACTGGACTCCAGGCTTCTGCGTGATGATTGGAGGGTCTGTCAAAAGGCTGCATCTGCTTTTGACAGCGATTTTGTACAATAAGAAATCGCTGAAGCTATTCGCGCTCAGTCAGTCCCATCGCGGATTTCTCAAGTACAGTCGAAATACAAACTGCTGCAACCTTTTTCTTGATATTTGCTTGGTGAAATTGCTAGCCAATTTTCATCATACATTTCACACAATTAAACACCACATTCCTTGTTTCAGTTTTACAGAGTTTATTTTTTATTTGATTTTTTTTATCGTTCATTCTTTCATTCATTCATTCATATAGTAGGCTGTAGGCTAGCGTCGTAGGGGTGAAACTGCACACGATGGCAGACAGTGCTAATATTGTCGACCTGATTTTGGCGAAGCCATTTGAAAGTGGTCCTTACAAGGAAAAACTTAGAATTAAACAGCAGGGCAGATCAACCCCTAAGATTGATTTAGTGCAAAATATAGCGGAAAATAACAGGTCTTTTCAGCTCTCCTGTACAAAGTTAGCTGGCTTTTCATTTTCTTGAAAAGGAACGTAGGGCAGAATTTACTTTAAATAAAAGCTGTAAATAAATGGACAATTTTATGATATAGGCCGAAAAAGAGCTTCCCCTCTTTGACAGACCAGTAGCCGCCACTGATATATACATATATATACACACACACACACACACACACACACACACAGTTTGATTATATGGGTCATTAATTTTACATTATTGATTGTAGTAGCCCTATGATTCTACAGCATGTGATCCATCATTGTTGTGATAATCTAAAGTATTTAAAAAACATTGGGCTCAATAAAGGTTTGAACTACTGTATCTTACAGACACACACAGACATCAAGAATCAGCATATGAATCTCAACAGCGGTGATGATAATAGTGCAGTGCATGATGGGAACCATCAATCAAAACTCATTAATATCTCCCTGCATGCATTGCAGCGTGAATAAATTATGCTGAATTGCCTTAGTATTTTCTCTTATTATTATTTTCTGCTTTTATTTTTGCTGTTGTATTTGTTGCAACTTTTTTAGTAGCTTGTTTTGTGATGTTCAGAGTTTTATCTGATTATTTTGTTGATTGTCACTGTTGTTGAGATTCATACGCTGATTCGTGATGTCTGTGTTGGTCTAAATCATACAGAAGTTCAAAACCTTTTTTTACACCATGTTTTTTTTTTTTTTTTTTTTTTTTTTTTTATGATCTGTTTGTCACTGCTGGCCTGATGCAGTGGTGTCCCAGAGGTATTATACTCAAAAACGTGAAATATATTAGTACTAAACTTTCCTCACACAATGAAAGATAAGACTCTTAATGGCATCAGTGAATCAGGCCACTACATGACGATTATGTCATCATCAATAAATAGCCAACAACACCTGATGACATTTTCTCTCTGATTTTCATGCCATCATGAATGTGTTTTATAAACACACAGTTAAAGCAGTCAGACAAAATTTAAAGTTAGAAAGTCAAGGGTCAAGAGCCCAACTACAGCAAACACTGATCTCCATAATGGTGACTACAAACATTTATTAATTTCAATAAAACATCAATGTCTAAACCTCTGGTAATTCCCAATAATAACGTTTATGACAAATTGGCTTGTGATACAATATTTTTAAATTACAGGCAACCACAGCTGCCAGTTTTTTACCATACATTTTTGTTCAATGATGGAAAACATAAAAATTGCTACTGTATTTTTACGGTAAGGTACGGTAAATGCAACGGTAAGTTTAACAGTGATTTATCCGTAAATTTAACAGAAATTTTACTGTAAAATAACATGAAATGCCCCGTGAGAGCTATTACAGTTTTTCACTATGGCGAGTAAGGGTACATACTGTTAAGCAATTAACATGTCTTTTCCATCACTTTTTTACGCTTTTTTACAGTTAAAACTTTTTTACGGTGTGTTTGATCAGGGTTGGAGCTAAACTGTGCAGGACTGTGCAGTCCCTCCAGGACTGAGTTTGAGAAACCCTGAATTAACTGCACAATTACTAAAAATGTGTACCCTGGAAATTATACAGTTTGCATACATACAAAATTTGTGGAAACAGCCACCTTTTTTTCAAGACGTTTCCAACTCTGACTTGGAACCAATTCTGTAGAATGGCCCTTATATTTACACACTATATATATATATATATATATATATATATATATATATATATATATACACTCACCTAAAGGATTATTAGGAACACCATACTAATAACTGTGTTTGACCCCCTTTCGCCTTCAGAACTGCTTTTATTCTACGTGGCATTGATTCAACAAGGTGCTGAAAGCATTCTTTAGAAATGTTGGCCCATATTGATAGGATAGCATCTTGCAGTTGATGGAGATTTGTGGGATGCACATCCAGGGCACGAAGCTCCTGTTCCACCACATCCCATAGATGCTATATTGGGTTGAGATCTGGTGACTGTGGGGGCCATTTTAGTACAGTGAACTCATTGTCATGTTCAAGAAACCAATTTGAAATTATTCGAGCTTTGTGACATGGTGCATTATCCTGCTGGAAGTAGCCATCAGAGGATGGGTACATGGTGGTCATAAAGGGATGGACATGGTCAGAAACAATGCTCAGGTAGGCCGTGGCATTTAAACGATGCCCAATTGGCACTAAGGGGCCTAAAGTGTGCCAAGAAAACATCCCCCACACCATTACACCACCACCACCAGCCTACACAGTGGTAACAAGGCATGATGGATCCATGTTCTCATTCGGTTTACGCCAAATTCTGACTCTACCATCTGAATGTCTCAACAGAAATCGAGACTCATCAGACCAGGCAACATTTTTCCAGTCTTCAACTGTCCAATTTTGGTGAGCTCGTGCAAATTGTAGCCTCTTTTTCCTATTTGTAGTGGAGATGAGTGGTACCCGGTGGGGTCTTCTGCTGTTGTAGCCCATCCGCCTCAAGGTTGTGCGTCTTGTGGCTTCACAAATGCTTTGCTGCATACCTCGGTTGTAACGAGTGGTTATTTCAGTCAAAGTTGCTCTTCTATCAGCTTGAATCAGTCGGCCCATTCTCCTCTGACCTCAAGCATCAACAAGGCATTTTCGCCCACAGGACTGCCGCATACTGGATGTTTTTCCCTTTTCACACCATTCTTTGTAAACCCTAGAAATGGTTGTGCGTGAAAATCCCAGTAACTGAGCAGATTGTGAAATACTCAGACCGGCCCGTCTGGCACCAACAACCATGCCACGCTCAAAATTGCTTAAATCACCTTTCTTTCCCATTCTGACATTCAGTTTGGAGTTCAGGAGATTGTCTTGACCAGTACCACACCCCTAAATGCATTGAAGCAACTGCCATGTGATTGGTTGATTAGATAAATGCATTAATGAGAAATTGAACAGGTGTTCCTAATAATCCTTTAGGTGAGTGTATATTCTTTGGCCCTGTCCCAAATGGCGCACTTCATGTGGACTTTCGATCTCGTGGACTTAAATTGAGTGTGCTCGCTGAGTCTACGAGTCCGTAGGCCGTCCCATTCAGCATTTTAACGCTCTGAAGTGTGCTCAGCAGCGCCCCCTTTGTACCCTTGAAGCGGTCTTCCGCGAAGATGCAGGCTCCACACACTTTAACTACCTAAGAACCCTTGCGAAAGGCCAATCAGACAGCGGATGGGGGGAGATTTCGCTCACGGACAATTGTTAACATGCCGAGAAGAAAATATTACGTTTTTTATGACCTAGATGTACATTTTACCAGTTGTTCCCTACAGTTTATGCAAACATTATGGTCATCGACCAGTGGTTGATGTCTCAAACATAATAATAGCGTGTTGTATAATACGATCGCATTATGATTCATTAAATAAATAGAACCGAACGTCAGGGCTTTACTAAGTCATATGTGAACATAGAATGAATATTGAAACCTGTAAATTCTTCTGAAACTCATGCACATTTTCATTATATGTTTAAACTGTAATCTTAGTTCAAATGGAACATTATGTATTATTATGAACAACTGTATACATCATTTAAATAAGCATGATGTATCTATTGTCTAATTCCCAGGTGGCATACACAATATTAAAATATAGAACTGTAAAAGCAGGCTGTAGTTGACATGGAGATAAGATGTCGGAGCGCAAAAATTTGATTTCTCCTGTCCAACAACAACCAGATTGTGATTTCCGGCGTGACGATCGAGTCTGTCCCAAAAATACCTCTCAATGCGGCTCGTGGACTCGCGCCAAGAGCCCTATGGGTCTACACTACATGACGTCACCAAAGTGTGGACTCTGAGGAAGTCCACAAGTCCGGAGTGTGCCATTTCTGTGCCAGGGCCTTTCAGAGATGATGAGAGCTGAATTTACTTCAGCGTGCTGATAACGGTAGGCAATTATTTCCTTAAGATTTATCTTTTGGCTCCTAAGTAGTGAAAAATGAGAAGAGCCGTATTTCGTGTTCAAAAGTTGTTTTGGAAATGAGAAGTTAATCTACTCCGTTTCGCGTAACGCCCTTCAGCCGTGACTTAGGCTATTCACAGCACTGCCTCGAGTACCTTATTGCTACATAACATTCTTAAAAAGAAACATTATATATTTCTTATGTTTCTCAGAGTCAGAGACCATAAAACCAGAGTAAATGGTAGCATTTTCACTGACATTCTCTGACTGTTGTTCACAGTATAGCAGTAAAGCACTGCCTTTTTTTTTTTTCTTTTTTTTTTTAAATATGAAAATACTATAATGATCGCTTGGATAATGATCGCTTTTCTGAAAATAAAAGAAGGCCTATAGGCTATTCAGTACTTATTTTACAATAGATTATAGTTCAAATCAGTTGATCATTAGCTTATTAAGATTTGATGAGGACAGGGAGCAAACTTTTTTTTTCTTTTCTTTATTTTTTTGCTTGTCTTTGACAAATAGTTGAGTCGTTGCTTATGTTGCATAACAGATCAAGGACAGTTTGTTGAAAACTCGTGCCAGGTGTTTCTGGTGAAATTAAACCGTTTCAGCAAGTCATATCTGAAGATCTTAAATGATTATGAACTGTGTTTTTATTTTTGAAGAATGCTTATCAGTTCTTCAACAATATTTTGATGATAATAATATATAATATAGCATTTGATGATAACTGACATTCTTCAGAATATCTTTTTTTGTGTTCAGAAGAAGAAAGAAATTCATACAGGTTTGAAACAACTTGAGGCAACAAGTCTGACAGAATTTTCATTTTTGGGTGAACTATCCCTTCAATGACAGATGCAGCTCAGCTTCTGGGGATGTCCCCGTCCCCACCAATTTCAAAATCAAACGCCCTTGTAATGGACTGTTAAATAACTTGAACAAACAATGAACAATTCGATTTTACAGGGTTTTTTTTTTTTTTTACGTCGTTACGTGTTTTAAAGGCAGGGTGGGCAGGATTTTTCTAAAAAAACTTTTTCCAAAATTTGTTTAAAGGTGGGGTATGTAATTCTCTTTTTTGGCAATTTTTTCAAAATCACTTAAAATCCTATTCCTAACCCACTTACAGCCACTGAGTTAGAAGCACTGAAATAAAAATTAAGCAATTTAATCATCTGTGGAACGGGCAGGACTCGAAAAACTCCTGCCAATCATTTCCAAGACCACCTAGAATCATTGGACAGTAAGTGCGTCAATCAAACGGTCGTACCATCCCCCCCTCCCCCCATCCATGTCCATGTTCTTTGAATGGGTGGAGTCAAAGGAAAGAAGGTAGGACCATTTGAGTTGTGTATTTTCAAAATCTGCCGGCCGTTTTGCAAATCACATACCCCACCTTTAATCTGTCTTTATATACCAATACATAATTAAAATGTAAGTACTCTGAAAAAGAGTATAAAAATCGAGTGTCTCTAGTCCTCTCAGGGCTGCAATAAACACAGCTACTTATTTCCATTCACTCCCACCCCATCCCTTCTGGGCTCCTTCCAAAGCCACGCCCCCAAAACACATGAACGCGCGATGCCGACCGCTCAGCTGGAGGACGCGTTTGCCAGCGCCGAGTGGAGAGGAGCGCAGTGCATGTAGTGACATCATGTCAGAATCACATGTAATAAAATACCTAACTTTATCATTATGAATATAAACAACTAACATGGCTGTTAATACTCACTATCAAGCTAGCATATCGATACTGGTAAAGTTTAAAATAAATTGAGTTTGATTCGGTAACGAGCTAGTAACATAAGGCAAAGCTAAAAACAGGTTGCATTGATACATGTTTTCCCATTACCATCAGTTACACTGTGATGAAGGTGAATTTCATGTAAGATTCATAACATATACAGTGTTTTGCATGTAAGAGCTTCCACGATGAAAGCACTGTTTGCTCTGATGAGGACTAACATTACACTCCGGAGACAAGTAGCCTACCTTTCTACCTTACTAGTTCCTTTTTTTGCCTTGTTTGCCTTCGCTGACTGTATATGCAGGTACTGGGAATTTTGACTGCTCTTTCTCTGCCATAATTGTGATTCTTCCTAGCTTCCGTGCCTCTTCCCCTCCTCGGGTGCACGCATGTGGGCAGCTCCTGTAGCAGCAGGGGTGGTAGCCATGGTAGCGAGGGAGAGTGACAGTCGCCCAGCCAATCATTTCATTCGTTCCGAAGCCGGGGGGGGCGCTTGTCTGAAGTTTAAAATCATTGGTTACCCGTAAGCCAATCACATAACGTTTGGTTATGACGTGTGTTATGCGCTGGCATCTAACTTCCACTGTAAACACATGTATGATGCAAAAACAAAACCATCGAGTGAAATACCGGAGTGAACATGGCTGTGAACGACTTTTGCAGATTATGTGAAGTAAATCTACACATCCACGGTACAATCAGCGTCTATACGTCACGGCTCTCAGCCCGCCCTCTGTTCGTTGATTGGCCGGCTGTTTTCAGGCCGGAGGAAAACTGAGAGATAGGTCGCTATCTCAGACTACAGAATCGAACTGAAATTGAGCGGAAGTACGAAGTCTGACGTAGTCAGGCTAGCCTACCCTGCCTTTAAACTCAGATTGCTATGGTAAAACAAACTTTTTGCAAAACTCTAAACACAGTTCTCTACATTAGGCATGTCGCAATCAAAACTAACAGCTTTTGTTCTGCCGTTTAAATGCCACAATAATTTACTGATGACCTACAGCCAATGATCACGTGTGAAAACACTTATACATAAATTGATCACTTAGAAATCAAAACTCTGTTTAGAGAAAGAGAGAAATAATTTTTACCCCCTTGAATTTCTGTTTATAAATATATATTATCATGGCACATGATACCGTTTGTTGAAAACGGATGTTTGTAGTGAAATTAACATATATATTTACGTATATGAGCCATTCTACAACCATCTCCGACAACCAAAAAACACATTTAAAAAGCATTTAAGTATTCAAATTTTAGATGTTTACTAAGATCCTTCTATTATCTATTGAATCCCACAATAATATTTTAAATATTAGTAAGCTTAATATATATAAAATCATCATTTATTGGGTACTTTTCATTGGGAGGTGGCTGTCCCGAACCCTAACCCCTAAATTTCAACTTGTGAAAATTATATTGAAATATATTTTTTTCAGTTTTTTCCATTGTTGTTTTTAAAAATATCTTTTTGATTTCTTTTAAAAAGTAAAGTTATATTTTATTTTTAAATCATGAAAATGTATGTAAAAAAAAATGTGTCCCGCATTTTCATGTCACTACCAAAACAGTGTGTGTTTTAGTCTATTGGCTGAGGCTGATTTTAACCACAGCCCTACATTTTTGATCAAGAAATATTATTGCGTGCCTCTCTCTCATAGCCTCTCTTTCATTATAGGTAGGTACCATAATTTTGAGGGAAATGTGTTAAAAAGATTGAAAATCTATGTGTAACTTTAAGGAACGTCACTACCAAACACTTTTTTTCTGCAATTATGCAAACTTTTTTGGGTGTAATTCCATAAAATTTAGTTTTTATGTGTGTTCTGTTCAGAACTGTGCTAGAGAACCATGTGCTGGTTATCATCTTTAAACTAGGCTCAAAAGTATCTTAAAATGTCACTACCAAAATAGTCAAGCCTGAAACATGCCATCATTGTTTTGATAGTGACAAAAGGGAACACATAATCATTTATTTGGGGGAAATAAACAAAATTGTTGTACAGTTATGCAAATCATTAGTAACTTAGTATGTTTTAGTACACTATTAAAAAAAAACAGTGAAATTTACGGTAAAAAAACGGCAACTGTGGTTGGCAACTTTTATGTTTTACGGGACTTAAATTTACGGGCCCAAAAAAAAAACACAGTGTAAAAAAAAAAAAAACGGTGAAATTTATGGTAAAAAAACGTCAGCTTGGTTGCCAGTATTTTACCGTAAAAAAATGTGGTAGTAACCTTACTCTGGGCTTAAATTTACGGCAACATTTTTATAAATAAACATCAGCAGGACTTAAATGTGCGGTGAAAAAACATCAGCTGTGGTTCCCAGTACTTAACCATAAAAAAATACACTAGTAACCTTTTAGTTTTTACGGGACAAGCCTTATATTTCATTAACCGATAAACGACATCATTTAATTTCATTAAAGTATTAAAATCTGCTTTATACCTTTGTAATGTACTGATAACCACCATTATATTATACAGGTGATATAAAAAGTAAACCACATGATGATCAAAGTTCAACACCATTAGTTTTCCACAAGTTGAGGCACATATTAATATAATGAAGGTGCACAGTGTCATACACACAAATACAAAACACCATCATGGTGACACACACGACTCCAAATAATGCCATAAACATTCATTAAACAATACACTGTATGATGTACAGGTAGTATATAACAAAAACTAAGAAGAAACATAACTGTTTAAATGAAATAACATCAAATGTGGTGTCACGCAGGGAATTCTGGGAATGTCAATTTAGAGAAACAACAAGAACAGTAAAAAGAGAAGTGACGAGCAGAAACACAAGACCTACAACTGACTTCAGCCACAGCCTTAGATCAACTGAAGATAAAAAACATTACATCTCTAGAGGATTAAACAACTCCACAAACAGCGTTACCAGCTTCACTTATTACTAACCAGACTGACTTTATTTCTGTCAGACGTCTACAGTTCTGTTTGAGAATTAACAGAGGTTTAGATGTTGATGATTTATTGCTTCATTTGCAGTGTTTACTTTAGTTGAGCTTCTGACCCTTGACTTTTTAACATTAGTTTTTCTCTGGCTGCTGTAACTCTGTGTTTATAAGACACGTTGGTTATGGCAAGAAAATCAGAGAGAAAATTAATCAGGTAATGTTGGTTATGTGTTGATGATGATGACATGATCACCATGTAGTAACCTGATTCACTGAGCTCATATAGAGTCTTAACTTTGATTATATGGGTCATTAGTTTTACATTATTGATTGTAGTAGCCCTATGATTCATCATTCTTGTGATAATCTAAAGTATTTAAAAAACATTGTGCACAATAAAGGTTTGAACTACTGTATCTTACAGACACACACAGACATCAAGAATCAGGATATGAATCTCAACAACGGTGAAAATACAGTGACGTGACCCAACTGCAAAAGTAAAAAAAATCTAAATGAAAAGCATGTTACAGTAAAGTACACTCAGAAGAGTTGTGCAACTGCAAAATCAAGGTCAGTGAGAGAGATTTTATTCTGCTTAAGCATCATGTCTTCATGTTAGGTTCAGACTGAGTTTGTCCACATCACAGACAATGTCATCTCTGCAGGCAAAGGGAAAAACACTAAAGCAGATCCAGCCTTGACAACATTCTCCACACCTCGTCCTCTTCCTCCTTGTCCACCACCTCTTACACATACACTTTCTTCTCTCCATCTTATATTGTTTCCATCCATTATTGGTTTCAACATTCAATGCCACATTTTGAGTCAGTTTTGGCACTCTGAACTGACTATTATGTACAGTTGGTTTGGTAACATCATTAGAAATAAGTGTGAACAATTTTGAGTCGTTGTGTGTAAATGATGACAACTGTGTTGTAGTTGTTTAACTTTTGCCTGCCTGTGTTTTGATACATAAGTGCATCACGGTGCGAAATGTGTTTTAGTGAGTGAGAATGTGTTCAGAGTTTTGAAGTTTGTGAGATTTGCAAACAGTGTTTTAACTTCCTGAACTTGTTTAATGTTTTACAGAAAGAGTGATTTATTCAACAAATTTGTTTAGGCTATTGAGAAATTGGTTCAGAGAATGGGGTTTAGCATTTTAGCAATTCAGAAAAACTGTAAATGCCACATTCATTTCCCGATTACCTATCGTACACTTATACATAGATTGATCACTTAGAAACCAAAACTCAGTGTTTTGAGAAAGAAATTATTTCTGGTTATAGTGTAAATATATTATGTATTTATACGTATACGTATATATCTATCTATCTATCTATATATATATATAAATATATACACACCAGTGATGCGCGGGTCAATGTATAAACAACCCGGACCCGACCGACGTTTTCAACTAACCCGCCCGCAACTCGGACCGCAAAAAAAAAGAAAGAAAATATTGTACCCGACCCGCTTCCTGACCCGCATTTTTTAAAAGTAGGCTAGTAAATGCATAGCAAGAAATACACATGACAAAGCCAGCACTTTGGTCATTATCTTTCATTATTTCGGCAACTTAATTTGCTCTTTCTGTTTGTGTATTTGCGGAGCTTCCACTCCCCAGTCTTCACCTTTTCTCTTGCCGCCTCCATCTCTACCTGCAGACTGAGCTCGTGCGTCATCTTCGCGCCAGTTATTCAGCCAATAAAGTGTAGGCCTATGTTTTTCATAGAAAATTGCATGTGAGCGGAGTGGAGCGGGACTCCGGGAGCAAGCGGGCGGATCTTGGACAGAACGCAGAGCGGCATTTTTAAAAGGATGGAGCGTCGCCCTATTTCCCGCTTCAATTTCGCTCCGCGCACACCAAGATTCTGAAGCATGCTCAGTCAAGCCTGACTCAGTCTACTGTTGATGACTGCAAGATGGATTCTATTTTCAGTCAAAACTCGGCTCAATAATGGAGTTCAAAAAGTAGGCTACTTCAAAAAGGAAAATAAGAAGTCATACAGGTGTAAAACGAACTATTATGTGGTAGAAGAAAACGACATCGTTTCAGTCAGTAGGCCTAAAGATTAATTTTGGAATCTAAAAAGACACATCTCTCGAAAACATGCAGTGTGATATGTGAACACGCTGGGAAGAAAGCAAAAGGTTAGCAAATTGAATACGGTAACTTAAAGTGTAGCCTAAATTAAATACAATGCAAACAATTGATACAAGCCCATTTAAATTTTAATCCTGCGCGCTGCGCACAAGTTCAGTTATAAGAATGTTGTCCTAATAGTTAATTTAGCCTAGGCCTACTTTTAAAACGTTTATGTATATTTATTTTATATTTTTGTTTATATAAATTTTATTTATATTATTAGGCCCATTTATTCGTTTTATTTTACAGCAGTTTGTGTGTACAATGGATATAAGCCCATTTAAATTTTAATCGTGCGCGTTGCACAAAAGTTAACTTATCAAAATTCTGGCCTAATAGTAAATTTACTTTTAAAATTTTTATGTAGGCTATATTTTTGTTTATATAATTGTTATTCATATTATTAGGCCCATTTATTCGTTTAATTTTACAGGACTTTGTGTAGGCTATATTCCTTCTTACATAGGCCTAATTTGTCATTTGAAATAAAACATTTCTATTTGAAAAATGTTGTTGTTGCTCATTAGTTCTTTAGGAGGTAAGGCTGTGGTCTAAGCTACAGTGATATAGGCTACATGTAGATTTTTTTTCCCCTTTTTGGAGCGAGCGGGGGGCGATTTGAGTGGAGCGCGGATCAAACTGCGTTGAGCGCTGATCGAGCGATAATGAGCGGAGCGGCCTGATGTAGCTTTGAGCGGAGGGGTAGACAGTTCCGTGAGCGATGAGCGAAGATTCTCACCGCTCCACTCCGCTTATGCTCTCTATACTACTATATAAATTACAAAGGTTTAATTGGCATCTTTATTTCAAACGACCCGACCGACCGCGACCCGAATATCATTAAAAATATTTTTGGATGACTCGTAACCGCGGGTAACCGCGGGTGACCGCAGGCACCCGCTCATTTCGGATCAACCCGCGCATCACTGATACACACACATTCATACATATACACACACACACACACACATCGCTTTAGAAATAAAGTTGACTTTCTGACTTGTCTTGTATGCATATTCAGTATATATATATATATATATATATATATATATATATATATATATATATATAATGTATGTATACAGGATGCAAGAGTGCTTAGAATGGTCTCAATAACTTCAGGTAAAAGCCCAGTGTCCCTCAGTTGGTATCAGGGACCAAACATGAAGGTTCCACAGGTCGGGCCGTGGATGAAATATCATCCCCTGCGCTTGAGACAGAAGGTCCCTCCTCTCCGGTATCGCCCAGGGCAAGCCGTCGAGGAGAGATATTATCTCCGAGAACCATACTTTGTTCAGCCAATGCAACGCTATCAGTAAGAGGCAAGGCCCCTGTTGGTGAACTCTGGCTAGAACTCCCGGGAGCAGAGAAACTGGAGGAAACACTTACAGGCTCATTTTGGGCCATGTGTGCACCATTGCGTCCATACCCCGGGTGGCTGGGTGAATCAGATAGAAGTAGAGGGGACATTGTGCTGTCTGTTGCGAGGCAAAGAGGTCCACCTCTGCATCGTAAAATCTTGACCAGATCTGTTTCACTACCTCGGGGTGGAGTTTCCACTCTCCGGTCGGTAGTTTCTGTCTGGACAGTAAATCTGCTCACACATTCAGGTGTCCAGGAATGCTCTGAATGACGGGAACTTGTCCTGAGCCCAGAGAAAGATCTGCCTCGCTATCTTGTTCAGGTTGCGCGAACGCAGACCTCCCTGGTGATTTACAGTATGTAAAAGACTGCTGCTGTGTTGTCCACTTGCACTTGGACATGACAGCCTCTCAACTGATGGAGGAAGTATTTCAGGGCCAGAAATTCAGCCATCAACTCGGGGCAGTTGATGTGCCAATCGAGCTGATGACCCTCCCATTCCCCTTGGGCTGGACGACCACTTAAGACCGCTCCCCAGGCCAATTGGAAGGTGTCTGTCATTAGCAATCTGCGACGACAAGGCGCCCCTAGAGTGGGACCCAAGGCGAGGAACCAGGGTCTGAGCCACATAGAGAGGGTACGAAGCCACCGGTGCGTAACCCTTATTTGCCTTCGGGGATTGGCCCTTGGATGAAATCCCCTGGCTTTGAGCCACATCTGGGACGATCTCATGTGCAACAGGCCCAAAGGGATCACCGTGGATGCTGAAGCCATGAGACCTAACATTCTCTGATACTGACGAACAGTGCAATCTTGGCCTAGCCTGACTTTGCTCAGGGTATGCTGAATGGTCTTGATTCGAGCAGGAGACAGTTGTGCCAGCATCATGATCGAATTCCATACAATCCCCAAGTAAGTCGTTCTCTGGGCAGGAGAGAGAACGTTTTTCTTGGCGTTCTCAACCCCAGAGAAACTAGATGAGGTAACACGATATTTCTGTGTTGAAGTGCCAGCTCTTGTGATTGTGCTAGTATTAGCCAGTCGTCTATGTAATTCTAAATGCGAATGCCCTGAAGTCGCAATGGAGTATGTGTATGTGCGGGGTGACAAGGCTAGGCCGAACGGAAGAACCCGAAATTGGAACACTTCGCCCCTGAAAGCGAACCTCAGGAATTTCCAGTGCTGTGGCAATATTTCTATATGAAAGTATCGTGACGAACCAATCGTGATGTTGAATTTGCGACACGATCGTCTTGACAGTTAACATCTTGAACTTGAGCGCTTTGACTGTACGGTTTAAGCCTCGAAGATCTAAGATTGGACGCAGCCCCCCATCCTTTTTGGGAACCAGGAAGTATCTGCTGTATTAGCCTGACTCTCTCTCCCTCTGGAAGAGGAACATGTTCTATGGCTTCTCTGACCAGAAGAGATTGTTGCTCTTGTGACAGTACATGCGCCAGCTCTGGCTTCATGGAAGTGGAGACCACGTCGTTGAAACGCGGAGGATGGCAAATAAATTGGATTCTGTATCCTATTTCCACTGTGCTTAGCACCCACGCAGAAATGCCTGGCAGAAATTTCCAGGCTGCCAGACTCTATGAAATGGGTACCAGTTTTGATACTTCCCGTTGAGGGGATGTTGGATGGTACAGAGGTTTCGTGGGAATATCGGGAAGGGGCGAGAAGATGTTTTGTGCGCCCCGTCCCGACGGGGGCTATCCCCACAGAGCTGGGCGCAAGACCATCACGACTTCATCTTTTTAGAGATGATGGTCCTGAGGTCTTGCCTTGGAGGCTGCTGAGTGCAACGAACCGGTCCCCAATCTTTACGAGGGGGAGCACGGCACCAAAGGAAATACCTCCATTCTGTATTGTCTCACTTTACAGTGGTTGAAGCCGGCTTCATCCACTTAAAGCTGCAGCAGGGAACTTTTAGAAAACGTTGGCTTAGCCTGAAAATTTGAACAAGCACAGCTTACAGGTCACTCCCCCTTGCTCTCTGCTGCGCTACAGCCCTCCCTCCACAGCTCCTCCCCCACCACAACGGAGCCTGCCGTGAACGCGCAGGCTAGTAAACAGGACCACCGATGACGGATAAACAGTTATCGCACATTCACTGGTAGGGACGAAACATCAACAATATGCTTTACATTGACTATGGCCTGCCCATACTTTGACTTCAAACTTGGTCCTCAAATCATTACGTATTTTGGAATACATGTAATGTTACTTCATAACGTTGCACTCTTTCAAATAGCTAGCAAGATAATATAACGGTAACGTTACAGTATGTAAGCAATTATTCTAGCGATGTGTAATGCTAAATAAGGTTTGCTAGTACATTATTTCAGCAACATGACAAGCCAGTGAATAAGCAGGTTTCAATGGTTTGTTTTGCACAGTGCGTGACACTTTATCTGTATGTTATGCGGCTAGAGTTTTGACACTGAGTCAATGGGCTCCGACGGCCTTGTTTATCGTCATCAGTCTTTTTCCGTTTACCTGTCTTTGTTGTATGAGCTGGTGCCACTTGAGAAATTGGCAGTTTTGGTTATTTGTCCCTCATTAGCAGAGCTGCGGCACACCGGCAATCTTGATTTTGAACGACGGACAATACGCGCTGTGCAAGAGAGGGGTGTGATCAGCGCGTACATGCTTGATTGACACTGCTAAGACATTCCTCCTGGCTCTGATTGGTTGATTCTTACCGGGAGCGGTGTATTTCTGCAAATGGCAATAGGACCACTGGGAGGAGCCAGAGGAGCTTGATTTTTTCACAGATTATCTGTCTCATATTGTACTGTCAGGACATAATGACAGTTTTAACAAATATGTAAAAAATACATTTTTACAAAAGTTACCTACTGCAGCTTTAAATGAATTTGTGATGTGCCCCTTCAGCCTCAAACCATATCAACAATGGCAGACTCCTGTTCAACACTAAAGATCTTTCCTCTGCGCCCAGTGTGTGGTAGTGTGTGAATTCTACAGTATAAAGTAAAAGCAAAAAGCATTTCAAAATAGACATTATGACAGTCACATAAATGGGATTGATGAAACGTCTGCATTACTGTAGACACAGTTTGTTCTGCTAACAGGGCAACAGTAAAGATGAAATACACAGTGGTATACAGTAACATTGTGACTTACCTGTTCTCATTCCAAAAAAAAGCCTTTCAATAGATTCCACAGTGCTCCGACTCAGAATGGGCTGAACCCTTTGTCCAGCCTCTCTAAAGGACAAGTCATGACTGATAACATTGTCAATAATTGTTGCTCAAATTGAATTTGAAACTTGAGCTCTAGTTTGTCCTCTTGCTGCGGCTCCTTCACCACGCATGCAAACTCCTCTTCCTCGGACTCATCTTCCTATGACTCATCTTCCTCTCACTCATCTTCCTATGACTCATCTTCCTCAAACTCATCTTCCTATGACTCATCTTCCTCTGACTCATCTTCATCTGACTCATCTTCCTCTGACTCATCTTCCTCGGACTCCTCTTCCTCGGACTCCTCTTGCTCGGACTCATCTTCCTATGACTCATCTTCCTCAAACTCATCTTCCTATGACTCATCTTCCTCTGACTCATCTTCCTCTTACTCCTCTTCCTCGGACTCCTCTTGCTCGGACTCCTCTTGCTCGGACTCATCTTCCTATGACTCATCTTCCTCAAACTCATCTTCCTATGACTCATCTTCCTATGACTCATCTTCCTCTGACTCATCTTCCTCTTCCTCCTCTTCCTCGGACTCCTCTTGCTCGGACTCCTCTTGCTCGGACTCATCTTCCTATGACTCATCTTCCTCAAACTCATCTTCCTATGACTCATCTTCCTCAAACTCTTCTTCCTCAAACTCATCTTCCTATGACTCATCTTCCTATGACTCTTCTTCCTCAAACTCATCTTCCTATGACTCATCTTCCTCAAACTCATCTTCCTCTGACTCATCTTCCTCGGACTCATCTTCGTCGGACTTCTCTTCCTCGGACTCCTCTTCCTCTGACTCCTCTTGCTCGGACTCATCTTACTATGACTCATCTTCCTCAAACTCATCTTTCTCTGACTCATCTTCCTCGGACTCATCTTCGTCGGACTTCTCTTCCTCGGACTCCTCTTCCTCTGACTCCTCTTGCTCGGACTCATCTTACTATGACTCATCTTCCTCAAACTCATCTTTCTCTGACTCATCTTCCTCGGACTCATCTTCCTCGGACTTCTCTTCCTCGGACTCCTCTTCCTCGGACTCCTCTTGCTCGTACTCCTCTTCCTCGGACTCACCTTCCTCGGACTCATCTTCCTCGGACTCATCTTCCTCGGACTCATCTTCCTCGGACTCCTCTTGCTCGGACTCATCTTCCTATGACTCATCTTCCTATGACTCATCTTCCTCGGACTCCTCTTCGTCGGACTTCTCTTCCTCGAACTCATCTTCCTCTGACTCATCTTCCTCGGACTTCTCTTCCTCTGACTCATCTTCCTCGGACTCCTCTTCCTCGGACTCATCTGCCTCGGACTTCTCTTCCTCGGACTCCTCTTCCTCGGACTCATCTCCCTCAGACTTCTCTTCCTCGGACTCATCTTCCTCGGACTTCTCTTCCTCGGACTCATTTCCCTCGGACTTTTCTTCCTCGGACTCATCTTCCTCAGACTTCTCTTCCTCGGACTCATCTTCCTCGGACTTCTCTTCCTCGGACTCATTTCCCTCGGACTTCTCTTCCTCGGACTCATCTTCCTCGGACTTCTCTTCCTCGGACTCATCTTCCTCAGACTCCTCTTCCTCTGACTCATCTTCCTCTGGCCCCTCTGCCATGGCCCCTTGCTCTCCTTCCATGCCTTTGGTCTCTTTGATCCTTGCCTGCAAATATTATTCTCAGATAACAACCGGCTGGATGTACATATACCCTTATGTATAAAGGATAATGTACATCCAGCTGGTTGTTATCTCAGAATATATACATATACACAATATCTATACATACATACATACATATACACACACACACACACAAAGCACTTTATCAACAATAAAGTTGACTTCCTGACTTGACTTGCATGCATATTCAGTGTGTGTGTGTGTGTGTGTTTATATATATATATATATATATATATATACACTCACCTAAAGGATTATTAGGAACACCTGTTAAATTTCTCATTAATGCAATTATGTAATCAACCAATCATATGGCAGTTGCTTCAATGCATTTAGGGGTGTGGTCCTGGTCAAGACAATCTCCTGAACTCCAAACTGAATGTCAGAATGGGAAAGAAAGGTGATTTAAGCTATTTTAAGCGTGGCATGGTTGTAAGTGCCAGACGGGCCGGTCTGAGTATTTCACAGTCTGCTCAGTTACTGGGATTTTCACGCACAACCATTTCTAGGGTTTACAAAGAATGGTGTGAAAAGGGAAAAACATCCAGTATGCGGCAGTCCTGTGGGCGAAAATGCCTTGTTGATGCTAGAGGTCAGAGGAGAATGGGCCGACTGATTCAAGCTGATAGAAGAGCAACTTTGACTGAAATAACCACTCGTTACAACCGAGGTATGCAGCAAAGCATTTGTGAAGCCACAACACGCACAACCTTGAGGCGGATGGGCTACAACAGCAGAAGACCCCACTGGGTACCACTCATCTCCACTACAAATAGGAAAAAGAGGCTACAATTTGCACGAGCTCACCAAAATTGGACAGTTGAAGACTGGAAAAATGTTGCCTGGTCTGATGAGTCTCGATTTCTGTTGAGACATTCAGATGGTAGAGTCAGAATTTGGCGTAAACCGAATGAGAACATGGATCCATCATGCCTTGTTACCACTGTGCGGTGGTGGTGGTGGTGTAATGGTGTGGGGGATGTTTTCTTGGCACACTTTAGGCCCCTTAGTGCCAATTGGGCATCGTTTAAATGCCACGGCCTACCTGAGCATTGTTTCTGACCATGTCCATCCCTTTATGACCACCATGTACCCATTCTCTGATGGCTACTTCCAGCAGGATAATGCACCATGTCACAAAGCTCGAATCATTTCAAATTGGTTTCTTGAACATGACAATGAGTTCACTGTACTAAAATGGCCCCCACAGTCACCAGATCTCAACCCAATAGAGCATCTTTGGGAAGTGGTGGAACGGGAGCTTTGTGCCCTGGATGTGCATCCCACAAATCTCCATCAACTGCAAGATGCTATCCTATCAATATGGGCCAACATTTCTAAAGAATGCTTTCAACACCTTGTTGAATCAATGCCATGTAGAATTAAGGCAGTACTGAAGGCGAAAGGGGGTCAAACACAGTATTAGTATGGTGTTCCTAATAATCCTTTAGGTGAGTGTATATATATATAAGCTACAATATAGATTTTTTCGCAGCAGATTCACAATAGTAACAAATTCAAATTCTGCTATAAAGCAGCTCCAACAAGACAAAAGTGTCATTATTCAGCTCGTCACTTCTGTGTTGACTCAGATCAGTTCAATAACTGTAAAATTCATCAATTGTGCATACATACTCTATATACAGTGTATTTGTGCACATACACGTGACAAACTCCTGTACGCTCCACTGCACACTGAACAAGCAAAAGACAGTGTGCAGTTTGGCGTGTATGTGGCTAATCATTTCATAATATAAAAATAATCTATTATTAATCCCACAACCTAACCACAAACACTCAAAAACGTTTAAATATAACCCAATTTCAACACTTACCCTCCTAGTTCAATCCTATGCAAAGCATGCAAATGCACTGCTGAGTGTTAGTTCGTGTTTCATAAGTCCCAAAACTTATGGAAGTGTACTGAACTCAATGAAATTAAATTGTGACAAAATATTCAATAACTGTGTTGCTTCAGCTCATTTTAAAACAGTAAAACAACTCAAAAATGTGTTTCTTTGAGTCTGACTTCTTGTGTTGTAGTTATTATGTGCAAGAGTTCACATCCCAGCCACAAGTGCATTTGTCCATAAAATGTGTGTTTTCTTTCTTTTCCCTAGGGAAACGTGATGGAATATGACTAACTGAAGAGTGAATCAGAAGCAATCGCTTTTAAAATGAGGATTATACTGGTGATCTTTTTTTTTATCATTTTGTTTTTCATGCTTATACAGTTACCATTCCTCCAAAAACCCGTCTACCACAAATCCACCATTCCGGCTCCAAAAGCATGTGGCGTTCAAGTGAAGGACGGTCCTGAAGCATTTGACATTCAAGTGAAGGACGGTCCTAAAGCATTTGACGTTCAAGTGAAGGATGGTCCTGAAGCATTTGACGTTCAAGTGAAGGATGGTCCTGAAGCATTTGACGTTCAAGTGAAGGACGGTCCTAAAGCATTTGACGTTCAAGTGAAGGACGGTCCTAAAGCATTTGACGTTCAAGTGAAGGACGGTCCTAAAGCATTTGACGTTCAAGTGAAGGACGGTCCTAAAGCATTTGACGTTCAAGTGAAGGACGGTCCTGAAGCATTTGACGTTCAAGTGAAGGACGGTCCTGAAGCATTTGACGTTCAAGTGAAGGACGGTCCTGAAGCATTTGGCATTCAAGTGAAGGACGGTCCTAAAGCATGTGGCGTTCAAGTGAAGGACGGTCCTGGGATTAAAGTCGGGAACCTTCACACATATGTGACCGGCTCTTATATGGATCATCGTTTCAGAGAGAAAGAGATAAAGATGATTGCCATCGTTCTCCGTGATGAGAAGGTAACGTACAGGTGTGTGATGTGCTGCGAAGGGAGGAACGTGACTTCACCAGCCGATTACACAATTCACTCCGACCACTTTACTTTTGAGTACGGCACGGCTACTATCACATGCCAAATCGATAGCTCGTGTTCAACACCGACGCATGTTGCGTTAACAGCCAGAGAGATCTCGAACAGAATAACATCCTTCCAACCCATTAGAAACAGAGACGTTCCAGCAGTCTTCCCGTATTCATTTACAGTCTGCATCTCTGTCATGTATGACTACAAGAATGTGCTGGGTTTAGTCCAGGCGATGGAGATGTTCAGACTGCTTGGTGCTCAAAGGGTGGTGATATATAAAACCAACTGTGATTCAGACACACAGAAGGTTCTGGACTACTATGTGAAAAGAGGTTTTGTGGAGATCATCCCATGGACGATTAAAAAGCACATCAATGTGTCTAGTGGCTGGAAGAAGGCTTTATCACCCGGTCAGCTGCATTACTACGGGCAAATTCCTGCACTTAATGACTGTGTTTATCGTTACATGTACCAAAGTCGCTATGTGGCTCTACATGACATGGATGAGTTCATTCTGCCTCTCAAGGTGAAGAACTGGACGGATCTGTTGCCTGAGCTTGAGAACATGTACGGCACTAATGTGGGCTTTGAGTTTGAGAATAATATATTCCCTTGCACCACAAAAGCTGATTATGAACAACAAAAATGGAAAAATGTACAGGGAACGAATATTTTAAAGTGTATAGAGCGAATTCCAAATAGTTTCGACAATTACAAGATTATAGTGAGTCCTCGGCTAGTTCTGCAGGCTACTGTACATGGCCTGGTGGAATCTGTAAAACCTCGACCCTACACAGTAAGAGTGAAGAACTCCATCGCTCGCATGTACCACATGAAATTTTCATACCCAACAAACCCAGACCTTATAAGAGATGATCGTCTGAACGACTATGCCAAAGATCTAATACCTGCTGTTTCTAAAGTTCTGCAGGACTGTGGATTCATTAAGGACTAAATTATTGTTGTGAAGAACTTTCACTGGTTTCATGTCAGTAAAAAAAAAAAAAAAAAGATTAATAAAGTATTTTAAAACAAAACAAAACAAATGAACAGATGTCGTCTGGAGAAACCTGAGTGGACAGTGTGCATGAGGTAAAAATTTTGTTTGCGAACTATCTAATGGGCCGTTCTTTTCAAGGTCCACTGGATAATGCGCACGTGCCAAACGCGATCGAAACTAAATTGGGCTTTACACATTCCTACAAGTTACACGCTACTATGATACGGAATTCAAAAGCGGGATAAATGGCTATTTCTCTTAGACAAACAATTCCTTTTTTTTAAATGGCCAATAGCCGCATTTGACAGCTTATGACAGCCACAGTCTAATAGATTCCCCTTTTAGATTTAATATGAAACTGTAACTAAAGCAAAACAGTGAACATAATTATATGCATAGGATGTGTATTATGAAAAGTGTGTAATTTATGTTGGTGCCTGACACCAGTCTTACCTTGTCTACTCGTCAGTGCTGTTTCTAATGCCGAGTCTCTCTAACCGTTTCTCCACCTAATCTCCTCCATATCGCTTTATATTACAGCATTATGTGCAGAATCCAAAGGATTCGATACGTTTTCTGGTCTGTGCCGACTGTTTTTTACAAGGGATATTTCTCACAGTTGCCGCTTTATTTTTCATAACTACAACTTTACATCTCACAATGAGAATTTAATTAAACTTTATTTTAGTTACCTTTTTATATTTTAGTTACCTTTTTATATTTTACTCTGAGGCAGAAACAGATGGTTAATGTGCAGCAAGTTGGTAAACTGACAAATAATAAAAAATGCTGAAATTAAAGATTTCCTGCTCTTTTATGAAATGCTGCAAATTTAAGCATGATGTGTAGTAAAGTATGATTGTAAATTATTTTTGTGATCAGTGAAATATAGTGCAATAAGCCTTTACTTAAACATTACACATGCATTTGTTAGTAGAACTAGTTTATAATGTTATAATGACTTCTTCAGTACAGTATTTGTTAGTGACACTGAATATACCCAGTAGGAAATCAATGCATCTGTGCATAATTAGTTGGTAAAATCTCCACAGTCACACATACTGTATGGTTGACATAAAGCAGTAAAGATCAGCAAAGTTTACAAGACCTTCTTGTTTTTGCGGCTTTTTTTGCTGCTTTAAGCTTTTCTTTTCTCTCTTGGCAGTGAGTAGATTTGAAACTGAGATTAAAGCTGTAAAACTAAAAGAGTGAAACACGTTTCTATAGATGGACAGACACTGATGGGGCTTTTCTGAGCAGTAATGTGTCATTTTTCTGATGGTTCATCATTCTTTGTCATGCCTTTTCTTGCACACTTTTATAAATTAAAGCAATACTTTAGGTTTTAAGGAAAGACATAAAAATGCAGCAAACAGGACTGGGCACTGAGGAAATCTTGGCATTTGCCAGTCGTACCTTAAATCCGGCAGAAATAAATTATACGACCACAGAACAGGAATGTTTGGCAGTCGTGTGGGCCCTCGAGAAAGGGAGGTAGTACTTGGAAGGAAAATTCTTCACGGTCGTTACTGATCTCTCTTCCTTGATGTGGGTTTTCAAAACACAGATGAATTTTTAACTAAAAGATATCCGCATTCTTTCCCCGGGAGATTAATCATGTTGCAACATGAGACAACTGGTTTGTGTCAGACCTTTTCTGAAATGTTATGTTTAAATAGGCAATGCAGCCTTTAAAAAAAGCTATATAAACTCGCGCAATAAACATTGGATAAAGCCAGGTTCAGAAGTCTTCTTTTGTTTTGCTGACAGTGGGGATTTTTGGATAACTCTTTTTTTTTTATCTCCATAATTCATTTATTGATGATTTCAATAATCAATTTCTTTGTCTTTACTAATTTTAGGACTGTTTGGTGATCCTAACAAAACTTTTCAGGGTAACATGCTGACATTAATATCCCAACTGCTTATGTTTCTGTAGCCAACATCAGTGTTCTCACCCTTTACCACTGGTTTTCTGTTGTGGTATCACACTGTGAAGACACAAGGCGGTTATGATCAGGCAGACTTCTGCAGAATCAGCAGTTATTATGCATATGGTAAATATGCACATTTAAATGTAAATCCACATTTATTCATTATTAAAATAAGTTCTATAACCACAGTAATATTCAAACTAGCTTTGCATTCAAAACTCCTGAGAGCATGTTTATTTCATGAACAATTTATGAAAGAAAAAACTGCAATTGACCCTGAAATGTATGAAGCAAGTTTGTTATGTAAAAACCTGCATAAGCATGAAGGCTGTCTGACCTTAAGACTCTATGCATCTGTTAGAGTGGCGGCAAGAAAGAGCGCTTTACTAGTTTAGAAGCAATCCACACACACACACACACACACACACACACACGCACGCGCGCACACACACACACACACACACACGCACGCACGCACGCACGGTTTGTGGTTACCATGAGAGGAACTCTGCATCCTATCAACAGTCATAGCATCTGGACAACACTCTTTGTTTGCAAAGAAAGACACTGACATAAAAAAATAATACAATTACACTGTACATTATACAAAACAAAACCCAACAAAAACTCCTAGAAATGTACAAACCAAAAACATACAAAAGACAGCTGGGCAATTACAGTTCAGATAATTCATATTGTGCTATGATGAGGCTGCACAACACGTGTCCATTGGTTTATTATTACATGTGTGCAAATAGGCGTATGTCTCTACAGACGAGGAGCTTTTGTTCGTGACCGTTCCTCTACGGTTCCTCTTATCTGACCAGGTGGAAGGTCAGCCAGTACATGAACACGGGCTGTGCTGCAGCGATGGCCATGGTCAGGTACATTCGCAGCTGGTTTTTGGCTCCTCGCACTAACCGTCCCTCCGCGGCGGCCTCAGACAGGATCTTCAGCCGTAGAGTCCGAATCTGTCAGCGAAACAGAAGATCAGGAGGCGTTACAGAACCTTCACAGGTCAGATCCTAAATGAGACTGTAACCAGAGTTCCCACACCTTGGTTAACTTCAAATTCAAGGACTTAATGTGGGGACACATTTGTTGTGTCCAACAACAAACGCTGAGGTCCCATTGTAGTAGTTTTGTGTACAAGTGAACGTCATGGCAACGTACAACACAAAGTACCTCACGCGGGAAACACTTAACGTAACATGTAAATGCGCGTAACTAACATAAATCAAGCAAGCTAGTATGCATAGGCCATGAAGTGTGCGAAATAACACATTAGCAGACCGGAGAATTTTTTCCAGAAAACTTCTTGCACAAAATAAACTAAAGCACGTTCAAGGACGTGTTGTATGTCTATATATGTTTATTTTCAAAAACTTTCCAGGGCCTTGACTTTTTTTTTTTTTTTGATTCACAAACTTTAAGGATTTCAAGGACCCGTGGGAATCTGAAATCTGCTGCATAGTTTAGACATACAAGCATAACTTCATTCAATACATCTATGTGCCGTATGAGTGAATTCAGACAGCAACAGATGTTGTTACAGTGTCTTTTTTTATATAAACTTAGGTTACAATGGATGGAAAGGAATATTAGACTCAGACTACCGTTCAAAGGTTTAGGGTCGGTAAGATTTTTTTAATGCATGTATAAAAATAAATAAAAAACCTTGTGATGTTTTAACTGTACTAGACTAACTGAGACTTGTTCCAGCACTTGTATACTGTTGCCCTCTTGCTGGTCTGATCGCTTCTATCGTTCTCCTCAGTTGTAAGTCACTTTGGATAAAAGCGTCTGCTAACTGATTAAATGTAATGCATTTGATAGAGGTCTCTTCTGCTCACAGAGTCTGCATTTCTTTGTTAAAAAAAGCAAAAAGTTGTGAAACATTATTACAACTTAAACCACTGTTTTCTTTGTGAGTAGCCTATATAGTAAAGTGTAATTTATTCCTGTGATCAAAGCTGTGATTTTCAGCATCATTACTCCAGTCTTCAGTGTCACATGATCCTTCAGAAATCATTCTAATATGATTTGATGCTCAACAAACGTTTATGATTATTATCAATGTTGAAAACAGTTAATATTTTTAATATAATTTTTTTGTGTGCAATCTTACAAATATCTTTACTCTAAATTTTGATCAATTTAATGGATCCTTGCTGAATAAAAGTATTACTTTCTTATATATATATAATTGCAGGCAACATGTGAATGTGTTTTGATCAGGCTAATAAAAATGTCATGCTTTTTTTTTAAATGTCCAATTTGCTAAAAATATCCAATAATGCAAATTTTTTGACAGCTTTTCTGAACAGAAACAGAAACACGACGACTGGCCGTTTGAACTTCAGCAAAATGATGAATATAACGCTTTACTATAAAATACAGCAGCATATGAAGCCATCGCTCAATACACACCGTAAAGACAAAGATAGAGACGCAGCACCACAGCAGTGTGAGGTAATATCCCGTCCGGCCAAACAAAAGTCCTGCCACGACTCCCACGATCATCCTGAGGAAACACACCGCATGAATTTACACAGAAACTCTACATTCTTTGCTATATATTCAAAGTAATGCACTGTACAGCCATACAAAGTTCATATGCTTTTCTTATCAGGGACTTAAATTTTTTTTAAAAGCACACAGATGATAAAGCTGGCAGTTTTAGAGTAAACTAGACTAGTTATATCCAGTATGAGGACAATGGGAAACTATACACATTTATATACAATTAAATATGAATTATTTCACTTTATTTTTCAGTTTTGTTTCAATTTGTAGTTAAAATATATATTTTTTAAAGGATATGTACTTGTGCAGCAAATATTACTCAATTGCACCAAATAGAGTCCAAATACCAGCTGAATTGGTTTGACCGCAGATACATGATAGATGATGATATTGTGGTGAATCTAGATTCACAAAGAACCAATGTCCTCACCCAACATATTTGTATCCAGAAAAGGCCACCAGGTCGATGGTGGTGAGGTCAGTGTTAACGGTTACCAGATAAAGACTGAGGAGCACGGCCAAAACCTCGATAATGAGCCACACCAGGGCCGAGCTGGCCTGAATGCCCAAAATCTCTGGAGAAAACCTGAAAACAAGAACCGAGAAGCAAAATCAGGTCGGGAAAAAAACAAGTCATGACAAAAAAAACAGAACAATGAGTAACAGGAAGTTAAGAGAAGTCAGGAAGATTGCAGGAAGTTCCCCTTCCCTCTGAAACTCCTGCGTCATCAAAACAGTTCCTCTCGTGACATCAGATCTGATGAAGCTTCAGGTCCACATACTGTGACTTTTGATCATTTGGACAGGGAATGATACATATGTAAAGCCTCCATGAAATCAAAAATGGACAATTCTTGTTTTTTATGGAATATTGCAGTGTTCAATATGAATTATTTATCCACACATTGTTGTGTTTTTTGTTGTTGTTTTTTTGTGCCTCGTAATCTTGAATCAGAATATCTTCCATCCCTCTGGCAGCTCTTCTCTAATGATGAGGGCGGGGCAACCTGTCACTCACATGAGATCCACCAATAGCATCCAATCAACTCCTCATGGAAAAAAATCAAGCCCCGCCCTCCATTTGTTCTTGTTCACTGGGATATACGGCACAATATGCAACAAACATCAATTTGAAAATGTAAATATAATAGTGTAATAACAAATAATTATTTAATAAATGAATTATTATAAGGTGATATGGAAAAACTAAAAACGTATCAGCTAAAATGTAATCAGTGAGCCAAAAGTTCCTGTTATTGAAACTCTTTTTAAGGGCTCAAGGGGTAAATATTAGCCAGTATAATATTCACATGTTTAATGTTTAATTTGTCCACTAACAGCCTTGGCATAAGCATTCCATTCCCACACTGTTGAATTCTCCCAGTATCTGCTGTAGAGGAGTGAAACTGGCTCTTACCGGTTCTGTGTGCCCAGAGCCAGTCCTGCAACCAGGACATACGTAATGAAACCCATCACTGCGGAGCCAGAGTCAAACAAACACATACAGATGCATTTAGTCAACATTTCCATGACTGTACACTTTCCCATGAATATATAATAAGATCCTTTGAATTTTTAAATAGCTCATCAATAAGTAAAGTTCATGAATTGAAAGATATTATTATTATTATTATTATTATTATTATAGAATATGGCTTGGAGTCATACCGGGAATGTACAGATCAGGGGCGTTGATATCAAACCGTGGTGCAACTGGTGTGTCCTGCTGATAGCTCACCTCCCAGTTCTGCAGAGAGAGGACAGGACAGAAACACTCATTCAGAAATGAAAACCAAACAATATTCTGTCATCATATTCAGTCCAAGTTACCAGTAACTGTCAATCTCCAAAAATGACAAGAGAGGCAACTTCATCTATCTATCTATCCATCCATCCATATATATATACAGTACAGGCCAAAAGTTTGGAAACATTACTATATTTAATGTTTTTGAAAGAAGTTTCTTCTGCTCATCAAGCCTGCATTTATTTGATCAAAAATACAGAAGAAAAATGTAATATTGTGATACAGCAGCACAACTGTTTCCAACACTCATAATAAATCAGAATATTAGAATGATTTCTAAAGGATCATGTGATAGACTGGAGTAATGATGCTGAAAATTCAGCTTTGCATCACAGAAATAAATGATAATTTAAAGTATAATAAATTGAAAACCAATTATTTTAAATTGTAATAATATATCACAATATTACACTTTTTTTGTTTGTATTTTTGATCAAATAAATGCAGGCTTGATGAGCAGAAGAAACCTCTTTCAAAAACATTAAAAATAGTAATGTGTCTAAACTTTTGGCCTGTACTGTGTGTGTGTGTGTGTGTGTGTGTGTGTGTGTGTGTGTGTGTGTGTGTGTGTGTGTGTGTGTGTGTGTTGTGTGAGTGTATGTATATGTATATATATATATATATATATATATATATATATATATATATATATATATATATATAAATAAAGAAGCACATACAGGTTTAGAACAACTTGAGGGTAAGGAAGTATTGACAAGTTTCATTTTTGGGTGAACTATCCCTTTAAGAGGGGAAAAAAACACTTTCTAGAGCCCTACCCCAGTAACTGTCAATCGCCAAAAATGACAAGAAAGGTAAACTTCATATATATATATATGTGTGTGTGTGTGTGTGTGTGTGTGTGTGTGTGTGTGTGTGTGTGTGTGTGTGTGTGTGTGTGTGTGTGTGTGTGTGTGTGTGTGTGTGTGTGTGTGTGTGTGTGTGTCTGTGTGTGTGTGTGTGGGTGTGACGGCACCCATTGACTTCCATAGTATTTTTTATTTCCTACTATGGAAGTCAATGGCTACTGTCAACTGTTTGGTTACTAACATACTTTAAAATATCTTCTTATGTGTTCAACAGAAGATAGAAACACATACAGGTTTGGAACAACTTGAGGGTGAGGAAGTATTAACAATTTTCATTTTTGGGTGAACTATCCCTTTAAGAAAAAAAAAAAAAAAAACTGTATCTAGAGCCCTATTCGGACAGTAACTGTTTCTCATGTTGACTGCTGTATACGGCCCATTTCAAAAGTTTACGTGCTTTTTTCCTTTTTCTCCTGTCGCTGAGGTGGAGCGGTGATGAAGTACTGTTCATGCAAATACTTCCCAGCATTTCAGTAAAAGGGTACATCTTTCAAATGCATGCAAATTACGTGAAGCGCAACAGTTATGGTGTTACACAGTGGTCAAAAGGGATTAAAACTGTGAATTTTGAATTGATTGCTATGTAAACTCAGAAATGTGGATTCAGACAGCAATTAAATTACCTCACGACCTTAGTAACAGTAGGTCATTCGGCTGAGGATTTTTACGATGATGGAGGAAGAAAAACACTGACATTCTAAATTCAGACGGCAATTAAATCACTGACTAGCCCCTGTAAATGTTGAAAATACCTTACAGTACCGTCCGAATAAGGCTTAGGTCTGTTAATATGGTGGTGGACTTACTTCATGCATGTAGGGAAAAACCAGCAGTCCAAGCTTCTTGCCAACATAAACCGTGTCTACTGCAAAATAGTACTTTAACTTAGAGATGGGGATGAATCGATCCAGCTGTGGACCAAAAAGAGAAACAAGTTATTTAATCCACTACAATAAAATAACAGTTAATCAAAATGCAGAATGCGATATTAATCAGAGCTTCAGGGTTGATTCTGATCCCACAACACATAACAACAAGATGGGCCTTGTTTCAACACAGCGATGAACATCACATGCTCTTCTACACCACAACACACACACCCTAGCTCATATATGATCACATCACACAGCTCATGATCATTTATACTCGTCTGACAGCGGTCACGTACGTTCTTGTCCATCATCTCTTTGCCGTGGGAGGCGAGACTGCTGCCGTAGGCCATGGCGAGGTTAGACATGGGGTCCGACAGAAAGGCCTGTCCTGGATACGCATCAGGCCCTTTCCCCACATCGCCGTGACCGTGTTTGTTCACCGCTGAACTAGTGTCATCAAATAACGGACTGGGGTCACTGGGGTCCCCTGAGGGGCCTCGCATCCTGATCTTCGGCTCTACAACACAAGAATCATATCAAAGTCAGCTATCATCCACATGACATAAACAAATGACTGTAAATGTCCATAGCACACAGTCCCAAGTAGTCAGGCAGGCTTATTATGGTTTATCCACTAAGCTTAAAGGGTGAGTTCAAATTATCTGACATATAGAATTCAGATTTTTGATCTATTTAATGTGTGTAAACATAAACAAGCAAATAAAGGCGGAGGTAACGTTACAACGAGAAAACAGAGCAAGAATAAAGATTCTAGTAAATTAAAAGAGGAAACATGCCTGAATTTGCTTTTGCTGTGAATACACACCTATTTAACAAACAAAAAAAGCACACAACTGGCCAGATAATATTGAACTAATAATGAAATGTGTGTCTTGTATAGCATTTCAAAACTAATCACAAATTATCACGTACGTAACTTACGCTGTCTGGACCCAGTCTGGTTTAAAAACTCCATCTCTCCCCAAAAATAAGGTATCTTTACTTAAATAGTAAGGTAATAAAAGACAAATATAAACATTTATCAACACATTTAGACGTCTAAGCGAGAAGCTGCCGGTAGTGAAACTAAAATTAGCATCGCAAAAATACATAGACAGTATCGCAGCACACATCACTTCCGGGTCAAGTATACGGATTACCTCAGGGTTTGACCGTAGTGCGATGACGTCAGAATTATCTCACTCTGTAATAAGTCTTTTTATTTATATTTGGCTTTTGTTGTATTTTTCTCGCGTTAATTGTATATATATATTCGTTTTTTATAAATAATAATTTATAAATAAAATATTTCGAATAATTGCATGGAGGCTCAGAATGCCGCACAAATATATCACGGCGTTTTGATTGTATTGGAGTTATTGGTATACTAGAAAGTATAATCATTTACAGATAATAATTTCGAGAACAGAAGGCTGACATACAAAAGTACGCTTGCACCAGCAATTCAAAACAAAACAAAAACCCGTGTGATTGGTCTAGCCTGACCAGCGCTGTGAGAAGTAACAGATATCACATGATTAAGCCGTCGATGACCCTATGTCGATTACATGCATTACAATTTGAGCGATTTGGGGAAAAATGAAAAATCACGCTATTTTTGAGGAGGAGGAGAGAAGGAGTCTGATCCATTGTGTGCTTCAGTGTTTATTTAATAGTTTTTTTTAGTTTGTTTCAGATCAGATCAGTTAAGTTAGGAAAACCATCACATCCACCACACCAACATCCAAAGAGCAACGGAAGATATTGTAATTGATATAGGCTATAAAAGATTTGAATACAACTTAGCGATCCTCACAACGATTATGCAAACGATTTTATTTAAATGTTTTAATTATTATAATACAACAAAGAATGTCCAGCATTTGTGATTAAAAACAATCATCATTTGGAATGTGCAACAAAAATGCAATATTTACATAGCAATAACCTGAAAAGGACAATCTGCAAAATCCCATGATCGCTAGGTGGATATACTTTAATCTTTCTTTTTTTTTATTATTATTATTATTAATTTCACAATTCTTAAGAGGAAAAAAATATGGGTAACACTTTACAATAAAGTTTCATATAACATTAGTTAATTTATGAACTAACACGAGCTATGAACTATCAATAAAATGTTAACATTAATTAATAAAAATACAGCTGTCCACTGTTTGTTTACGTTAGTTCACTGTGCATTAACTAATGTTAACAAACACAACATTTGATTTTAATAATGTATTAGTAAATGTTGAAATTAACATTAACTAAGATTGATAAATGCAGTTCATTATTAGTTCTTGTTAACTAATGAAACCTTATTGTAAAGTGTTGTCAAAATATAAAGTTAATACATTTATATCTCTTGTGTGAGATGGTCAACAACTCACCGCAGTGTAAATAGTGCATGATTCAGTGTGAAGAAAAATATTATTAAAATGTGTGTTTGATTGATTGATGAGTATAACTTGTGAGTGCAGTTTACTTATTCAATCATATTTGTGTTCTATCTCTCCATCCATATAGTCTAATATGATATTTCATTTGTGTCTTTATTCAAAAACAAAACACTGATTCTCTTCGGGTTGCAACGAGGGAATTTCCAGTTCGTCATAATTTTATAGTAGGTCATTTTAAATGATAATATATATATATTTATTCTGTCAAATGGACAGTTTCTCTGTAAACAGTTGTATTTTTGGTCTGTGGCATCACTGTCTTTCACTCCACTGCATGTTCATAATGGCCACACACCACCCCAACATCCTCGTCATGAGAACAGTTGTTTTTGCCCAGTTTGGCGTGTTTGCAGTGTAACAGAGTCCGTTCCGTCCCTTCGCACTCGACGTCGTCCAGCAGGATCCTGACTCCGCTGGCTCCCGCTCCTAGCTCTGCTCTCTTCGCCACGCGCTCGACCACGGGGAATCCCAGCTGCCGGCAGACGACCGCCGCGGCCGCAGTGTTAAACATGTCGTCGCACACCGTTCCCCATTCTCCACGCACGAAGATCTCGACCCGGCCGCGGTCCTTCCACCCGTCGGCGCTGACCAGCCTCACTGTCCCGGAGCGGGGCCGACCCCTGCGCTCTCCTTTCCTCCGGGGTTTCCCGCGACCTCGTTTCCCAGGTCTGCCTGTTTGGGTCTTTGCGGTGGGTTTGGGTGCCGGGGTCCAGTACGAGGGCCTGGCGGTGGGTTTGGGTGCCGGGGTCCAGTACGAGGGCCTGGCGGTGGGTTTGGGTGCCGGGGTCCAGTACGAGGGCCTGGCGGGGGTGTTGGGCTTTGGTGCCGGGGTCCAGTACGAGGGCCTGGCGGTGGGTTTGGGTGCCGGGGTCCAGTACGAGGGCCTGGCGGGGGTGTTGGGCTTTGGTGCCGGGGTCCAGTGCGAGGGCCTGGCGGTGGATTTGGGTGCCGGGGTCCAGTACGAGGGCCTGGCAGGGGTCGTGTGGAGAGCGCGTGGACGAGGCGTAGAGTGGCGGACTGTGGTCGCTGGAGGCGTCCTGCGAGTTGTCGTCTGTGGTACTCGCGGCCGTGGGATTGAACTGGGTTTGGTCGGTTTTGGTTTGGGAATGGCAGTCGTTGAGGGTTTTTTGTTAATCACAAACTCTGTGGAACAAATCAAACAGAGTCAATAAACTAGCAGAACAATCACCCTTTCTAGTGATTAAAATTGCGATTGCTGTTCGTAGGGCTGCATGATTTGGCCAGATTTTTGTGATTATCAATATCAATATTGTTCTAAAAAATATATATTTTGTATGATAATAAGGCAAGGCAAGGCAAGTTTATTTATATAGCACATTTCATACACTATGGCAATTCAAAGTGCTTTACACAGAAAGTAATTAAATAATCACAAAATAAAAGCAAGGAAAATTAAAACAGTTCAAAAAGGAATTACAAGAGATATAAATATGATACACCGATACACTTCTCATCTGGCACAACACCGGTGTATCATATTTTTCACAGCTGCTTGTTTTGCTGTGAGATTTTCCCATGTGGATTGTACTGTGTCTCTGTGGTGTTCTTTCGGCGCGACTAAGCCGAGTGGACGTCTCCAACAGATTCGATCTTTCCCTACAATCGGACAGGAAGAGCTCTAGGGAAGGAATCAAAGGACCTTGGTCCCCGACCTCGAGATTCACATTAAACTCACTACTCTACCACAGACTACCACAGACTCATCTTTCAATTTCACAATTAACATTTCAGAGTAATTTATGTTTGTAATAATATTAATAATTTCCAATAAGGCCCCATTAGAGTTCATGTCAGCTCAGCTCCATTAAAAAATATTTACAGATACAACTTATGATTTTAATAATGCATTTTTAAATGTTTACATTAACATTGACAAAGATTAATAGATGCTTTAGTATTATTTTTGATTGTTAGTTAACGTTAACTAATGTAGTTAACTAATGTGAACTAATAGAACCTTATTGTAAAGTGTTGCCATAATAGTTGTATTATTATTATTATTATTATAACTAAATACAAATATGAAAATTATAAAATAATTATATAGAATATGAAAATTAATAAATAAAACATAAGAAATTTTTGAAAAATATACAAAAATTAGAATTTTAGAAAAATTATATAATTGTATTTTACATTACAACTGTAAAATTACAATACTAATGTTTAATTCCTTTACTTTTAAATGTTAAACTATCAAACTTTTATTTTGACTGTAAACAGCAGGGAGCTGTTAATCTTTTGTTGATAAGCATCTCATTTTCATCTAGTATATGAATGCATTATTTTCAAATTTTTAGTATATGAAGATGGTTGGCACACTGTTTCCAAATGCACGGTAAAATGACTGAAACTCAGAGCAGATTCAGATGGAGTTCATGAGGAGCAGCATTTACTGTGATCCGAGATGCTGAAAACACGTGTAGATAAACACAGTGCTGCGCTTCAGTCTGAAACACGCAGCGCATTCATTTCATTCAATCGCAGCCTTCGCCATTTCATAATCCATATGCACTAAGCCATATCACAGTTTTGGTTTTATTTTTCTTAATTGTGCAGCCCTACTCAAATCTCACGCCTTCAATGGGAAGAAGGAGTGTTTGTTTACCTTCTTTAGGACTGAAATGAATCAGTTTGCCCTTGATGTTGACTGGAGTGGGCTTAAAGCTGCACTTGCCTGGAGGAGCCCTCCTAAAGAGTGAGGAAAATGTCCAACTGTTTATTTCACAGCTTTTAACAGTAAGTACAAACATACCTTACAACCAGGGCCTAAAACTAGCTTTTTGGCACACCTGCTAATGGTCGGTGACTTAAAGGTGATCTAAGTAACTTTTTTACCTTAACTGAACAGCTTCGGAGTCATTGAAATGGTTATATTACTTATTTCGGGTTGAATGGTGGTCGTTTCGCACACCCCTGGTGCCCGTGAGCGGAAAATACGCACTTGCAACTTTGAGCCGGCGGGCCGCCGGCCGCTGCGTCAGGAAGTATCGCGTGATATCAGGTCTCACGATGTAAACAATTGCTTTACGGCCAAAAGAAATCTGCTAAAATGCTGTCATTATTGCGCTCCCTCACGCTGTTCGAACCCGAATGAAGAAGACGTTTTAAAGAATGTCCCATCTGCTTTGATGTCGTTGATCTATAGCCTCTGGTGTCTGAGAATCGCCAACGAGTTTTTACAACAGCGTTGTCAAATATCTATTCCGAAGCTGTGGGGGGAGCTCTAGAGAGAAACCTGCGAGCAAAAAGCGAGAATACAGCGAAGAAGTCCCGAAACTACTGAGCCCTGCTTTGAGAAGATTTACCAGCCAAAAACATTTTTCATTAAACTGTTCTTGCAAAAAAAGTTACTTGTTAAAGACAAGTAACAGTAGTTTTCAGGTAGAGACATTAAATAAAGTAATAAAATGTAAACTAACACTGCATAGTAAATAAACATAGATTAATCCTTATTAAAGGTACAAAAGTTATTCAGTCAATATCAGTGAATGATTTTGTTTCTTTGCCTTTTGTTGTTTGATTAAGATTAAAAATACAGACAGTAGCATAAATATTAGGCTGCTGTCACTTTAAGACTAATGCACGGATCCAATACACTGATACTGGTATACATCTTTCTCTACTGTTTACGTTTATTTAAGCCATCACCGGTTATGTTTACTTGGATACTCACACTCAATTTGTCGATTCAAGAGCATGAAGACGTGAAAGAGAGCTCAATTCAGTATTTGCTTCAGATGTTTGCGCACACAAAACTTTCCATACTGCGTTCTTTTGCTTCCATACTTCTTGCGCTTGAATATTTAAATGGCCAAGGCTTAAACTCTAGTGACGATGCAGCGCTGGCCTGTTAATTCCTGAACGATCTTCATGTTTGTTTTACTGTTATGTTTTCACAACATACATAGAATTCATAAAAATATTACCAGCCAACTGGCGATTAACACCATTTCATACACTCGCCAACACCTGTTTTATTATCCACATTTGGCGCTTGACGATTGTTAATTTTAGGCCCTGCTTACACACATAATCAAACAACAACAGAATAAAAAACTTTAACTATTGATCATCAGAGAGAATAAATGACAGAATTTTATTTTGTGTAAGCTATTCCTTTAATATTGCCCCTAAAAAGCATTGTCACTATATTTTCATTTATTAATTTATTTTGATATATTCTAAGAGGCATTTTGGTATAATCAATATAGACACTCAGATTAGGCAGGGGAGGAGGCTGTTTGTTCTACTCCAGCTCTGCATTACCATCATACCATCATGTGAAGTTTTATTAAGTGGATGTTAACAGAACTGAACCCCCTGTCTACAGTGTCAGTGTGTGTACCTCGAGGGATCCACTATCTTATACACCACTCCGGCTCGGGCTGTGGCACTCGCCGCTCCCGTCGCGAGGAAGTACAGCTCACCTGAAACACAGACACACTCTTAGGAGAAAAAACGCTTCAATGGGGTTCTAGAAGCCTCAATTTTAAAGAGCCCTTCATGCCAAAAAGGTTCTATATAAGGAGAAATGTCTTAAATGACTGCATAATACTTCCATGTTTAATGGTTTATTTCATTTTTTCTACTAATAAAGTATGTTTACGAGCTGTCTAATTCATAAACTTGAATTAAAAGAACAATCATTTATTGAAACTAAATCCATAAAAGGATTCCATGATGGGAACCCCTTTAAGGTTCTATAGAGTACAGTTCTCACCCCCTTTTTTAGTGGTGCTGGTTTCCTAAAGTATTTTTTCCATTCATTTTTTCCACAGGGATTTTATAAAAGTCTTCGTTAAAGAGTTATAAGCCAACCAGGGACGAGGTGAATAACAACACTGCAAACTTTGATTTGAAGAAAAACATTTTTGAAGATCGGAACAAAATGACAAAGGTACAAGACTGCGTACTTAATGGCTTTAGTGATTTAAAATCATTTACAAATGTTGATTTTATATATTGCAAAATATGGATATGTACTATTTACAAACATTTTGAATGTAGAGAGATCGACTCATTACGCTCATTTACTTTCGTTATTCTGTTTATATATATTCTTTGTTTAAATTTCGTCGTATGTTTTTAGAGTTTAATTTATTAAAACCCATTATACGCTTGATTGTCTCTGTTTGCTGCTCACCGAACAAAGTCTCTTAAATGTGTGACCTTTAGTTACAAGCTTTATATTGATGAGTACTTCAGTTAGTAATCTTATAGAACAGAAAGTTATTCTTCATGACCAGAAGAATGACCTTTCTCAAGAGTTCATAATCCTTCTTGAGAGTTGATAAGAAGATCGTACGGTCGGTTCGGTGGACGAACGGATTATTCGATGTGAAATTAATTCTGTTAAAGGTTATTCTGAAATTTGATCTATAGCCTGTCTGTATATTCATAACTGATTATAATTCGTAAGGGATAATTATCTATATATAGAGATGCAAATACATGGGCTATGTATTCCCTTTTTGGGCGATTTAAAATGTGTAGGTAATAATTGATCATAACCAGTATAATTATTAATTATATATTCCCTTTATTTGAGCTAATTCGCTACATGACTGTATATTGGAGAAAAGACCCTAAAAATAGTCACACACAGCTGCTCTCAAGTTACCTGCCTCATCTTCGCCAAATGATATGATATACTTGTAGTAGCTGTTTATAAGTTTAGGGAAACTGCAGGTTTTGTCAGAGCCCATACAAATCTCCTTATAGTTCCATTTTCCCGTCTCTGTGTTTTCCTTTAGGGACATCAGGCGCCTAGGATGCATACAATGGGAGAAGTCTGATATATTCAGTGCACAGTAATCATACAAACAGTGAAATAAATCAGCCATTATAGGAAAGTAGCATGCATTAGTCTTGTGTTGATATTCTTGTTTATATTTTATTATATTGGACTATAATTCAAGTACTAGAGAAAACATACGTACCCACTCATAAAATCCCCAAAGATATACAGACCGTTCAGATTGGGCATCTGGCAGCCTCTGTAGATGTAGCCGCCAGTTACAGACTTGCCGATTTTATGTGGGTAAGCAAATATCGGAAGAATATCGTCTATGGGAAAGGTAAAATAAAGATATTATATACTCTTCAAAACTCAACTGGAACCAACAGCAGTTTGTGAAAACTGAAGCTGTATTCATAAAAATCTTTAAAATAAATGAAGAAAGCAGTTTTCAAACATTTTCTTCAGAAGAGATTTTTTAATGAGAATAAAATGACAGGCTTTTATGTTGTTTGATTATATACTAGCCTACAGGTTTAGAGATTAGCTTGTCCAATACAACAAATTCGTTACTTCAACATTTGTAAAGTGCATAAAATGTATTAAATTACTCTGTAAACATCAGAATTGTCTGGGTTACCTTGTAAATTGACTTAAAGAAACTAAAACTAAAGAAAGCAATAATGGTTACTCTTTATTCTACAGTATGTACTTACAGTGTACTTAACTCAGAAAGAACTGGGTAATATAAGGTAACTACATGGGTTAAGGTTAGGTTTATGGGCAGATTCAGGGTTAATAGTACCTAGTTATTACACAATTATTGTAATAATTGTAATAAGTACATACAGTATAAAGGGAACAGGACTGTAAAATAAAGTGCTACCGTAATAATAATATATGAAGCAACTCAATTAATTCATTAAATAGATTTCTTTTTGACGTTCATGACATGGACGCCCAAAATTGAAAATGATATCATAATTTCCTCACCCTAATGTCATTACAAACTCCGAAACTCGTAAGACTAGAGAGCATTAGAAAACTAATTGAGCGGGTAAGTCTATATTTTCTGAAGAGACACGATCGCTTTATATGATGAACAGATTTAATTTAGACTTTTATTCACATATAAACATTCATCCATCAACTCGCACACATATACAGTATATAAACGCTCACACATCAGTTGATGTAAATGAAAGCTCAAGCATGAACCAATGAGGCTCATTCTCGTGTTACGCGGCGCGATTGAGTTTCTGTTTCTGTTCGATGCATTAAAAATGCCGGTAACACTTTATTTTACAGTGTCCTTGTTACATGTTACATAGTAATAACATTAAATTATGCATAAGTACATGCAACTAACCCTCAACCAAACCCTAATCCTACCCTAACCCTATAGTAAGTACATGTAGTTGCTTAATATTACTCAGTACTTAAATATATTTACACTGTAACAATGACACCTTAAAATAAAGTGTAACCAAAATGCCTTATATCCCTATGCATTTTTCTTCTAGTGTTTGCATAGTAAAATAAAGCCTGTAGATGTAGTTTGCCTTTTTTGCCAAATAATTTAGTCAGATATGTGTGCACCTCAATGCCCGCATAATAACTAGTGTCCTCATAGACCAGGCTTCTGTCATTGCATTGTATTTGTATACATTATTTTATAAAAAAAAAATATATTATAAAAAAAAAAAATATTATCCTCATATTTTGATGGTTTATCTTGTAGGGTCATTAAAAACAAATTGTTCTCCCTGTGAAAATCACCTTATATCATCAAGTTATATGTGAAAATTGAAAGGCTTGCTCACTGAGTGACGAGTTGGAGCATAGTTTGTTGTCGTAACAGGAGAAGCCTTCTTTTGCCCTCCATCCATAGTTCCCTCCGTTTTCGATCAGATCCACTTCCTCATATTTATTCTGCCCAACATCCCCGCAGAACATTCTGCCTCTGCCCTGGCCGCTGCCTGGATCGCCCCTGTCGACTGAACACCTCCACATGTTCCTCACACCGTAGGCGTAGATCTCTGGCCTCGAGCCGCTCTCTCCTACAAAAGGATTGTCTGCTGGGATACTGTAGGGGGCGCCATGATCGTTGTTGTCTATGTCGATTCGCAGGGCTTTGCCTAGAAGAGTGGACCTGTAACATCACAGTGTTTGTTTTTCCTTGAGAGAAGCATTTGTGTTTTACAAAAAGGGTTTGTATGAGATTAAAGTAATACAAATAATTGATCCCCATAAGATTGCACTCGTAAGACTTTAGTAGTTTAAACCTGCCCTGTAAACATTTGCACCGTTTTCTGATCCTTTTCTCTCTCATACCCGCATCCTTGCTAAACTCATGCTAGGCCTCTCACATCCCACAATGCAGTATGTCAATATTGACACTGGCATGGGCTTGAACTGTCCGTGAAGAGGCTCATTTTCCATCCTGTGAGAAGAACTAAAGCTTCTCCTGGCTTAGATCTGTCCTTCATTCAAAGTAGCTATCTTTTTTTCTGCTTTGTTATTTTCGTCTAATTATCAGATTCGTTATTTATTGGATTCGATTTATGGATTATTATGTTAATACCAATCAACTTCAGACCAGGGTCGTTATTTATTACTAAAACTAAAACCATTAAAAAATAATTTGGCCTTTTTGTATAGGCCTAATGATATTGTATATTCAATTTATATATTCAATTCATCATATGTATATCAATATATATATAAGGGAAATTGAAACTTCTTTTATTTCAGCTGGTTGCCAAGGAAACATTTTTCAACTTGATGTTCTAAAATAACTAAAACTGAAATAAAAATGAATAAAAACTGTATAAACATTTTAAAAATTAAAATTACAAAAGCACACACAATTTCTAAACTTTTAACTCAAATGAAAATGAAAACAAAATATTAATATAAAATATTAAAAAACAAAATATATATAAAAATAACAAGCAATAAATATAAATAAAAAAAACGAATAAAAAATATGAATAAAAACAATAATAGTATATTGGGGATACAAACATAATACTGCAACATATATAAATAAATAAATCCATAAATAAATATATAGATGTAAAACTTACAAGAGGCATCTGTTCAGACACAGCACATCATAAACAATAAAACAAATGTTTCATCCATAAATTTGCAGTGTTATAAGGATTGTCAAAGTGAACGTGTTAATGCAAATGATTGGTATATTGATCACATGCATAGTGATTATATTAAATGCAGGCTTTGCAAAGAGGCTTTTATAAAAAAAAAAAAAAAAAAAAAGAAATTTACTGCTTTACTCACTTTATTTATAGGCATTCAAAAGTAGCCAAGTACTGACATGCATTCAAAAGTAACCAAAGAGCCCTTTTTATTTTTATTATTAAGTTACTGTGATTGCTGATAGTGTTTTATTCTACAAATAAATGAAACCTGCTTCTACAGGCTTGCATACAATAAAAGCTCAGAGGCAATAATCTAGATCTTCTCACCACAGAAGGTTGATATGAAGCTGAAGACTAAGCTTTTCAATAATGTGTGTGGTACAGAAGACCCTCAGTAACTATACGCAACTCTGCAATTCAACATGTACCGTCAATATAGTACAAGCCAGTATATACTTCTCTGTTAGTCATCGACAGCAGGACTCCAAGACCTCAGTGGCTACGACAGGTTTCTCTATAAGACTGAAAGGCTGGCTGTGTGGTTATGTAACCGTGAGTTTCACCGTGCCACTCTCTGTATTCGGCAGACACTGCCAGGTCTGCTCATGTCACTTGGGGAAAGGAGGGTGGCAGGCCAATGCTAATATTTTGAGGCTGTCTGGCTAAATGCATAACTCAACTGGGGCACATGTACGCCAAACTTCTAGATTTAAACTGCTTAAATTAGGCTTTTGAGCTCCGAAAATGACAAAAACACCATTAAAATCATCCATATGGCTTGTGATCCACACTATATTCCACAGAGGATTTACTTGAACGGACCACTTTTATGGTGCAACCTAGTGTTGGGCATCGACCGCAAGAAGACTGCAAGAAGCACACAGTTTTGTTTGGTCGACGTGGTCATTTTCTACCACACAAAAAAAATGAATGAGCTAATAAGCGTAGTAACCTGCAACAAGAGCCGTTTCAACTTGAATTAACAATTACAATTATTATGTTAGTATACATTTATCCATTTAGGTGGATTTAGAAAACATTCTATAACATTAAGGCAAGATTAAGGCAAATAAAGATAAATTGAAGATTACTCACTTGTTTTGAGAATTCCCAAACTTTCCGAAAGGGTCTCCTGCTTTGCCACCATCTCCTATGAATACGTACAGATAGCCATCCAACCCAAACAGCAGCTGACCTCCATTGTGGTTTGATGCAGGCTCATCAACTTCTAGAAGTGTCCTGTCAACCAGAATAAGCATCACAGTGACTGACTAAAATGGGTGACAATCACACATCTAAAAGAAAGTTCGTGGATAGAAAGTCCTGTATTTCAGAATCAGTTTTTTAACCCTGTAAATCCTAATGATACATTAATCTCTAACGCCTCTAAATTACCAACATCACAACTTTGCTGAAAAACATGTTGCACGCAATCTACTGCATGCCTTCTGTCGTCTGATGGTTTAGACTTTATTAGCCAATGAAAGGCCTTTTAGTAGGCCTTTTTATGGTTTTTATAAGAATAGAATAAGAGGAAGGTTTATTTGACATATTATCATAAAATTGAGGTGTTTTTTTTTCATCCTCGAGTTTGAGCTCCATTTTCTCACTATATCATACTATTTTGAGCCATAAAAGCCTGGTGCATCAAATATAAAACACATATGGAAACTTTTTTTTGGGACTCTTTATTGACATCTGTATTCTTGACATAAAATTGCAAGTTACTTGTTGTGAAACGTATGGTTTGTGGTTAGCCTTTGTTGACTGTGATTGTCTCCACATCAGAGAAGATCTGAATAGCTACACCACTATCACTGCCTACAAAACTAATTGTTGTTTAAGCAAGTATCTGTCTGCCATCATCATTTCTGGAACACGTGAGGATGAATGACGAAAGAATATGTGCCCATGATAGCCTATGTATCAAAAATGTATTTCTAACAACAACAACAACAACAACACATAATGCATTTCTGCAACCTTTAAGCTTGAACCACAGCATATGATGCATAATGTCAATTATCAAAGATTATTACAGTTTTTCTCAGTCGCTTTGGTGCATTTCTCACATCACTATTTACATTTGCACAACAGTTAGTTCAACCTCCACAACATTTAGTCATTTGTGAACATCATAGTAGAAGTTTCTCATTCCTTCCAACAAATTGCAAATGCTTTTGGACATGCATAAATTGCTTTCATACAACTCTCTGCGGTTTTATAACATTATCATTTGCTTATGTCATGTCAGTCAAAATGAACTATACTTGTGAATGCTGAATAGTCATTCCATATAAAACTAATAGTCCTCATTTCATTGCTTGAGTCATTACTTACAAAAATGTTGAACTAGTTGTCAAAATCTGTCAAGCAAATTGTACCAATTTTTGTAAATCTTTTTTTTCCTGAAAATGTCTCCTAAACTGAACAATTTCTTTCAGGTGAATCTCAGCTTTCACTGATGAGAAGGGGTGTGTGAATCATTAGTTGCAACCAATGTTCAGTTCCAATATGTACTGCAATATTGTTTCCAGTTGTGCACGGCTCTACCCAAAGGGAGTTTATGTTTGTTGTAAATAAGGGTGTATTTGTTCTTTTGCACAATGCTGTGAACAAATTAGAATTGCAAAGAGCATATGCAGTAAAAATGTGAAACATACATATTCAGTGTCTTGTACTCAGTTACCTCACTAAATACAGTAATGTGTAACTTTACTGTATTTTTCACATGGCTGTGCAAATAGTATATAGTGCTGTCTTGAGCATTCTCAGGTAGTGTCACCAAGATCTGACTTTTTTGCATTGGAAAACATTTACAGAGTAAACTGTCATAATGAAAACATGACAAAGCCATTTGACTATCTTGTTCATAAACAATGGTGTCAGGACTTTTCATCTTGATGACACTGACACTTTCATTGACATGAATACTTGCTTTTGAGGAATGAGCTATCTCCATTTTGAGCAAGTGACGCGCTTTTGCAGGTTATCAACTAGGTTTTGCAGTTTGTACTAATTGTTTTGAGAACTGCATTAACTGTTGTGCAAATGTAAATAGTGATGTGAGAAATGCACCAAAGCGACTGAGAAAAACTGTAAAAAAAAAGTTTGCCGAGATAAACTTTTAAACTGGCTTGAGAAAGCCTAGCCAGAAAATGTATAATAAGAACAGACAGACAGACAGACAGACAGACAGACAGATAGATAGATAGATAGATAGATAGATAGATAGATAGATAGATAGATAGATAGATAGATAGATAGATAGATAGATAGATAGATAGATAGATAGATAAATAGATAGATAGATCTCCTTACCTTTCTGAGGAGTGATCCAGCATATTCATATCTGAATCGGACACGACGAACTCACTGATGCGAATCTTCTCCTGCTTCTTCACAGACACAGAGTAGTAGACGTAGGCCTTTTTCACCTTGGTGAACTGAGGATGCAGGGCAATGCAGAGGAACCCTCGCTCGTCTCCTGCCCAAGGTGATGTTAGAACCGCCCTGGTCAGATTCAGGAAGGGCCTGTCGATTCTAGAGCCATTCGGCAAGTAAACCCACACGTAACCCAGCTGCTCGGCAACAAAGAAGCGGTGAGTGCCGTCATTCGCATGTACCATCGCAACAGGATTGCGAAGACCATTCGCAACTTCTTCCAGGCACAACTGTATGCAGCCTTGCGGATCCGCCTTCACGTCTCCCAGGTTGGCGTTGAGCTTGTCGTCAGAGAGGACGTTTGGGTAACAGTACTCGGGATCTTTCAGCTCAAGGTATTTGCAGAACTTGCTTCGGTCATCTTCAATGGCAGAGGTTTCATTGTAGTTGGTTAGAAGGCTGAGAGTGTACCGGCAGTGGAGCCAGTAATCCCCGCAGTAGTTCCCACAGAGTCCGGGAAGCTCCCGCATCGGGGTGTTGGCGTCTTCTGCGTCGTACAGATGTGCTGCATACGGGGAGCATTCCTGAAACAAGCAAATCAACGCATCAGCATTTACACCATTATTATCTAACAGTTTCTCAAAGACATGTTTACTTCAGGACACTGAGTCTAAGATTTGGCTTTTAAGCAGCTTCAAGGGCCCGTTGCGAAAACATTAGCAGAATTTTGATTGTAAAGAAGGTCCATTGCCTATTTCTTAAAGCACAGTTTACACAGAAGTTGCTTTCAAAGACAGCAGTTTCTGTTCGTCAACATAGAAAACAGCCCTATGTCCCCACAGCCCTATGTTCCCACAGCCCTATGTTCCCACAGCCTTATGTTACCACAGCCCTAACCCTAACCCTAACCCTAACATACCTAAAACTACCCCTCACAGGAGGGAGACTTGTCTGGGATGTAATTGGGCTATCCCTGTACCAGCACAAGCACTACAACCTACCCTTCATAGGGGACATAGTTAAATGAGAGAACATAGGGCTGTGGGAACATATGGTTGTGGGAACATAGGGCTGTGGGAACATAGGGCCTAATTTTCTAAATTTTCAGTAAAAAAAAAATTCTTAGAAATGTGGGAACATGGGGCTGTGGGAACATAGGGCTGACCCCGAAAAGGTGCATGCATGCTTGGATTTCTATTGAAACGACTGGATTTCACCTGGGAAAATTTGCAGAATAACAGTACATGTGACTGCACCTTAAGATGATGGTAACTAAAACTTTAATGTATTAAAAAAAATTCTAATGCAAGGGCGATAACTGTAACTTAAAATAATTGATCTATGAGAATAGGGAAGTCCACACCAGCTATAGCGATAAGGATACAGAAAAACAAACAATTTTCAGCTGATGAACAATAAAAACATGATAGCCAGTCAGAATCCACCCATTTTAGAAATAGTATAAAGAAAAGTTTAAATGTCATGTGGTAAAAAAAAAAAAAAAAAAAAAAAAAAAAAAAACATTTTCCATGCACCTTAAATACATGTGATAGTACATGATGTCTTAATGGTTCATTTAAAAAAAGAGTTTTAGAAATACATTTTAAATGATCTGATATTTTAAGAGACTTACTGCATGTTTCATGTTGGTTGCAGATGAATTTTTTTCTTAGATTATGTGACAAATATATATATTTTCAGATAATAAGGTAGTGAAGTGGTTTTGTTAAAATATAATTTTTCTAATAAATAATTATGCCAGGTTTATATATATATATATATATATATATATATATATATATATATATATATGTGTGTGTGTGTGTGCGTGCGTGTGTGTGTGTGTTTAATTATGGTTTCCCCTCTTTATGATATCAGGAAAGTCATAGTACACTCTTAAAAATAAAGATTCCAATATATATATATATATATATATATATATATAATATATATTGTTCTTGCATGGATACCATAGAAGAATGATTTTGGGATCCTCAAACCTTTCAGTAAACAGTTGTTAAAAAGCCATTTTGTGTGAAGAACATTTTAATAATTAACCTTTTCCCACCTTCTTCATAGAACCATAAATGCCAATAAAGAACCTTTATTTTGAATATGAATACATTTTGAATATGTTTTGAATAAAGAACCTTAATTTTTGAAATGCATGAGTTGCATTTAAAAAAATAAAAATAAAATAGATAGATCCATAAAAAAAATAGTGTCATGTCATTGGCCCATAAACACTGACTTGCTGCCATCATCAATAAACCTTCAGTTAACCCTATAAATGCTCAAATAGCTAATTCATCCGAAATGTATTTGCTGTGTAAGCCTTTTCATTTCCATCCTCCTCATAGTCTGGCAAACGTGGCAGTCTTGCACGTCTTCACTGCTGTCGGGATCCCGGGATTCAATCCAGCAGCTGGTGATGATGATGTGAGCTATAAATACAGTGACTTTTGGACATTTTGGACTATCCAAGCCTTCATTATGCCTTAGCCACAACACCACACCCATCAGAGGACTGAGCCAGCCTTGGCAATGAGACTGCCAGCTCGGGAATGGAAATCATCTGAGATTACTACAATGACATTAAACAAACAATGGACCAGAAAGTGGTTTGGATCGATGGGGTATCTCGCTCGTAACACACTGCAGACTTTGTCACGTAGCCGAGATGTAGATGAATAATCTCTAATGATGTTTAATTGCAATTCAAACGAAATATAAACCTATTTTATGTATTGTGGGTTATTATGTGGTATAAATGAGTCCAGCATTTCCTAAACAGCACACATGGTTATGTAATATCCTGCAAGCATAGAGAAAAAAACTTGGAGAAACTCATTTATTTCTGAGGACATGTGGTAAAATATCGCCCTCAGATGACTAATAACAGACTTATTCATCTGATTTTACTTCATAGATATCATATAAGATTAGTAGAAGTGTTACATTGAATGTTTAAACTGCATGCGAGGTTGTAGTAAACACTTCAGAGTACAATATCAAGTGTCTACTTCTTTTAAATAATGCTGAAAAAAGCACCAATTCCCACACTCACTTTTCTTCCATACCTTCTGATCCTATTGTGAGTTTTTGTCCAGTCATTGTGTTCCTCTTTTTCTGTCCCTCAAATAATTTTGTTTATATGGTTCTGTAATTATGAGACTCTGTTGGAGATCAAAATCTTCTGTTGTTATCAAACGGCTGATGGATTTGGTTCAACAGATGGTCTCAGCAGGGTTTCACTCATCAACACATTTGCCCCACTGCACCTCAAACCCATTAGCTTACATGTTTGTGCCATTCACTCTTTAGGCAATTATGAGTTTACAGCTTTCCTTAAAGCTTTTCTCTGGTGAAACAGAATAAGGAATGTCGTATGAAACAAACATTTCTACTGTAGAGGTAGAGATCCTCAAGAGGGTGTCCAAAAGTGTGGCCTAAGAACATGGCATGTCTGAGAACAAGACTACTGATTGCATATTCATTATTTTGGAAAATTCTACTATTTATGCAATAAAACGAGCAAAGGAGCTTTGCATCCTCTGAATTGCAGCCAATATCAGCAACGTTATTGAGAGTGTGATATTTATGTTATATACTCACTTGTTATATAACACTCCAGTAAAAAAAGAAGGTATGTAACTTAGATTTTTGACACAATACTTCCCCGATTTTTCCAGTACTTCTCCAGGCAACAAACAGTAGCGGCGTTATGCTCCTGAATGAATCAGAATTTTTGCATGAATCGCCTGAGTGAACAATTCAATGACTCACTCATAAAGACAGTGGCTGCATCCAAAATTGCATACATCCCTACTATATAGTAGGTGAAAAACTGTTTGTAAAAAAATTGTTACGCCAGTCACCGCCTGCGTCTGAAATTGCATACCTTCCTTCAGACACATGGCGGCATTGACTGGCAAAAATCTGGTGTTGCAAGCAGTTGTCCATGAGGGGCTGCCACTTTTACATTCGTTTTGTGTTATTTATTTTAAAGGTGAACTAAGTAACTTTTTTTACCTTAACTGAACAGCTTCGGAGTCATTGGAATGGTTATATTACTTATTTCGGGTTGAATGGTGGTCGTTTCGCACCCCCTTGGTGCCCGTGAGCGGAAAATACGCACTTGCAACTTTGAGCCGGCGGGCCGCCGGCCGCTGCGTCAGGAAGTCTCGCGTGATATCAGGTCTCGCGATGTAAACAATTGCTTTACGGCCAAAAGAAATCTGCTAAAATGCTGTCATTATTGCGCTCCCTCACGCTGTCCGAACCCGAATGAAGAAGACGTTTTAAAGAACGTCCCATCTGCTTTGATGTCGTTGATCTATAGCCTCTGGTCTCTGAGAATCACCAACGAGTTTTTACGACAGTGTTGTCAAATATCTATTCCGAAGCTGTGGGGGGAGCTCTAGAGAGAAACCTGCGAGCAAAAAGCGAGAATACAGCGAAGAAGTCCCGAAGCTACTGAGTGCTGCTTTAAATGTTAAACGTTTGCCGGTTATCGCCTCCTTCTTCCCTGGATTACTAACCTCGTTACATCTGGAAAGCACAAACAAGCTGATATAAACAGTTAAAAGTCCCAGTGCTGTTGAAATATCGGCGCTTGGAATGCTGTTCGACCAATCAGATCGGTTCAAAACTGATGTATCATGAATATTTAGTAGCCTTTCCTACTCTTGTTCTTTCTTTCTCTCTATATATATTTAATATCATTGTTGCCCTGACCTTTTGCACAGGAATATGATACATCCTATGCCTAGTGAGAGGAAGCATATATTTCCCTTCCCTGCAGGTTGGAGAACACAAGCAGCTCCCTGTATCTGGGATAAATGTTCCAACAAAGGCAATCATTGAGCTCAGCTTCACCACTAAGTAGTCAAATAAATCAGGTGTTCCCTTTGCCAACCTAAATCCCACTGCAATCTCAAAACCATATGTTCAAATATCATAATTTAATCCCGGCAGCCTTGAAGTGTCAATTATGTAAGTAGGTGACTAACATTCAGACACTAGTTTTGGTTGGTATGTCCTGAATGCCAACACTCAGATCAAGACACATATCAACTGTGAGATTTCAGTTTTGGTTGACTTCGACTGATCATGTGTCGGTTTATTTTTAAGACTAAATTCACATGAAATTTTCATAGATATCTCACATTTTATACTGATGTCATCATTCATAAAAATAGCTCAGTCATTACTAATGCAGAAGTCATCCAGCCGTCTGAAAGCAAAGTCAAATCACAAATGATGTAACTCACGCAATGATGTAACTTCCTCTGTATATAAACACAGATGAATGAGACAAAACCCCATCACTTACATCAGAACTGAATGAATAATTCAATTCATTATTAACATTTGTTCTTAATTATTCAATTATTTATTCAAAATGACGTAATTTACACAATAATCCTGTCTTATACGTCTCTATATTCTACAGAGAATTTAAAGGGCTAAAGTTCAAATATCCACATGCTGTAATTTAATTAAAGTCAGAATTACGCTGACCTGAGACTCACCTGGCAAAGAATACTGCGGATGTACTTCCCACAGGCCATGAATCCCGAATGATCGAAGTAGTCCATGATCTGGTAGAAGCGCTGGGAAATTTGGTTATCCCTGTCTAAGTCACAGCATCCAAATTTGGCATATTCCTTGCAGAAGAGCAGGGGCTCGGGAGGCTGGAATGGAGGCTTGTAGTCCAGGCACTGCGGGTGGGCATTTCCCTGCGGAGAGATCAGGATCAGGAGCACCAGCAGACTCAAGCATTGAGCTCTCCACACTGTCATTCCTCTCATTGCACAGGCGAGAACTCACACGTGTCTGCGTACAAAGGTGGCTTGTGCTGAGTTTGAGAAACACCAGTGGTGTGGTGGAGTTTCTCCGTCAGTTAGCGGTTGCCGGCGGTCTGTATCCCGCAAACATGTGCAAATGCACACACACACACACAAACACACATGGACAGCTGGAATACTGCTACACAAGGCCCACTCATTCAACAGCCATGCTACACACACATACACATCTTTACAAACACACACTTCTCTATTCCCTCCCTCTTTCCACCCTGTCTCCTGTCTCCTCCTCTGCCTTTCCCTCTTTTCCCTCGCTTTCTCTCATTCTTCGGCAGATGCATTCCTTCTTCTTGCGGCTGGCCTGAACCCTTGCAGCCTCCCTCCCCCGAATGAACCCATGCCTCTTTCTCTTTCAAAGCATGGTAGTCCTTTCATTTCGCTAAGTAATTGTCCTATAAATCCGGTGCATGTGACTCTTTGATTGGCTGTGTGAATCTTCAACCAAGCTTCTCAACCTCTCATGTTACACTTTGTGTTAAAAGACATTTTTAGTACGATGCAACATCGCTTTTCTGTGTGTTCATAGGGTTCATGAGGTTTGTCTCTACAGGATTCGGGTCTCCAGCCTTCTGATTTTACGGCTCTTTTGCAAACACACTGTCTGATTTGATTTTGCATCCTAACAGAGACTGGTACTCACTGACCCAGTGACCTATTTTGAATAGCTTTCATAAACTTGTAGTGTACTTCAAATCTTTGAAGTATATATAAAAAAACAAAAACTGTGCTTGAAGATAATATAAAATAATTGAAAAAAGTCCACTTAAGTGTATTTAAGTTTAAAGACTTTCTTAGTACACTTAAGTACACTTTAAAGAAGTGCACTTTGTAATAATGAAGTTTTGAAATGCTTGTCAGTACATTCGCCAGTACATAGTAGCCTACATAATAGAATAAATATAAAACTACATATAAAGAAGTCTTACATAACTGGGTCAAAAAAGCATATGATGTCTTAAAATACTGTATAATTGGCAGCTTGGTATGAAACAGAGACCATGTTCTGCGGCTCGGTTGAAAACAGAGATTTTCTCTCTGCCTGCACTATATATATATATGTTACCCAGATGAAATGCGAATGTGTCTCTCATCTGTTTTTGATTCCCATGTCAGACAGCCATGAGGAGCATCTGTTCTCTCACGTATAAGCACAGATCAAGAGCTCGAGGTTCCTTCACTGCATCAGCAGTGGTTACATAAATCACAGAATGACTGTTGAAGGCTGTATTCTGGTGTAGGATAAATGTTTAGTTTAATTGTGAATTTTGCTTTTCTGTTGGTGGTTTGGTATGATTCTTTATCTGACTGACAGTGGAAAAACTAGACCTTGAAGTTAATCTGTCACATCCTTGAAAAGTCCAGAAATCACTATTTTTGTTTCAGTTCAGATTATATGATGCCTTGTTTTGAGCTGTTGATGTTCAGTCTGAGAATTTTGGCACGGTAAACCCAGTTTCTTGTTTCATATTATCCCATTGCTCTGAATATGATATTAGATTTGTCTTTTGGAAATTAAAGTAAGCATTGCATGCTTGCACTCTTTAAAATAAAGGATCAAAAAGGGGGGTCTTGCAATATTGCATAGAAGAAGAATTTTTGGTTCCCCAAAGAACCTTCCAGTGAAAAGAATCATTTTTTCTACAACATTTTATTAATCTAAAGAACTTTTTCTACTATAAAGAACGTTTTGTGGAGTGGAAAGATTCCATAAATGTTCATCTTTGAACCATCGATGCCAATACATTTTTAAGAGTAGGCTATATGTAACTAGAAGACTATATCATTTTAATCCTGTTGTTCCAGTTGCTTTGAATGTCTTTGCCAATGAATGTCTGCCAAGGACTTAATAATCTTGGACTCTTGCTAGAAGAGCATAACAAAGTTTTGATCCATATCTCACTGTGTCTGTGAGAGGCAAACGAGCGTTCGTGGAAGGAAGTCCAGTAAACTGAACCTGGTGATTCAGCGCCACACCATGTGGAGTCCTTCTGGGAAACTACATCTTATGGGTAACTTAATCACTGCTGTCAACGTGACCTACACTCCCTAACACAGCAGATAGAGAAGATGAACGTGGCAGTGGTGTGTTTTGGCCAACACTTAAAGAGCAGCATTTCAAAGAATGACTTCCTGAATAATACGACATTTAAAGAGCTGCTCAGCTTCGCATTTGTGTCCTTATATCTGGAGTATGTTCATTGTCTGGTCATGAAAAGCTTCTTTTTTTAAAACTAGTTTCAAATGGGTTTGCTCTTTGAAGCCACTCCTGTGATGTTATGCCAGCATTCACTTTCTGTAAGCTACTTAAGACAGGCCTAGAGTAATAAAAATCACATACATATTTTAATAAGCAAACAATGCCACAACTTTTGAGAAAACGAGGCTCCCAATAAAACAACTTATTTACCGTTGCTCTGCAATATTTCGAAGAAATCAGATCATTCAAATAGAAATCCACAGGATCAGGAGCTTCGCGTGAGGATGGTAAAAGTCTATTTTTCCCGCCTATTTTGCATCTATTCAAGTTGGTCAGATGGATTCGCTGCACCGACCAACAGAAAAGCTGCTTGGTTTACATCGCTACTGTAAGCCCGTCTCGATCGGTCCAAAGGCGGCATCTGATAGAACGGGTGAAGGTCTCTGTGTGTTACTGTCTTTCCGCGTGGCAAAGTAATTTAATCCCATTCAAGCTTTTATCTGACTCCATTTTATCACGACCTCGAACTTAGGTTAGATTGCCAATTGGTTATTGGTCAATTGCATAATAGTTTAGCAATACATTTAATTGTTCTATTTAACTCTAGATTGTTCTAATTAGGAAGCTATGTCGCTCAGAGGTCCGCACGCCTTGTTTAACGTGGGTCTCACGATCACAATCTCGCCAGCTTCGGTCACCAAACAGAGGTAATTCATAGTAATTGCTAAATACCTGAGATCGGTCGCATTCACGCTTACACGATCAAAGATACTTTGGTATAGCCCCCGTCATTGCATACACTTCAAATAAAAGTAACGTTTACTTCAGTAGAGGTATGGCCACTATTACAGATATAAGTCAACCAACTTTACTTGTCTTATAATAGCTTTGGATTGAACATGCCGTGGTTTCCCACGTACACGTATCTAAAGTAACATTAAATTAAAACAGAGGTAAGACACACACCGATTTAGGTTGGTCAAGCAGCCCTTTTGCTGTCCTAAACGGAAATTCACTTCTTGTCTTTGCAAACCAAGTACACTTGAATTAGTGCCAAATATTAGTCGTCACTAATCTGACGCAAAACTTGCGGTAACATACGAATCCGTTTAATCTTCTTGGGAAAACAATTTCAGAGTCAGTCGGAATAAAATCAAATGTAACAATTTATTATGTCAGGTAAATGTATCATGCCAATTTCATAATCAGTTCAAAGATAATAAATACAAAACATCAAATGCTCTGGAATAAAGAGAAGATGTGAACTTGACATTATTAAATACATGATGCAGTGCCTGCATACACTCAGCATCACGGGCTAATCTGAGTTACAAATCGCCATGAGCCTCTTCAGTATCTCCCTAAATACTCAGACCAAGGCAGAAACCTCTTTTCAGATGTAAACATGAGTTCACAGTGGGAATTTGCATTAATCACCGTCCCAGACTTACTGGGGACAGAAGACGATTTACATGCGGGCACACCCACAGCAGTTAACAAGATATCTCGAAACTCTCCACACCTTATTAGCTTTCTGGTTTACTTCTGTGGGAATGAGACCTTTGTACCAGTCGCACTGAGACATTTCAAATGATACCAAACATGTATAATACTGTATGATAATTGTTCATATTAAACCATATAGATGTTTGGGTGAATTCAGGCAGGGATGGGTGAAGGGAATGATGTGTTTGGGATGTGATCAACTCAAGTGTGATCGTATCTTGAATGGGGATGGTAATATAGCAAGAGAGTTCAAATGTTAATTTCCTTTGTTTTCTCAGAGAGTTGCCCTCTCTTCCAGTTCTTCCAGTTTTATTGGCAATATACAACTCTTTTTGTATGCGAAATGTCACTAATGTAATCACACCTTAAATGTTCCAGTCTGTGGACGGCATGAACTTGAACGTTATCATAGAGATTAAAAGGCCCTGTAGAATTTGACAGACCAACTGTTGAGTCACTCTCTATGTTATGACGAGAAGTTCAGATGGTCCTTGAGGATGGTGAATAAACAAAATATAGTGCATAATAAAAGGCTGGAGATAAAAGGGTTTTTTGAGGTCATGATGACACAAAGGCAATGAGTTTAGAATGGAAAAGAATCCAGCTGTTGGTTCGAATAAGTTCCGTACTCAGATCGTTCCAAACATTCTAAAAAGAAACTGTATGCATTTTTTTTTTCTTCAAAGAATGAATGAAAACTCAATTAATGACAGTACAAAAAGTAAATCCAAACTTTTTATGATTTTCTTTGGGGGGGGGGGGGGGGGGGGGGGGTGTTTCACTGTTAAAACACATTTAAATAGAAATAAGTGGGTAAATAACCTCCTACCCATCAATAACAGGTTAACTTGTTTTGAAAACAAGATAAAGATAGTAATCCTCACAATAATCCTCAATCACGTTCAAATTAGATTTGGCTTCCGGCTCTATATTTAGTAGCCGTGTGGAAAGACAGATTCTGTGATTACACAACTCTGTGATTAGAGACAGCAGAAATGACTGTAGTTTAATGGCACTGCACACAATCAGAGAAGATTGCATCCTTCCGTCGATCCGTTACCAGATGACCGGGTCTGGTCCAGCATTTTACTCGAACTGTCGTGGGTAAATTACAATACAAATTTGAGAGGACAATGTGGTTTGGCTGGTCACAGCACGGTCCAGTTCATCCCTGCTGACGAAACCATTGTAGTTTCTTCTGAGGCAAATGGAAATGTCTCGCTTTTCTTAGATCTTCTTTGGAGGGCAATGAATGCATCTGTGTGTGTGAGGGAAGAAGAATGTGTGACAGAGAGAGCAAGTGTTGCATAACTGAATGCTTCTTATCAGTGATCTCTGGCTTGTTAGTAGTGCGTAATTACGATTTTGTGGCCATTATATGCAGAGACAGCGATTTTGTAGCAGATGGTCAAGCCTCCCAGCACAGCCAGACACGGACACAGACAGGTCACTCCGGGTCAAAGGTGCAGGGGTAAACACAGCACAGTATGCACTTGTTCCCAACGAACACTAGACTACTCAGTGTGTTTCAAATGTATAGAAAAACATCATCACTTAAGAGTATTTAGACACTTGATACGAATAAACAAACTGGTTCTTGTAGATACTGTAAAAAAAGACAAAAGCAGCCTTGATAAAACTTCCTTAAATAGTTTTTTTTTTAAGCTTTTACTACAGGTTCAAAAAATAAAAATGACAAATAAATAAGCTTGTTTGGTGGTGTCCAATATTAAATGGAAAAAAAAGTACTGTACTGTTGAGTATAACTTATCATACAAACATTGGAAGAAAATACATGGAGGAATCAATTATTTTTACACATTTTGTATGTACAGTATAGACAATGATACTTGCATAAAAATAACAGCAGAGGAGAGATATTTGCCAACATGCTAGTATCACTCACATCGAAACACTGGATTCAGAAGTGGCTGGATTCATAAAAGGAAATCACATTTGTCACTTTTATGCTTTATCGTCATACAAACAAAAATGGCATGAATTAAAAGGGTACAATTATCAAGATGTGCATCATGTGCTATAATAATGCGCTATAATAATACTATAATATAGTTAAGGTAAACTAGAGGAGGTGACAGTTCAGATCACTTTGAATCCAGGTAAAGTGAGACACATTCTGACACTTCATGGCTGTTGTTTATAAGGTGACAGAAGTAATTTTCAATAAGTTTTTTTTGTAATTTATATAAAGATGGATGATCAACTGTCCCCCGTTTTCCATGTTCTTCTCACACATTTAACAGTGCAATCTGTGATGACTTTAACTGGATTTTTGCGTGTGAAACAATGCTGTATTGTTGTGCTGGCATCAGGTATATGACAAAGATCGTCCGGTGTTACTCATTCATTCACAAATTTCAATACCAATAAGGAGCAATGAATATGCAGTGGGTGAACAGCTGATGTTTGAATGAAAATCATAATGAAACTCTTCTACTGACCAGCATAAATAAAGTGCATCTTCTCCATTCATATACAATTTCATTTACTATGCATTTATTTTTTATTAACTTCTAAATGCATATGAAAAAAATCAACTATTAGGTGCATATTATTATTATTATTAAAACTATATTTTGTGTCAATGACAGTCCTAAGAAAAATATAAAGTTGTCTTTTTTTTTAATGGGTTGTTTACTCACTTTGGAAGAGATTCTCAATCAAACTGTCTCCAACACATGCAAATAACTCTGTTTAACACACATATGCATATTGTTATTCAACTGTAAAACAAACAAGCAAAAAAAACAAAACATTTACAGATATTCAGAGCATGTTGAAATTATGAATCTGCTTTGTTTCCCCAACAGGAATTCACTTGATAATCAAACAAGCTCCTTCACTTCTGAGTGTCTTTAAAGCAGGTTCCCATTGTGCCGTTGCATCAAAGTGTCTCAAAGCATCTTATTATTGTGAGAATATGCTTTAATACAAGCAACCTTTAGGCTGCAGCATGTTCCTTTCAATCTGAAAGACAAGAGGAGACGTGTTAAAGGGTCAGGAGAGACCGCACTCATCGTCCTTGCAAACACAGCCTCGGATATATGATGCATAATAATAGTGTCAAGATGTTTTGAATCATGGGCGAAAATCAAACAACAAGCGCATGCAGAGGACAGCAGATCTCTCATCTCGGCCTTGCTCTTTAAAATCATGTTTCTGAACTGTGGATATCTTTTCTTTATTGCAGAATGGATTCAAGGCCAGTTCAATGGTTGAAAGCAAAAATGCAAGAGATCATTTCCATGGTCATTATCACAAAATACAGACACATGACTGTACATTATCTGTCTTGTTACTCAGCTACTTATCAATGGACATGAAATTGAATGGAACTTATTTTTTAAAACTAGCAAATGGCACCAATTATTATTACACAATTATTCAAATATACACTATTGGTCAAAAGTTTGGAATCATGATTTTTTTTTTTACGTTTTTGAAAGCTATTATTCTCACAAAGGCTGCATTTATTTATTTGAAATACAGTAAAAACAGTAATATTGTGAAATATTCTTTTGATTTAAAACTGTGTGAATATATGGTAAGCTGTAATGTATTCCTGTGATCAAAGCTGAATTTTCATCATCATTACTCCAGTCTTCAGTGTCACATGATGCTTCAGAAATCATTATAATATGATGATTTGATGCTCAAGAAACATTTATGATTATTATCGATGTTGAAAACAGTTGCTGCTTCAGATTTTTGTGGAACCAAGTCAGCATATTATATTGATCACAGGAATAAATGTCATTTTAAAATATATGAAAATATATAATATATATTTAATCAAAAAAAGCATATAAAATAAAAATATATTAAAATTGAAAACAGTTATTTTAAATGATAATAACATTTCACAATATTACTGTTTTTACTGTGCGATTCAAATAAATGCATCCTCGGCGTCGGCGAGCAGAAGAGGCTTCTTTCAAAAACATTTAAAAACATCTTAATTATTTTTAACTTTTTACCAGTAGTGTACAGTGTAGAAATCATTATGCGTAATTATGTGATGCAATTGACCAGTCAGAATCCCAGCAAATTGTGTATTAATGTTGCATATCTTTATAAGATAAAAATCCTTAAAAAAAATGTAATATATATATAAAAATCCTTTTCCCTTAATCCTCCCGTGTCTGGCTTCTGCTACTCTGAGCAATGCCTGCACTTTGTATTTTGAGCACTTCTTGCATTGTTTTTGCCTCTTCACGATGACTCGCTTAATTTAGTCCGAATTTGTAAGTCGCTCCGCACGTGATCCTCAAGCTGTGAGTCCAAGCCACACTTGATGTCTCTGAAAGCAGAATCCGTCTGGTTCTGCCTGAGGTCAGTGCAGAAGAGCCGGCTGTCAATGAAGCTTAAAACTGGACTATAACGAATTTAAAGAAAACTCACCTCCAAAATGAGAGCGATCATTCCCACTGTGTCCACACCGGAGCGCACGGATGGGCAGCATTATGTTCCCTAAGGCACATTGCGGTGTAGTTGAGTGTGTGATGGACGCCTGCGTCTCCATTGACCCCGGGTTCAAGCACACAAATGGTGTTTAGGCTGTGCCACATTTCTGAGATCAAACTATGGCCAGAAAAACACCACAGCCCTGTTCCCAAACTCCTGCAGGAAAACACAGGCAGAGGGTTTCAACCCTTCAGCCGGCTTCACCACAGAGCAAAGCGGAGCGATGGATATCTGTAAAGATTTATAGACTGGCTTCAACACATAACTTCAATGCTTTTTTAAAGACGTCTCTTCTGCTCACCAAAGATGCATTGATTTGATCCGTAAAAACAGTAATATTGTGAAATATTAAAATTTCAAATATCTGTTTTCTAAGTGAATATACTGTAAAATATAATTTATTCCAGTGATCAAAGCTGAATTTTTAATTACAGCATCATTCTAATATTTACATTTAATCATTTAGCAGACGCTTTTATCCAAAGCGACCTACAAATGAAAGCAAACAGTTATGAATATGCTGATGCTCAAGAAACATGTATTATTATGATCAATGTTGAAAACAGTTGTGCTGCTTCATATTTCGGCGGAAACTGATTTTCTTTGATGAATAGAAAGTAAAAATCTTGTGTAACATTAAATGTCTTTACTGTCACTTTTTGATACATGTCTACATATAAAGACAATATTGTGCAATAAAGGGTTAGGACTGTCAGAGAACACTATCCATATCATCTCTGAATTAAAGCCCTAAAATGAGCTCACCCATAACACAGAGCGACTGCATGCTAAACCTCTGAACCTGAACCTCCTCCAACACAGTTTGATTAATCGTGCTGGAACAAAAGTCTCAGTTCAGAGATCCAGCAGACCATTAGTAACTGTGTGTGACCAGAATAAAGACTTCTGGGTGTTGAAAAATGAGCTCTGATTGAATTAATGAGGTGGCATATCTGTATCTGTAACTCATGGAAGATGAGATTCAGCATCATTCATGCACTTATATTATCTTACACATTCTCACACACTAAACTATGAACTCGGATCGAAGCTGACAGGGCTAATGTTTTTAACAAAAGAGACTGCATTAAAACAATTAAATAAGTGGGTTTGATTGGCTCTGCGCAGGGAATCGGTGGGTATTATAGCAGGACAGAAACTCGAAGAAAATGTAGTACAGACGATTGAAATGTGATGTGTTTTGTTGTTAAAACGCTTATCCTATCCAAGCTTAACGTGCGGAGACTATCAATAAGCCATTTTCTGAAAAATGGGAAACACTGATTTCAATGCCACTTTCAACCAAAGAGTCTAAAGGGACGTTTTCACGACAATGATGTACTAAATACGGAAAAGTTTTCGTTTTGTGTTTCTGACAAGTTTCACGTGTACGATCACATTGCTCACATCAGTCCTAGACTGCCTAACAGTGGGCCAAAAGAGTGTTGACTCCATTGGTAGAGGTAGAAATAAAGAGGAATGGGCAAAATGACAGAAGCAGTGTGAACTAATGCCAGTTAATGCATAGACTCGTCTGACAACCACCGTCTGTCTAATTTAGCATGCACCGACCCTCAGAAACATGCACACGTATTCGAGTCCCATCCATGCATGTCCCAGGGATTTACTTTATCATGTTGATCAACAACTGGACAGTTGACAGATGTTACGCAATGCTGGCTTTTATAACCAAGCAAACTGTAGCCGACCTATTTTATGAATAAAACTAACAAAACAAATCTATTGAAGAATAAGTGCTGTCATAAAAAAAAAAAAAAAAAAAAAGATCATTCAGCTGCCTTAAAGTTCGCTCAAATGCATCTTTGGAGAAAGGAGACAGAAGGTTGTTGCTTGCATACTAAATACTGTGCTAAGGTGCAAACGGGTGACGGATAAGGAGTTCAGGCTGTGTTCTTGAACACTACTGGGTCTAAAAGGCACAGGCGCACACCACTGCTACCACCACAATGTTGGAAACGGTTGCAATGACAGCCACCCACAGCCAGATGGAGTCGGTGGAGTACTTGGCCTCCTTTACCGGCTCGACTGGTTTGGCGTTGAGGTTAGAGGTGGAAGTCTGAAGGGACGCGTTGCCATTATGTGGAGTATCCATTAAGGCCCCGCTGACTGCTGGAAAATGCTGTGAGAAAAGGGAGAAAACATGGAGCATGCAATTATTCTCAGTTCTAAAGTCAACATGACATGCTAAAATTACCCTGTTTACTTTCTTTAGGGCTTCTATCGTGCTGTTTTCCATGTTTAAAATGTCTTTAGTGTGTAATGTTGCTGTTTGAGCAAAGTCCCTCCAGCGGGAGTTCTTCTCTATATCAGTGTCAGTGTTTCTGAACTCCCTGAAACGCCTCCATTGTGGTCTTGAGTTTCTTCCGGGAACAAACGTCACAATATTCCTCATTTAAATAATTCATTCGCAGAATAAAGGGACGTTATGGTGAGGGGCGGGACATTTCCCCAAACACACTCGAAGTGCTTGACCAATCACAACACACTGATCCAGCCGACCAATCAGAGCACAGTGTGCTTTTCAGAAGGAGGGGCTTCATAGAGACAGGAAGTAAACAGAGCGTTACTGACAGACTGGGAAGAGAGGAGCTGCAACAATGGAGAATATGAGGAAAACAAGGTGGGCATAATGGGTCCCGTTCCTGGTGTATGATTTATTGGTGCATGTTGAGTAAAAAATTTAATACAAAAAATTCACAATCCAATCAGATTCCAATAAATTTAAATAAGCCAGATAATGGAAATAAAATTGCCATGGCATTTTATACAGACTTTAATACTTATTAAATGTCTTGGATAGTGTTAACAAAAACTTGTTCCTGCTGTGACCTGTTTGATAGTCAAGGTTACTTGTATAGTTCTTTACACAATACACAATGTTTCAATGCAGAAAAGCATGATGTTAATGTTTTTAAAATGATCATGTTTTATAGTCGAATTAGTAGATTACAATTGGTTGATAATATAGTTTTGCATTCTGCCATGTCAAAAGCAATCCAGCAGTTGAGATTTGCTATATATCGCTCCTCAAATATTCTGTATGTTTGCAAATAAAGTAAATACATACTTATATATCTAACTTTATATATAGAGCTGTGCAAGAATATAATTACATTTTAGGATTTACAATAGAGTTTATTTTACTTTCTGTGAGTATACTATATGCAAAAAGATTTGAATATATATCCAACATTTATATGAGCTGTGCAATAATATGGTTTACATTTTGGGATGATATAAACAATCACATAGCAGAGATTTGCTGTAGAGTATACAGTATATTGCTTTACGTGAGTATATTGTATGTATGCAGGTAATGTAGGCTACAGTTGTATTTGCAATGATTTAACCCCCATTGCAAATCAGGTTTATTGGCAAAATGTACAGAATTTCAGCTGTTTGCAATGAACATATCAAACAAAAATAATTTAAATGGCTCAACACAACAAATGTTTCAAGTGGTTTCCCCAAATTTAACTGAACATGCAACTGTTAATGATTTCTGCAGTCTCAAAATGATTCAACCCCTTCACGACAAGCATGTTTAGCACTTAGTAGAACGGCCTTTTGCTGTTATGAGCTGCTGCAAACGAGATGTATAACCAGACACCAGCTTCTGCCAGCGTTTCTGAGGAATCTTAGCCCGTTCCTCATGTGCAATGGCCTCCAGTTCAGAGATATTCTTGGGTTTGACTGAGATGGCCACTGTAGACTCTTCCAGGACGACTTCTGCAACCAGGCCTTGGTGGGATTTGAGGTATGCTTGGGATCATTGTCCTGTTGGAAGGTCCAATGACGCCCAAGCTTCAGCTTCCTCACTGATGGCATGATGTTTTCTCCTAGAATTTTCCTGATACTTCAATGAATTCATCTAGTTTTCATCCACATGCTGCAGGTTTCCAGTGCCAGAGGACGTAAAGCAGCCGCAGAGCATCCCCGAGCCTCATCATGCTGTTCTTTTCATTCTTCTTCCTCCAGACACACCACTGATCCAGAGGGCTGAAAAGTTCCAGTTTTGTTTCATCGCTCCACAGAACAGAATCCCCAAACTTCTGTGGCTTATTTTCATGATTTTGAGCACTTTTCTTGAGCTTTTGGGTCAGTAGTGGTGTACATCTTGGAGTTTAATACGTGCCTTACTGTACAAGCTGAAACCTCAGTGCCTGTTGCCACCAAGTCTTGCTGCAAGTTTTCTGCAGTCACTCAAGGGTTTTTCTGAACCTGCCTTCTCAGAAATCTGGCTGCAGCCGTAGATAGCTTCCTTTTCTGCCCCGTCCAGGTAGTGAAACCACTGTTCCTTTAACTTTGGACATGCAAACTATGCTTCCAACTGTGTCTCTAGGAACATTGTATCCTGTTCCTTGTTTGTGAAAGGCAATGATGTCTTCTCTTAACCTTTTGGACCATTCTTTTGACTTTGACGTATTTCTAACATGCAGTCAAACGTGACACTCAACAAACCTAGCAAGTTCAGATATTTCATGTGTTCTAGCTGAAGCACACCTGGTGCAACTAATGAAGCCCTTGAATAGTTGCATCAGGTGTGCTTGAGACATCACCTGTTTTGCAGATGTGTGCTGTTGTGAGGGATTTTATTCAGGTGGTTGAATAATTTTGAGACTGCAGAAGTCATTAAAATTTGCATTTTCAGTTGAATTTGGAGAAACCACTTGAAGCATTTGTTGTGTTGATCCATTTCAATTACTCTTGTTCATTGGAAACAGCTGAAAGTCTACATTTTTCCAATAAACCTATTTTGCAATGGGGGTTAAATAATTCCAACTTTATGTGCTATCTTTCATTTTTAACTTTAAATGTATCGCAGGGTGATAACATTACGCATTTTGAGATTTGTTTTATAGTACATGCGCTTCACGTGACTGTCCTGTGATAGTAGCATCTGGTTTAAAAAAAGCATCTCTATTTATCATGCAATTTTCTGATTGCTCCCATCTGGCGTATGATGTCACCAGTCGGGAGGTATACAGGTGCATTTTGGGTAGTGACGGTCATTATGTTCTGTTGCTCTTCATCACCTCATTGCTGCTCTAGCTCCATTCATCAGATCCAGACTCACTCATCGCTCTCGTTCTGACCTGATAGCAGCTGTTTGAAGGTTGGAGAAGAACTCACACAGTTAGTGTGAAAGTAAATCGGCTGCGTTGTGGATAAAAGCATGAGCGAACATGTAGAATCCCTCTTACTCTTAATTCAAATTAATGATGTGTCACTTTGAAACTAATTTCAAGTGATATTTGGTTTTCTCTCATTATCTTATTAAGATTACTGAATACGCTTCATTACTGCTACTCAAGTTTTGATATGATTAAATTAAGAGCCAAAGATATTCAAAGTTCGAATCAAGTCAAGCAATATTCCAGCTAACAGAGAGCATTGGCAAAGTTATGAACAAACATTCTTCCAATAATGTTAACAGATCGTTCGTTCAAAGTCATCTGGTATTTAATGATATTCTCAAAATGTTAGCACAAAAACATTTATGCATCATTTGCTTTCCTGAACGTTTTAGTTGTTGAGTTTTAGTCATCAATTTCTTTAAACGTCATACTTGTTAATTTTGAATGTTCTTTAAAAATGTTACCGTACTGTTTTTCAAAATTATCAAATGGAAAGTCCCCTTAAAGGTACACTGATTTTAGATAATAAAATACTTCAAAAACGACACAATGTCTTTATTAATAAATATATCCTCATTGGTGTAAAATGACCTCTGCCAATGATCTGACTTATCCTCGTAAGCGAAGAATTTCTTATCTTTATTTACATTGGATGGGTAAGTCCAAGGAGGCTTCCATGTCGTTCCGCCATTTTGAAAGACTGTAATAGCAGAGAGGGACAAAAAGCACTAGCCTACCTCAACGCGTTTTTGTTCAGAGCCAGCGTCACGTGACTGAAACCAGCTGGAACGGACACGGAGATCAGTGCGAGGCGCTTGTCACTGCCCCGGCAAATTTGAAAGGCTGCACGGTACTTCATAATGCAGGATCATACTGCAGGAGAAGGAATCCTCGTCGCCAAAAAAGCAAAAAATGTAACTTAAAAGGAAACGTGACCGGCGAATTAAAAAAACGAGGGTAAATATCGGGAATATCCCAGGTGGAAAGAGCTAATGAAAGAGAAAGGGACGCTGAAGTTGCCTGCTTTCTTCTCGACAGGTAAGTCAATGATACGGTGTAAATTACAAGCTTTTTTCATTGCTTGGTTGTGTAATTCATTGTATAGGCAGCATAACAGTAGAACATGTATAGTTAAACTCGATGAAGTGCTATTGGAAGACATGCTGTCATAGATTCTTGGTACATAACGGCTACCGTAGTTGCAGCACGCATTTGAAAAAGTGAGGCACTAGAGAGCACTATTCGTTTGAATACAAAATACAATTTCTCCACTAGATGGGAGAAAAACCTACACAGTGTACCTTAAACATTCATATAACCAATAAAAAAAATAAAAAATTTTTTTTTTTTATCTGAGGTTTTGCGTTTGCTACAACTAAAGGATGTCAGCAGTGTTAAGCAGTGATGTCCTCTAATGAGGCGTCCTCGCATGTATCATGCTTTAGTTCAGCAGAGATTGTAGCAGCTGACAGATATATCTGCATGCTCATATACACAGTAAGAACAGCCATGCTTTAAGCCTCTGTCATATAAACTCTGTGTCATGCTTCACAAATATACTGGCTGCCCTCTGAGTTCACCAGCGGGAATACACACGTCATTAACCCACAGCTCTCACAGCAAAGCCATAAAAGAAATATAGGATTTGAACCATTCAGTCCGTTATTGTAAGCCTCTGGAGTTTACAGTAAAGATCTAAACCAAATCAAATCAAACTCTAACGCTGGGTGCAATCCAGAAATATTAAGTTTAAATTAAATATGATTAAAAAGAATATATATATATTATTTTTAATCATATTTAATTATACTCTATATAATTACTATTTATTACTATTTTTTTAAATTTCAACCAAGGTTACAAAGTTCTGAAATCAAAGACAATTCTATTTATAGGCAAAAGCTAATGCTCAAACTCACAGGAAAAGGACCACAATCAACTGATTTTGCACAGTTTTCTTTAAAATCATCATATGTATATCTTTAATAAATAATCAGGCCTTTTTAAATGAGACTGGTTGCCTTCCAAAGTTCCTTGTTTTTGACCTCGTCGCAGGACTCAAGCTGAGGAAGCTTTCCAGTGAAATGACTTCATTATTTCCAGCCCACTGCAAACCAAACTGAAGATGCACGAAGCAAAACAAATAAAGTAAAATGGCCAACATTTGTGCGAAGCACTAGGTAAAATGACATTATAATCAAATGAGGTGAACCAACTGTGAACACTTTGCTCCTGAAGTCATGTGCATAATCAGGCGTCCCGCTGCCACATGTCGGCACATTTGGATATTTAAAGGTCAACAGGCACATGCGACCCACGCTCATGTTCACTAATGTGTGCTGTCTTGACCAATGCTGACCTCACTTACAAGTATGAGCTCTAATAGAAATAATATATATTAAAAAAAATAAGATCATAAAATATAAAAAATTTGTTCTAGCGTTCCCATTTAGTTATAGAAACATTGTTTCTGATCAATCTCCAAAACGTCCAGTTTTTAAACGTAAAAAAAAAAAGAAGAAAACATTCCATTTTGAATGTTCTCTAAACATTCTAAACCCCATATTAACATTTGAAAAATATTTGTAAAAAAAACATTCACGAACGATGTATAGATAAAGTTTTTTGCGCTAACGTTTTGAGAACATTATTAAAGACCAGAAAACGTTTAACAAACGTTATATTAATGTTACTGGATAAACGTTTGTACATAACTTCCCAGTTAGCTGGGAATCTCAAAAGTTATGAAAGTAAATAAATAATAAAATGTTAATTTGAGATCATGCTGCTTAAATCTGAATCCATTTTTTACAGCTGCTATAATAATAAATTTACCTGGATAAAACAACGTAATCACAATTTGACCATCAAACATTTTCCATTCAGCTTTAAATCACACATCAAGACACTGATGGACAAACACAGGAAGGTCATGAGATTGTCTGTGCAAATATACAATTCATGAACCTGTTCCTATCAGAGCGATTTAGGCAGTATAATATGTTAGATGGAGGGAAATATTGAGACGCACGATGAAGAAAAGACGATTAGATGTTCAATGATGTAGAAGGGGAAGAAGAAAAGAAACACATAAAGAGAAAACTGAATGAGTACCTCTAGCTTTCTGCTCCAGAGATGACTGACGGATAAATGTCTTTATAGCAGTCACATCACTCACACTTCACCCGGATTCACGTGTGTGTGTGTGTGTGTGTGTGTGTGTGTGTGTGTGTGTGTGTTAGAGAGAGAGAGAGAGAGAGAGAGAGAGAGAGAGAGAGAGAGAGAGAGAGAGAGAGAGAGAGAGAGAGAGAGAGAGTAATCTTGCTGTGGAGGATTAGAGTCGGTCTGAAATGATCTGCTTCTACTCTCTCAGCAAATCAGACAATTCATATATTATTCAGATACTGGCAATTCCAAATATTCCAAATATTTCAGCTGCTGTTCATCACTCCATCAGTCCTCCTGTTTTCTCCAGTGTCCGAGAACATTCAAGTGCTTGGATTGTGATCAGTAATGCATACAAATGTTTCAATCTAAACGTAAAACCTTTGAAATTATTAATCAGATTGTGTCTTTAGCATGCAGACCATGAAGAACGGCCAAATCCAGGATCATGGATAATGATGGAGAACATCTGGCCTTGATCAGCTCTGACCTCCCTTATCTCTTAAAACTCGGATTTACATGTAACATTTTTCTATGAAATCAGTGTTTATTTTAGTATTTATATAGTGTTTGTTAATATTTAGAATATTTTTTTTATTTTTTAGTTTTAGTCATTTTCTTTAAAACGTCCTTAAAATTTTGTATCAGTTATTTATTTTTTTTGCTTTGATTGATATATATATATATATATATATATATATATATATATATATATATTATATTTAAGATTATTTCACTTATTTACAAAGGCAACATTTTTAATTCCCGTTTGAGTTTTTTAAGATAGAAAATCTTAACCTTTTACACAACGATTTACTAAAAATGGGTTGTCAAAATGATCCCTCTTCACGCAGATCCACGAAAACTATAAAAATACTGATGCACACCACAAAAAGTATAAATTTATTGAATTATTGAGATGAATCATTTTTCTGCAACCCTTTATCTGTTTATTAACTCAGATCTCCTGAGAAGCTCATCAAATGTCAGCCATCTTTCTATGGCACAACCAGAGTATTTCCATTAAGACCACAATGCACTCAGACTGCAAGAGGGAATAAGCAAAACATGAAAAATCAATCCGTCTTCAGCTGTTCTGACATTCACATTACAGAAAATATTAGCCTTAAGTAAATCATGCAGATCTTGTGCTGCCCGGACATTTGACTGGTGCACAACATCATTAAACTCTAGATAATTCACCCAAAAATGCAAATTCTGTCATCATTTATGTTCTTAAGTCATACAGGTTTGTGAGGACATGAAAATGAGTGATAGCATCGTGAAATCAAATGCGTTGTTCTCACACTTTCCTCTTTTATGTCTGTGACAACCGTTGAGTAGGAAACTCTCACTTTCAGTAACATTTCTTTTCAGTTTCAAACAGATCTTAATAATCTTAAATCCTGTTCTACTTGGTCGAAAACCCTGAAGAAACTCTTGTGATATAGTTAAGGATATTTAATAGGGCTTGGTATTGACACAAATTTCACAATTCGATTCGATTTCGATTCACAAGCTTGCAATTCGATTTGATTTGATTCAATATTGATTATTTTGGATATCTGGTACAATACATGGCAAATTTTCTCAAGGAAAACAAATCTCTTCACTAATGCTGTAAACTATGGGAGTCAGTGGTAGCCTATAGGCTTCATTAGCCTACTATCATATTAAAGGTAAAAATTAACTGATTTGTATACAAACACTTAAATTACACTTTTTTTTATAATAATAAAGTTATATGAAATATAAACATTGAAATGGTGGCTGTCATAAAAACCTGCCAGATTTATTCAAACATGCATTAAAAATTGAAGAACATAAAAAATTATAATGAATATGTAATATGGTGCATATATTTAGCAGAATGCTCCTCTCTAGAGTTAATTAAGTTTATGTTTAACAAGTTTAACTTGTTCATAAACAAGTTTATGGTCACTGGATATGGTTTTTCTGAGGTAAATGTGACGTTACATGACATTGTTTACAAGCTGTTTTACTGACGTCTTTCCACGGTCGAAACACTGATTGGGCGATTCCATGTCACATGATACGGATTTCGATAAGTTGTACTCTACCTTTTAACATACTTTCAGATGCTCATTCATGTTTATTTCCCGCTGTAACTGGTGTTATTGAGGTGGAAGAGAACAGGGAACTACACTGCGACCAAAATGGTCGCATATGCGACCTTTTGAAATGCCATTGCGACCACATTTTTGAATGGGTCGCAAATGTATCACTGATTATTTTTGTACCTATGTTTTAGGCAATATTCTATGATTTACTATGAGCATTTATTAAAACAGAAATGTGTATTTTAAGAATACGTTTTATAACGTGCTCTGAGCATTCAACACATCAAGTTGGCTTCAGCCGCACGACCGTTACTTAGATTAAAACGTACTATTGTATCTGTTGCGCGAGCTCTCTCTCTCTCACACAACGGACGCGCGCACAGAGAGAGAAGATAATTGTAAAAATGAAAATTGACGGGCTATAGTTAAAATTTTGTTCTTGCTTGTTTTTTTTCTGTCAAAATGTCGGAAAGCATTTTGCATTATCCATCCGTGTTTTTAAAATTCGTTAAATGACGGACGTTTTACAACACAGCCTAGATATTAATAATACTTGATATTATTTTTAGAATAAGTGATTCGTTATGCTATTATTGGACTCCTATCTATTCATTGTCATCTGTTTTCTATAAATATGTTTGTACTGGCTAACATTTATCCAGCTAATGCGTGTCCTGTTTAAAATGTGCAATGTTCAAATGCAAAGACAGCACGTCACAAATAGAAGCCCTTTTCGCTGTGCTATTTAGTATCATATTTGGTTATTGGAATAATAAATTAAGTAGCCTATCTTTATTGCAGTGGCGGTTCTACATTGAATTACACCCTGGGCGAGACCCCCCCCGAGGGTTTTTTTTTTCTAGGGGTTTCTTAATTTTAGACAAGTTGACCAGCACACATTATATGCAATGCACTATAATGCATGTGTGTCCTATGTGTGACATATTTTGCACACAGGTAAAGGTGCCCAACATAAGTCATTTCTAAAGTAAAAAAGAAAAAAAGAAAACATGTTTTGGAAAATATCTCTTTATTTGATTATCAGTAAATTTGTTTTCTATACAGAGATATCGATATCGGTATCGGCCATAACAGCAATATTAATATCGGTTATTATCGGTATCGGCCACAATTTTCACATCGGTGCATCACTACTTAAGAGTTCAGGAGTCTGCCCATCTGTGCCAACCATAGCATGTTGAAATCCATTTTGCACTTTATTGTGTACTGTATTTTCTATTGCAGTAAATCTATCCCAACCAATGTTAAAGAAAACAAAAACAAGAAGGCATGTGGTTTAAAAGATGGCAAGTAAAATAAAAAGCACATCTGTATGCAATACAGTCTCATTATTGTTCATTATTATCCAGAGCGGCTTACTATAAATAATTTGTGCGACCAAATCATGTTTTGCGCCAGTAACTGAAAAAGTTAGTAGCGCAAGTGCCACCAGTGGAAAAGGTTAGTGTAGTTCCCTGAGAGAAGATCATGTGCTTCTCTTGAGCTGAGCCAGAGCGATCTCACGCCACAGCGCCAAAACTGTATTTATCAGTGATGGGGACGAGACCGCCTATGCCGAGTCCGAGTCAAGACCGAGTCTTTGAAGGGTCGAGTCCGAGTCGAGACCGAGTCCGTTGGTTTTCAAATTTAGTCGAGTCCGAGTCAAGACCGAGTCTTTGAAGGGTCAAGTCCGAGTCGAGACCAAGTCCGCTGGTTTTCAAATTCAGTCGAGTTCGAGCGACTCAAAACGGGGGTTGGAGGTAACGGAACAAAACAAAAATATTACACTGCCTACGTAGCTTCTCTGCTGGGGCAGCGCCAGAGAATTTTTAACGCATGTGCTGAGGAGGTGCTAGATCATTGACAAGGGGAGCTGCACAAAACTTGGCCACTAAATATTTAATATTCAATTATGATTATTAAATTATTATGAATTATGAATTATTATTAAAAGATGTAGGCTATTATTATTAATAATAATGTTATTTCAACATATCATCTCGTTATTTCGACATAATATGTGTGCGTGCAACAAGCAAGATGTACATTTGTAAATCCGGTGACGCGTACATGATTTTTATTAATAAACTAGTGTTTTCTGACAGTGTCGGCTGTAAAAATGAAGTTGACGATCGCCATAGGCTATCCATAGTGAACGCGCCTATAGAGAGAAATGCACATAATGGATTACATAATCAGAGAGTAGCCTTTTTCTTTTTTCGTTTTGAATTATTTCGTTTAAAGACATTTCAAGCTTTGTGTATTTGATGTATTTATCATGTCTGTGTGAGGCATACACTGAGTTTCGTTAAGTTAGGATGAGATATGCGCTCCAGTTAACGTGCAATACAAGAGACCGCGCGGGCGCCTCCATGATTATATTGTCTGTTATATTTGCTTCTTATTCATTAAATCCAGGCAATTGGTTGATGAAAAATTTATTAAAATTAAGATACAACTTATACAAAACGAAATTCACTTTAAAGAAAGGTTTTTTACAAAACAAAACTTAATGAAGTGGTCAAAATCATGTCTGACCCACTCCATGTCTCATATTGCGCATCCTATCTTACTCGTGCTGTTCACTTTTCATAATCAACATAAATGAAAAAGAAATAACATTATAATATTTGAACAAATATGACATATTTGCTTATTTAATGGCTACAACAGTATAGTACGCCTACAGACTCTCTATTTGTACAAATTGCTGCACATTCATTTAATTCTGAATTTTGCACACACAAGTTGAAAGGCATTTGTTCAAATCAAGTTTACGGATAATTGTGTGTGCATTTATTAATCATTATGATACTAAAATCATAACAAAGTAGGCTATGCTATGTACAAAAAAATCAGATGAGCCCAGAATATGAACGCAATTACACTTTAAGCATTTTCCTCCCATAGAAAACCATTATAAGAACGCTTAATGTGGCTTAATGCAAATTAGAATGTCCCCTTATTATGTCAAAATAACAAGATATTATGTCGAAATAACAATTCAATGTAATGCAAATGCAAACACAAGATTTTTGTAGAACTTCAATGGCGAATAAAGACTAACCAGACAAATAACAACATTGAACACTATACAAACAGTAATTTAATTTTTTTCATTTAGGCAATTCATTTTCCATAGTGACACAGGAGGTGCCGGATCCAATAAAAAAGGTTCCGGATCCAACGTCAGAGGTGACGGAACATGTTCCGGCGTGTTCCGGCTCAAATTAAGCCCTCTGCCTATTTTTCTAAACTGCTTCAACAGTGCTGCTCTGTCATCAACATGTTTTTTTCCTTTTTTTTTATTTTTTTTTTATATATGTTACATTCATTCATCAGCTGAAAACAGGATGACTAATCGATTCTTGGGATTTAAGCATCGATATCGGTTCGTACAAATGAGAATCGATTAAAATCGAGAAATCGATATTTTTTACCCATCAGCCCTAATATTTACCTTTATGGATTCAGCAGAAAATTCATAGTTTTCAGTCACGTGACCAGCGTGGTGCAAAACGTCCACAGAACTGCAGCACAGTTTGTTTTAAGCCATTCATATTTAAATCACCTCTTAAAATATCTGAACAAAATGCAAGTTTTGGGCACTTGTGATCCATTCAAGTTCAAGTGTTACTCTTTCGCCGTAAGTCGATGCATACGGCCGTCTGCCGGACGCTAGTTATTTTAGTCGATAAAGTTTTAAATATGGATATTTTTCTTACACGAACGCATCGCTTCACTACAGAAGGCCTTTATTAACCCTTGAAGAGCCGTGGAGGACTTTAATCATGAATAGATGCACTGTGATGGACTTCCAAAAACATACAGCCTTTTCACTCCCATTATAAAGCTTGGAAGAGCCAGGAAATTTTTTTATTTTTAAACTCCGATTGTATTCGTATGAAAGGAGAATGTCATATACACCTAGGATGGCTTAAGGGTGAGTAAATCATGGGCTAATTTTCATTTTTGGGTGAACTATCTCTTTAATGCGTTAAATCGGCAGCCCTGATAGGTGTAGCGCCACCTTTTGTGGCCAATACAGCGGGGCGCCGCGAGCAATTTTGGGCCCTATGAAAGAATATGAGGTTGGGAAAGAATGAAATCGATCTCTGGGGACCCCAAAAAAGGCCCTTAGAATCGTCCTAACTTCCCCCCCTTAGCGGCGCCCCTGTTTGAGCCATTCCTCTTCCAGAACAGAAGCAAGATCACTATATGATGCTGTTGGAGGAAAATGTTTTCTGACTTGTGGCTCCTCCAAAATACACCAAAGTGGCTCAGTAATATTCAGGGCTGCGAAACCTTCTTAACGCTACATCGTTCTTAAGTTACACCTTAAGCTGTACCTTATCGATAATACGTGTTTCCCGAAACGTTCTTAGTTAAGTACACCTTCTGTAAGTCATACGTTCGTAAGGTTGGTCTGGACCGTTCTTAGCTTCACCTCATCACTGTTGCAATTCTACACAAATATAATTCTGAAGTTTTAATACACCCAGACAGTGTTCATTTAGGCTAATTCAAGTGTGTTTTCATGCAAAGAATAAAATTGTCATTACACTGATTGTTGTTAGATTTTTAATTATATTATCCAAAGGTACACAGCTGGCAAACCATTAAAGGCTTAATAGTCTATTTAAGGGGATGATTGTGGTGGGGAGTTTGCTCAAACTATGGCAGAGATACAGCGAATAGTTTTGCTAAAAGACGGCGCCGTCCGCCGAGTGCTTTTAAAGGCCAGTGAAAGCAGACTGTCAGTAAACTCCTATATAATGTCAGTGTTTTTTTTTTCTCACCCAACCCGCGTAAAAATCCCTGGCCAAATTACCTACTGTTTTTTGACAAACAGGTCGTGTGGTAGCCTAATTTAAATGCCGTCTGAGTCCACATCTCTGAGTTTACAAGAAGAGATACAAATTTAACTGTTTAAATCCTTTTTGATCTGAGCACCGTACGTAAGATGTACACTTTTATTACTGAAATGCTGGAAAGTATTTACAAGAACAATATTTCATCGCAGCTCCACCTCAGCGAACAAAAATGGGAAAGAGAAGAAAGCTCGTAAACATTTGAAATGGTTTTTTTGGCAGCAATATATGATACAATTTTAAAATATGTAGGCTAGGCTATTATAGTTTATTTTTTATATCCTAATAAGTGCAATTTCAACTATTTCTGAAGTGCTTCTTTTATAAAGAACACCGCTTTCTCACATAACACAGTGAAGCAGCCCCTGAACGAGAAAGTAATCGATTCTCGAGCCATCGATATCAACCAACTCAGCAGCATCGCACCGGACAGCACCGGGTAACGTCACGCGCAAGAAGGAATATCTTGAGCAGCTTCCTGAGGTATGGTTCGGGGAATATGCCTAGAAATGGTATATCTTTAGTTAAGTTATACCTTAAGAGTCTTTGTAGCGCGCTAAGAGACAACGTTATCGGGAAACACAGCCCAGATCTGGTGACTGTGCAGGCCATGGGAGATCTTCAACTTCACTTCCATGTTCATCTAGCCATTCTGTCACATTATCATTGTGCATTATCATGCTGATACACGGCAACACCTTCAGGGTACTATGTTTGAACCATTAGGAGCACATGGTCCACCAAAATGGTTGGGTGGTCCTTGGCAGTGACGCGTTCATCAAGCACAGTCAGGAATGCCATGATACTGAAGCCCAAACCATCACTGATCCACCCCATGCTTCACTCTGGACACAACAGTCTTTGGCGTTTCTCCACACTGTGACTCCCACGGATGTGAGAAAGACAGTGAAGGCGGACTCATCAGAGAACAAGGTTTCACATTGTCCACAGTCCAAGATAGGCATCTCTTAGCACCAATGAAACCAACATTTGGCATTGGCACGAGTGACCAAAGGTTTGGCTACAGCAGCCCAACCATGAATATTGACTTGATTTTGGTGGAAGGTGACATATTATGCCCCTTTTCACAAGATATAATATAAATCTATGGTGTCCCCAGAATGTGCCTGTGAAATTTCAGCTCAAAATACCCCCCAGATCATTTATTATAGCTTATCAAATTTGGCCTTTTTAGGGTGTGGGCAAAAACACGCCGTTTTAGTGTGTGTCCCTTTAAATGCAAATGAGCCGCTGCTCCGCTGCTCCGCCTCAGAAGAGGCCGATCCTTTACATGTGCTTCAGATACTCCAGCAATAACAAAACATGTGAATTTCAGTCAAATTTCAGAAATAACAGTAGCGAGTGCAGCCTTACAGAGAGACTCAGGAAGAGGTTCAACTTTTAGACGCACCTGGATGTTTCTGAATGGTTAGTGGATACGTGTTTATACGTTGTTGTGGAGTTACATTGATTCAGTACATGTTTAACTTTTACACAAGTTGACACAGTTCCTGAGGTCTTTATAAGACAGCTGTGACATGTTTTGGTCAATAGTGTTCAGTGCTCGTCTCTGCTCAACGACAGCACAGTTTCATGCTTTGCTCGAACTTTTGCCATTGCATCAGAACTGGTCACTGTTGTCGCTTGCGAAAACCAAATGGCGTCGCCGTGGGTGGAAACTTGCTGGTAATATAATATACAGATTAAGGGCCGGTAATATTATAAGATGATCCTCTTCATAAGTCAGAAGGAGAGCGAAATCTGATCGGCTTATTTTTTGACATGCTTGCAGAGAAAGACTCACCAAAACAAAGTTGCTGGGTTTCACTTTTCACGTTTTCTGGGTTGGTAGAAGCACCGGGGACCCGATTATAGCACTTAAATATGGGAAAAAGTCAGATTTTCATGATGTGTACCCTTTAGATCTCTTACTGATGGAATGTAAAATCAGTGAAGATTGGTCACCAGGCCGCGCATATATAGGCATGAATTCTCCAACACTATATTGGCCAGTGTTTCAGTTACATTGTCTAAACCCTGTATATGACCCCTATATCTATACCCCTATTCTCTCTCTCTCTCTCTCTCTATATATATATATATATAGAGTGTATGTATGTATGTATATTTATGTCCACGCTGATAATTTTATTCAAGTGTTTGCACCAAAAAAGGAATAATTCAGTTTTGTAATTAACATACTGTGCAAGCATACTATAAAAAGCATAGTATGGTAATGAAACCTCAGTACATATAATACTACTCAGTGACATGTATTAGCATTATCGTCTTTGCTTGAAGTTTGCTGCCTCCTCACCTGTGCAGAATGAATCACGTGTCAGACTAAACCCTTCCTACACACACTCCGTCTCACTGCGTGATGCTAGTGTGTGTTCTTACTGTCATTTCATCACAGAGCTTGCTTAAGAAACTCTGAAATGCCTTTCATGTAAACTTGAAGGAATGTGGCTTCCAAAGGGCTGAGTGATGTTCGAGGCCTTGAACCGTACACTAAATATGAGTCGAGAACCTATAACTTCACTTTTGATTCACACATACACAAGAAACGCCTAACCTCGGGTTACCTAGCCTACTTACTGAGATTGTCGACTGTCGACTCGAAGCTGTGAACAGCCTATAAAAAAATAAACAAGTAACCTAAATGGTCATGAAATATTGATATGAGTTGAAATTATTTATTACAGTATGTTTAGAGTTTTGAAAAACAGCCCACAACAGTCAGTTTCACAGGTCAGCGTCATTATACAAAAATATCTGACCAATCAGAATCAAGCGCTTCTGATCAGTCATGAAATAAAATCATGTTTTTTTTATAGAGTGTCACCGTCACACATACCGGCTAACAAAAAATATGTTCTAAGAAACATTATTTCTTAATGTTCCATTTTTACAAACATTAAGGGAAGCTTCCATTTATCATTCTTCAAACATATTGGGAACATTGCTTTTGAACGTTCTCCGAAACGTTTTTTTTTAGTTATGATAATTTTTTTGTGCTAATGTTTTGAGAACATTATTAAAGACCAGGGGTCTCATTTATAAAACTGTGCGTAGGAACCTTACTAAAAGTGTACGTGCGCCCGAAAGGCAAAAATGACGTACGCAAAAAAATATTCAGACTTATAAAACCGTTCGTACGCCAGAACCTGCGCAGAATTCACTTTATAAATCCCAGTCAGCGGAAGATTGTGCGCACATGCGTCTCCACCCCGAAATATCCATATATGGAGCTTACAACGCCTAGTTTTACTATGCAGATCCTCATCTGCATATCATTTGCATATTATTATTCATCCACGTGATAACGTTTAACGGTACAAGACACATTACATTAATAAAAATCAAGTAGTTGCCTATCCTTGCCTTGTTTTTGAATACATAAATCAAATAGTGTAAAATACATTTCAGGGAAAGTTTTCTCAATCTTTTCCACTGGCCGAATTGTATTTTTAATGGATTTATATTTTTTATGGAAACAGATAGGCCTTGGGCATTATTTGTATGAAACTATTTTCTCAGACAATCTGGTATTATCATGATAAGCAATTATCTCTGTGGTTAAAACATTAAAACACAGCACGCCACAGGAAGTGTTCAAACTTCTCAGTAATGATTTCATGTTTAAGTGTTTAACATATTTAATCTAAATGTTTATATCAGAAGTAAAACATAGTTTAAATCATTATTTTATTTATTTAAACTTTGCGTCAGTTTCACTAATGGCCCAACGCGCTCACTGGCGCGGACATTTAAGAAGGGATGGATATTTGCTTCAAGTGACAGGCTTGGTGAGTGAAATTATATTTGTATTATCTTTCTGTATATGTTTAATTTTCTTTAGATTTTCTGTCTAAAAGTGACCAAAAATACACTTAACTCCAGCTCACCATCGGTGTCGCCAAACTGCTCCATCTCCAAAACGTTCGTACGCATGGGTCAGAGTTTGCGTGCAGGTGCGCACATTTTCCCGTCAAGTTTGTTTTTATAAATCACAACTTATGCGTCGGAAGTGGCGTACGCACATTTTCAGCCCCGTTTTGTGCGTACGCCACGTTTATAAATGAGGCCCCAGGGCTGGGTTTCCCGAAACCTCCTTAACGCTACGTCGTTCTTAAGTTACGCCTTAAGCTGTACCTTATCGTTAATAAATGTTTCCCGAAACGTTCTTCGTTAAGTATACCTTCTGTAAGTCATGCATTCGGAAGGTTGGTCTGGACCGTTCTTAGCTTCACCTCATCACTGTTGCAGGTCTACACAAATATAATCCTGAAGTTTTAATACACCCAGACAGTGTTCAATTAGGCTAATTCAAGTGTTTTCATGCTAAGAATAAAATTGTCATTACACTGATTGTTGTTAGATTTTTTATTATATTATTATACAATATTATTAATTTAGTTAAAGAGTGCTTTTAAAGGCCAGTGAAAGCATAGTAATATTGTTTCTCATGGGCTCATCCGGTATTTTAAACATTTACAGGGGTAAGTCGGTGATAATCATTTTTGATCACTGCCGAGCACCGTACGTAAGATGTACACTTTTATTACTGAAATGCTGGAAAGTATTTACAAGAACAATATTTCATCGCAGCTCCACCTCAGCGAACAAAAATGGGAAAGAGAAGAAAGCTTGTAAAAATTTGAAATGGTGATTGTGGCAGCAATATATGATACAATTGTAAAATATGTAGGCTAGGCTATTATAGTTTGGATTATTTTTTATAATATCCCATGAGTCCTAATAAATGCAATTTCAACTATTTCTGAAGTGCTTCTTTTATAAAGAACACCACTTTCTCACACAATGCAGTGAAGCAGCCCCTGCACGAGAGAATAGTTGATTCTCGAGCCATCGATATCAGCAGATTCAGCAGCATCGCCACGGACAGCACTGGGTAACATCGCACGTAAGAAGCACGTAATATCTTAAGCAGCTTCCTAAGGTATGGTTCAGCCTGATCTCACGGCAAATCGTACGACTTCTACGAGGTGGCTAATTCGTACGAATTCGTACGAGTGAATTAGTAAGATTTTTGCTAAATTGTACATATTTTACGAATTGCCCAATTCGTATGAATTCATACGAATGACCTACCCCTGACCCCGCCCCTAAACCTACCCATCACGTGGGTTTAGACAAATCGTACAAATTCGTACGAGTGAGGTCGTACGAATTGGTCGTGAGATAGCGTTGTATGGTTCGGGGAACCCGCCTAGAAATGGTATACCTTCAGTTAAGTTATACCTTAAGAGTCTTCATAGTGCGCTAAGAGACAACGTTATTGGGAAACCCGGCCCAGATAACTTTGAACGAACGTTCTATTAATGTTACTGGAAGAACGTTTGTTCGTAACTTTGAGAGAACCTTGCCAGTTCTGAGAACGTTCCCTGTTAGCAGCAACAGTTTTAGAAATCTGAGCTCTACATCACAATTAAACAGCTTAAATGAGGACACATGGCTGTCCGTGGTCACGTATTTCCATCAGGACTGTATGAGTTTTGGAACAGATGTGACCGTTGGCCAATTCTAATTAACATTTTAACACTTGATAATAAAGTGCCCAAAGAAAAGCAGGATGATTAATCAGCTTCATCACCAGATGCTTCACTACATGACTCTCACTTTTCAGGTGTTATTTATTATTAGCAGGGTTCGACATCAACACCTGTCAATTCGCCAAATGCGTGTGTATTTCAGCAGTGGCGTGTAACACTACTAGCCACGGGTTGAACTTTATATATAACACATACCTTTTTCAATTGTAGTCCTGAAATAATAAACTAAGTGCAATGTAGTGTTGTGAAAAATGTCATTTTTTCGATACATATTGATACTGAAATATCTGAAACGCTTCCAATACATTTCCCTCAGAATAGATATACGACAGCAGCTGCTCTCTCTCTCTCTCTCTCTCTCTCTCTCTCTCTCTCTCTCTCTCTCTCTCATCTCTCAGAGAGAGAGTTATAACCGCCTCTCCTCACACACTCGTTTCATTTGCTCCGGATGTATATTGTTGCTGTTACAGGGCATGAATTTCTGCGGGGGATTGCACATATTGCACATAATTGTACTCATTCCTGCAGATGTTGAGCTCACACAAATAAAGCTGGTTTTCGCTGCTTACTGCACTTCAACAGTCAAATTAGAGCTGCACGATTAATCGCAATGAAACCGCACGCGATTTGGCAAATGTTGCGATTATTTTATGCACAGCTTGTCAGTGCAGCGGCTGATCGGTAGTAAACGCTGCTCCCTCACACACACACACACACACATCATATCCCTCTGAACACCAGAGGGCGTCTCACACACACACACACACACACACACACACACACACACATCATATCCATCTGAACACCAGAGGGCGTCTCACACAAACTCCACATATCCCTGTGAACACCAGAGGGCGTCTCACACACACACACACACACACACATCATATCCATCTGAACACCAGAGGACATCTCACACACACACACACACACACACACATCATATCCATCTGAACAACAGAGAGCGTCTTACACACACACGCCAAATATGCCCCTCATCATCGCTGTATCTGAATAAATAGAAGATTGAAACGCTTTGATTAAACACGACTAATAAACACACGACTGCCTTATTCTGTGTAAGAAGTACATCATCTCACAGAAGGAGGAGCTCAACTGTCCTTATGAAGTGAGTTTGGAGTAAAAGCATGTTATTAAATGTTGTCTTTTGTTGGACAAGAAGCTCATAAATGCTTCTCATGTTTGGAAAGATGTTTGACGCATGTTGATTTTTCAAATGCAGGTTATAAGCGACTCAAACGCAGTGCTTTCAGAGTGAGCAGCGTTTACAGAGACGTACAGCATTTGCGATTTCATAATCGCGATAAGCCAACTTGATTTAAGTGCGATTTCATGTAAATTGCGATTAATCGTGCAGCCCTGAAGTCAAATGCACACAAAATAATGTTAAAATGCTGGTTTAGGCAAGTATTCACGTAAACACAGTCAGTCATGATTTAAGTGAACATAAACCGTTGAGAAAGAAAACGCATACACAGTATATTGGATCCGTGTGTCAGGCCTTAACACAATATATTAGAGATGCACCGATTGATCGGCTGGTGACCGGAATTGGCCCGATTTTCACGTGATCGGCCATGACCAGCGACCAGCCGGTTAGTCTGACATATGCCGGTCAAATGCACCCGGCATGATTAACATCGCGCAACATCAGCATCACACATGCAAACGGAACGCATTAGGAAACCTAGTGAATTACGGCCGTTTCACACCGCAAGCATGAGCGGCGCATGAGCTGCGCCAATTTTTTTCGGCATGCATGATAATCAATGAGTGCATTCACACCGCGAGCAGGAGCAGCGCGTGAGCAAGCAGGAGCGTCGCGGGCAGTGAAGCGCAGGTTTCGGCGCCAAGTCTATTTTTGCTGCTGCTAACGCTCAATTAAAGTGAAAGCACACTTTTGATGGACAAAATAAGTATTATTTCACACAAAAAGTGCCCAAAATGCACAGAATTTGCATGCCTAGTGTGTTTTAACAAGACCTGGAGTAGGCTATGTCAGAAAATAATATTTATAGAAAATGTACCCATTTAAACTTGTTTTTATTATTCAGTTTGGGTAAAAGTACTATATGGTGTTTTATAAAATAAAATACAAAAAAAATGAGTAAACTAGTCAAAATATACAGTATAAGCTTTCTTTTATTTTAATTTTAATTAACTTTTAATTTCCCACACCAGGAGTAATTTATATAGTTCCATTTTATAGCGATTATCTGTTAAAAAAAAGTCTATGTTCTATGCAAAATGTTCTATTAAAGACAAGATAGAAAATAAATATTTGTGTGTGCTGTAAAGTGGTTAGAAAAAATGAAATCGCACTCGGTTAAAATCGGTATCGCAGGTCAAACTCAATGAAAAATCTGAAATCGGAATCGGCCAAGAAAATTGTAATCGGTGCATCTCTACAATATATACCTTAATGAATATATACCCGCTGCCAAATTATGAGACAATATAAAAAATTATTTTTCAATTTCAAATAAATTAACTGAAACTATTTAAATGAATGAATGGAAGGCATAATAATAATCTTATTCTATTACATACAGGACTGTACTGATACGCTTCAGATTATCCCCATTTTTTATAGGTAATTTATCTTTTTTATTATTATTATTTTGGCTTGATTATTTTATTTTATTTAATCCATTTTAAATGGTTACTCAGACAGGGCTTAGATTAAAACAGGATTAAACCTTAGTTAAATCAAGACATTTGAGTAGGTTTAATAATCGTGCATTAGAAAAAAAAAAACATTACTGATGTGCATCTTGAGACAAAACAATGTAAGTGACATATTTTAAGATCTATATATCAGTGCAAGTTGCGTTCAGTTAAAACAGCTCAGACTTGCATGCATTTGAGTCTGGGACTAGCTTAAGCCTTTCCTGTGAAACCAGAGGTTTGTCTATAAATGTTTCCTTTTAACTTTCTTTTGAAGAATATAGTTAAAACACTCGGAACACCAGAAACCAAAAGTTAGCCTCTACAGTGAAAATCAGATTGATGAGGAAGACAGTCAAGCAGTGTCGCACCACGCTATTCCACAGCAATCTGTGAATCAACTAATTACCCTTAATTATACATATAACAACATTTTATGACCAAACCGAGGTAGTTAATCCTACCTGTGCTGCCATCAGAGATAACTCCATTCCCTTCTTCTCTGCAGATGTGATGTTGTTGTGTTGAGCTGAACTGAACTCTCTCATCCTCGCGCCCGTCGCTGTTGTGCGCGCGTAACTGTGCTCGGCTCGGCGCGCTTCTGCTGACGAATTCAGCTGCAGGCATGCACGTGCACGCAACCCTTAAAGAATTATTTATGCAACTTTTTTTTTTATCTTTGACAGTCAGACACACTGACACTTGAACTGCCTACTACCTATTAACTATTGGGCTGTAAACAATATTCTTTTGTAAAATTTTTAATTATAGTTACAGCACAAAAGGTGAGTAAGTAGCCTACAATCTGAGTAAGGTTTGGAGACAAAAGTCCAATTACACAAATATCTGTTTGCGGTGAGGCTGATATCTAATCAATAACTGATGAAACCAAACTATTGCGCAGTTAACCTATTATGAAACACCAATGATAACACCCTGAAATCTTAAAATAGCCTTGATAAATATTGACCCAATTAGGCTTTATCTCTCCAAACACTATAACACAACACTCGTCAATTTAGTAAATCAACAGAATCACGATATATGACCATTACAATGTTTACATATGAGATAACATGAGGGAAGATATGCTGATTTAGAAGTTATAGAACAAGATGTACAATTATTCCACGAGGCCAGATGTCTGAAATGTACATCGTATTCATGGTATAATACTGCATAATAACCCCAATAATTACAATACATATTACATATTATAACAAACATGCCACTTGGTGCCTTCTGTGCTAATTCTGAGTGGCTCATCTTACCCCAAACGGTTCTAATGGTATATTTACTTCAAAATAAAAACTATAACTTTTACTCCACAAATCTAAAAACATGAATGTGTCCACAAACCCCTCATTAACAAATAGACACAAAAAAAACTTAGATATTCAACATAATACAATGTCAGATCTCTTTTTTTCCAGAGACACAACATTAGATCAATTAACCACAAAACTATTCCGACTGACTAAATCTCACAAATGATGATATTCAGATGAAATGACTTCATCGATTTTCAGAATCAGGTTGAATGTGTGAAACACTAGTGTTTTTATTTTCTTTTATTTTAATGATTTTTAACTGATTGCTTGCGTGAATCTCATCTTATTTTGCTAAAAGCTCTTTCTGGACGCAATAATGCGTTGTGTCATCTGACACATTCAACCGATGCAATGACGAGTAATAAGAGGAGCTTTTATGCAACACCCTCGGCTACTGCGCATGTATAACCATAGACCTATATTTTTACATCATGTGCTTCTGAATTATGGACATTACTATGGAAACTTATTTAAACAAACAAACAAAACATTATTTAACAATAAACAAAAGGTGGCTTAATATACCAGATGTTAACGCCTGAAACTACTGAATAATTTGTGTGCAAACAGTTAGAAAGCTAACAGTTAACAAAATAATTATAAGTAATATAATAAAAAAAAAAGTATTATTATTAATAATTATGAATAATATATTAATTATATTATTAATTAATAATAACTAATAATAATAATAGTTAAACAATGTTTACGAATGACTGTTCAAACAGTCCCAGTTTCACCACATCAAGATTCATCGTCCAGGATGACATTTCTACTGAATTATTCACTTTCTGAATGTTCTCGCTTCCTTTTTAAGGGCCAGAACATCATATTACGAAATCTTTCAAATTATTAAAAACATGCCATTACCAGAGATATTCAGAACTCTCTGTCAGGCAGTATTGAGTCGATGCACTGTGATAAAAAGTGCTTTTTAAAACATACGGCACAGAAAAATAGAAATACTCCAATATCGAGAATACCATTGTGAAAAATGATTAAGTACGTATGGATGTGCATTGATGCTTTTATTTGATCAAATAAAGCTTCTTCTGTGCGAGAAGGAATTATCAGTCTCTTTGATGCAGTCTGTCATTCACAGACGTCTTAATGCTCCCAGCCTGAAATCACTTAAAACTGTTAGATATTATTAACCTTCTGGCTGAAGCTATTTTTGAACATTTGCTTTATTAAGTGATAACAAAATCTGAGGATGTGCTTGAGGCTGATGAGAGCAGATGCATCACGTGCATCATAAAGCCATGATGAGTGTTGAAATGCAGTGAAGAGAGAACGACTCACATGTCCTGCCCCAAAGCACAGGAAAAGCTGAACACAAACTTTAGACTTTTGTCACCCTTTATTAGTTTGCTTAATGGCTTAAATGCACAATATGTACGATTTTTGGATTTAAATATCCAAAAACCAGTAGAACAATGTTATATATTTTGTACATTATCCCAAATGTTTCCAATAAGGTTTAAGTCTAGATAAATCAGATATTTTAACCTGTGTCAATGTGTCTCCTGTCAATGACGTCATATCCGTTTTATGGTTTCAAGACGCTTTAGGCCCTGTCCCAAATGGATTTATGGACTTCCTCAGAGTCCACACTTTGGTGACGTCATGTAGTGCAGACCCATAGGGCTCTTGGCGCGAGTCCACGACGCCGCATTGAGAGGTATTTTTGGGACAGACTCGATCGTCACGCCGGAAATAATGATCTGGTTGTTGTTGGACAGGAGAAATCACATTTTTGTGTTCAGTTTCAGAAGAATTTACAGGTTTCAATATTCATATATGTTTACATATGACTCAGTAAAGCCCTGACATTCGGTTCTATTTATTTAATGAATCATAATACGATCATATTATTCAACGCGCTATTATTGTTTGAGACATCAACCACTGGTCGATGAACATAATGTTTGTATAAACTGTAGGTAACAACTGGTAAAATGTACATCTAGATAATAAAAACCATAATATTTTCTTCTCAGCATGTTAACAATTATCCGTGAGCGAAATCTCCCCCCATCCGTTGACTGATTGGCCTTTCGCAAGGATTCCTGGGTAGTTAAAGTGTGTGGAGCCTGCATCTATGTGGGCTTCGTGGAAGACCGCTTCAAGGGTACAAAGGGGGCGCTGCTGAGCACACTTCAGAGCGTTAAAATGCTGAATGGGACGGCCTACGGACTCGTAGACTCAGCGAGCACGCGCAATTTAAGTCCACGAGATCGAAAGTCCTCATGAAGTGTGCCATTTGGGACAGGGCCTTAATATATTACGGCCTGGTTTCACAGACAACGTTTAGATTAAGCCATATTGGGCCTTAGTTCAACTAGGACCCTTAATTAGCGCCTAAGAAAAAAAAAATATTACTGGTGTAAATTTTGTGACAAAACAATGGCACTGATATATTTTAAGATATGCTTTCCGTTAAAACAGCTCAAACATGCATTTTAGTCTGGGACTATAGGCTTAAGCCTTGTCTGTAAAACCAGGGGTTTGTGTTGTATTGTAAGCAACTGTTTGGATCGACAGAAAACTAAGCTCAACACGGTTAGTCCCTTGTTTTATTGGTTTACTGCAAGTAAACTGTTTGAACCACACCTCAGAGACAATTGTGTTAAAGGGCTAACACAGTGTAATCAGAAAGAGCTTTATTTATAGTAACAGTAATACAGCATTTACCATACAATATATTTAAAAATCAACTGCATGCCATTTAGCCATCCAGCTTTTATTAATATGATATTCTAATGTCAATCTAGCTTACTGATATGTGCAACAAATGCCTCATAGTAGCTTATTATAGTAACATTATATCATAACTTTCAACACACTTAAATGTATATTTTAGTATAATTGTTTTGATCAATTACAACAGTGCTGAGTTACCTCACAATTTTAATTGGTCAGATAAAGTGAACTTTATGAGTATACAATTCAGCACCTGCGGCTATTTCATTAGAATGAAATAAAATAATGCGAATTAAAGTGATCAAACGTAACACTAACAAAGTTCAAGTTCAGCGAAGAAGTCAAGTCAAGTATATTTGTATAGCGCTTTTCACAATACAGATTGTATCAAAGCAGCTTCACAGTATTAAATTAAAATAATACAACAAAGTTTGTTTCAAGAGGAATTTATTGATTGATAAAATTAAATTAAATATCCCCAAAATATCCCCAACTGAGCAAGCCAAAGGCAACAGTGGCAAGGAACCGAAAAACTCCATCAAGTGACCTAATGGTGTCCTAAAACTCCATCAGGTGACCTAATGGAGAAAAAAAACCTTGGGAGAACCCAGGCTCAGTCGGGGGCCAGTTCTCCTCTGGCATTTATGAGCTAGAGGCCGGATTGTAGTTTGAACTGTAGGATTATATGAATGCCTGGCTGAAGAGATGCGACTTTAATCTAGTTTTAAACTGGGAGAGCGAGTCTGAGCAACGAACAGTATCAGGAAGACTATTCCAGAGGTTTGGAGCCAAATGTGAAAATGCTCTCCCTCCTTTGGTGGTTCTGGATATCCTAGGTATGACCAAAAGCCTTGAATTTAGTGATCTTAAAGAGCGCGATGGATTATAGGGTGATAGAAGATCCGTTAAATAGACTGGAGCTAAGCCGTTTAGGGCTTTATAGGTCAGTAGCAATACCTTGTAATTAATACGGAGCTTTATAGGTAACCAATGCAGTGATGATAAAATCGGTGTTATATGATCATATTTTCTTGATCTCGTAAGAACTCTAGCGGCGGCATTTTGGACTAACTGTAGCTTGTTTATTGAGGATGCAGGACAACCAGCTAATAAAGCATTACAGTAATCCAGTCTCGAGGTCATGAATGCATGAACTAACTTTTCTGCATCAGAAAGAAGGAGGCGGACGTTAAACATAACTTTAATCGTTAAATAAACATCAACAACAAAACTAAAGGAGCAGCAACAGCCGAAAGCGGCATATAAACATAATAAGCCCCGTCCTGCTTCATTCCACTGTCACGTTAATAAGTTTAATACATTAGCTTAGTGGTCTTCACTATTTCTTTCATGAGAGCCGCACTGATAGGACAAAGTCAGTAGGAGAGCCATTTTTACCGCAAAGTATAAAAAGTTACATCCAGTCATAAATACCATGTTTGCTTATCAATCTGTCATCCCTGAACAGTCAATATGCAATGCAAGAAATACAAAAGGGTGAAAAAAAAAAACATTCTTTATGATTTACCAGTCAAATTTGTAACTGAGACAAGATGATTTCCCTTAATGACAAAAAAAAGGAGGATTTCCAGAATATATTCATCGCAGAATGACCTTAAGTTTTTTTTTTTTTTTCTACATTAACCCATCATGTATCTAACCATCCAAGAGCACATGCAGCGTTGAGAGCCGGATAACTGGCATCTCCGCAGAGACTGGATATGTTTACATGCACAACTTTTGTTTCAATCGGACTGAATTCATTCCGATTGATGAATCTGAATGTATTGTAGTTTACATGAACACTATACATCGTGATGTGATAGATGATCGGGTTGATGAGCGCATTCATAAGTCAAAAGATTCAAATCAAAATCGATTTTTTGACATGCGCACACTGCACAAATATACAAAGTTTCTCGCTGTTGTCGCTTAATAACTATTCTCCTACATTGGTTCTTTATTTGTTTTAAACAGCAGACTTAATATTTATCCAATTCTGGTCATAATGTGGAGACTATGAACATATGAACCGTTGTGCCCAAAAACCAGTCGTCTGTGGATGAGAATCTGAAACAAGGACTGGTGAGCTGTTGTCCTGCTTCACTGCACAGATGCTGAGTGAAAGGAGAATTAATGAATGACAGGACACTCATTGCTTTCCATCAGCTGTGGACATAAATATCATATATAATATATAAACGCTAGATGTCTCGTGCGCGCTGCTGGCCAATGGAGGTCGACGTCCGCACGTGGCGGCCATCTTGCCACAGTGTGCTCGCTCACTCGTTTAATGGTGCATGTACTTTTAAATAACCATAACTTGCTCAATTTTCTACCAATTTTCAAATGGTTTGGTTTGTTATAAACGTCAGAGATGTAGTTATGACACTGCATACATACACTGCATACATATGAATAATTATAACATACATGTTCAAGCATTCGGAATTATAGCCACGTTAATAACGTTTGTAAGAAACCAAACCGTTTGTAAATCCGTCAAGATTTCAGCGAGATAAGAGGATTTGTGTGCATGCTGATCACTCACCTTACATTAAGCCGGCCTGTGACAAGATGGACGAACGGTGATGCCGGAAGTGACTGCGCCATAAGACACCTAGCATTTATATATGATATCTATGGCTGTGGAGGTGAAGACAACAACTCCCATGATTCCACGCTCACTCACAGACGCCTGTTATTGTTTTGAATAAGTGACCTCTAGTGGCCAAACTTACATTCTGTGCCTTTAAGCACTAGAGGGCTGTACGTCTATACACGTCTGAACTAATGCATGGATAAATAGTATTCAAATTCAATAATATACAATAAAACACACTCTACATTATATAATGTAACAGTTGGCAATAGATGTCTTTTGTTAAGGACAGAATGAAGCCACACTCGTGTCCCCATACATGCTCACTTCCGCCTTTATTGTCTCACAGTGCGAGTCGCCTGAGCTGTGCTTCACCTTCACAGCGTTCATTCAGATGTCATGCAGTTTTAATCTCAGGCTCAGAGGTTCTGGTTTTGAACATGACAGCGACTGATTCAGGCGCCGGTGTGTGTTTTGATCCCGCATGACAAGACCAACTCTGGTGTGTGCATGTGTGTGTTTCAAACCTGTATGAATTTCTTTCTTCTGCTGAACAGAAAGGAAGATATTTAGAAGAATGTCAGTAACCAGACAGTTTCTGGTACCATTGACTTCCATAAATATATATATTTTTCCTACTATGGAAGTCAATGGTACCAGAAACTGTCTGGTTACTGACATTCTTCTAAATATCTTCCTTTCTGTTCAGCAGAAGAAAGAAATTCATACAGGTTTGAAACAACATGAGGGTGAGTATAATGAAAGAATTTTCATTTTAAAGTGGAGTATCCCTTTAAAACTCATCTCTGATCACCAAAATTACATATTTAAAAGTTCTTTTTTAAGTAAGTGATGGCTTAAAGGGAGCGCTATTGACAATCTAGATAAATAGTTTTGTTTTTCATGCTTCTAAAGGACCAGTGCTTACGTTCACACTGTAAAATATAAAGAGTGAAAACTGCATTTTAAATCCGCTAAATTTTTCTCCTGTGAGTCATGAAATTGCGATGATTGACATAGTAACCATAGCAACATGAGAACGTGATACCCATAGCAACATTTTGGCGTCTAATAATGTTATGATTTTTGTTACATTTACACTTTAGTCATAAGTTAACATACACCTTGCAGAATCTCCAAAATGTTATTTTTTATTTATTTTTTTAAATAAGAAGGATCATAAAAACATTGTTTCTAATTAGTACTGCCCTGAAAAAGCTTATACACATAACAGATGTTTAATAGCCTAGTCCACAAGACAAAATACAGGAAAAATTACATAGGCTTGATTTTAATATTGTGTGGCATTACCTGAATGGTAATTTAATGGTTGTTCATGAGGAAAAATCCTCCAGCTCCTGCACATTCTTTGCTATCCCAGCATCTTCTGCATATTTGACTCCTTACTAGCAGTGACTATGATTGTGAGATCCATCTTTTTACACTGGGACTCATACACAACTATTACAAACCCTGCAAACATAGTGATGCTCAAGAAGGAAGCATCCGTTAAGAGCCAGGGGGTGTAAACTTTTGGATCATTGGTGTAAATTGTTCTTATTTTGTTTAAAAATTAATTAATTAATTTAGTCCTGCCCTTCAGAGGCTAAATAAGATAATAGGATGTAAAACAAAATAAGAAAAATGTAAACATCACCATCATCTTGCTCAGAAGTTTACCCCTGGCTCTTAATGCATTGTGTTGCATTCTTGAGCATTACCTTGCAGATTCTGAAAGATGTACAATAGGTAAACGTATGACTGTAACTATACATTGCAATCATTTTGTAAGGTTTAAAATATTAGACCTTTCGCCGGAATTTGATTGACAGGCGATCTGACCAATCATAATGCAGATACCTGCCATTTTTGCCCGACAAACAAACCAAACCAGTTAATAGATTAAAGTCAGTGGATCTGAACTTGGTGTGTATTGATTTCTTTTTGCAGTTCTGATGTTCATTCATGTTTAATTCGTGCTATAACTAGAAGAGATGATCAGTTCACGTGCTGCTTCATCTGAGGCCTACACATTAAAGCACCACAAAACAGTATTTATTGTTTGAATTTCATAAAAATTACAAAATTTGAAAGCTGAGACTTAATTTCATACCAGAAGTAGCCTGCTCTGTCTTGTCTGTTGGCGCATTGTCAGTGTCCTTTTTGCTCCGCAATATATTTTTCACTGTGTGAGAACATGTGGAGTGAGAGCGGAATGGCTTGTCGGACGTAGCAACAGTAACTAAGAGGGGCGGGTCTTTGTGAAAGGTCAATTTAAAATCATTTAAATCTTTGTGGACTCGGCCGGACTCGACTCGGACTCGGATGTTAAGGACTCGGACTCAAGTCCGACTCTGCCCTCTTTGGACTCAGACTTGGACTCGGACTCGATTGTTAAGGACTTGGACTCGACTCGGAATCGACAAAGGTGGACTCGAACCCAACATAGCGATATCAAACTGTGTTTCTGAGACTGTCTTTGGTTCACTGCAGTTTTAAGGAGAAAATACTCAGCGATGGTGTCGACTTATGAATTTACACATGTCGCTTTTTTCCACCTTTGTTGCCATTGGCTTGCCTTGCTTAGTTGGGGACATTAAATTTAACATTTAATTTATTATTCAACAATATTATTGATCTGCCTGCATTGACACTATTATACAAGAACTGAACTGAGCTGGACGATGACATCACGGTTTACTCCAGAGCGGCTATATATAAATGTATATATAATAAAACTAAATTAATGACTTTTCTAAAACAAAAATGTAAAACTTATCTAAGCTGGACTGTGACGCTATTTTCTTCTGGAAACAAACTTTTTTGCATTATTATCTGTAAAGCTGCTTTGAAACAATCTGGATTGTCAAAAGCGCTATATATAAATATATAAATAATGTGACTTGACTTGACTTGAAAAGGTTTGTCTTAAATCATATTAAAAACAACACATAGACATATAAACAACATTAAAAACTTGATTTTCACCACAGGTGGACTTTAAGGGAACATTCCATGTGATTATTTTGCAAACATTATTAGAACGTTACTTTTGAATGTTCTCTAAACGTTCTGAGACTATTGGTAACATTTATGGCCCTATTTTACCGATCTAAGCTCATGGTCTAAAGCGCACAGCGGAAGTGCACTCAGGCCGCGTACGAATCCACTTTTGCTAGTTTAACGACGGGAAAAATGGTCGGCGGTCCCGGCGCATTGTCTAACAGGGTCGTCCCTATTCTCTTAATAATGGGTGTGTGGGTGTGTTTTGGGCGTAACGTGAACAAAACCAATCAAGAGTCTCATCTCCCATTCCCTTTAAAAGCCAGTTGCGCTCTCGCCATGCCGTACTCGCTATTTACATGGTGGAATTTGCAAGCGGAACAACTGAACGTTCTCCAGAGCACAAACGGATCTGCTCGTGTGCGAAGTTAAAGACCATCTACGGGACAAGCCGGATTTCACCATATCTTTATGTATACTATAATAATCTTATACATTGTAATCCTTTTATTTGTAATATTTGGCATGTGTGTGTGCTGCTGGGTGTCCCTGTGTGTGTAATAAGCAGAGTGTGTGCTAAGCAGAGTGTACGCACGTTGTGGACCCGCCTATAGGCGCGTATTACTAACGCGCTCTTTAAATAACAAAAAGACATACTGCACCACAGTTGACCAATGGCTCAGTCTATTTCAGTTCCTCAAAATAGCAACGGTCCAACAATGCGCCTGAACACACACCTCGTTTTCAGACCAGCTGATCATGGGCCACAGATGGGCGCAAATGCATTTGCTATTTAAACAACGTGAACGCAGGACGTGAAAATGAAAACTGCGTCGGGCTGAAACTATCAAAACACACTTGCACTGCATTGCACCCGGTGTATAGGGCCCTAAAGATGTTAGACAAACTTTCCATGATCAATGTATAAATAATGTACGTTTGTTTATAACGTTGAGAGAACCATGCTAGAATGAGTTCTAAGAATGTTAAAGGCAGCAAGGCGGAAAAAAAAGCTTCACATCCTAATAGCAATCACTAATTTAGGTGGTCTAAATGTATGTATATGTATGCAGGACCATAAAATGTTCATCCAATCATGCATTTGATCCGTCTGTCGTGACGCTACTGTTTGCTCCCTGCTGTTCATGTGTTTTGAAGGAGGCGTGGCTTTGCAGACGCTCTGAGGGGAGGGTGGGATCTTATGCTTTCAAAGCTAGCTCACTATTGCTAGCCTCTCAGAAAATTGCCTACCCGGCCTGCCTTTAATTCCAGAGAGAAAACGTAAACTTTGTGCATGTATCACAGCAGTGAGAACTATACAGTTTCAAAAGTACAAGAGCAACTCAGGTAAGCTAGTCAACTGACCCAGATTAGCATCCATCATCATGTGACATGGCACCCGCGATGAGGTCATCATGTTGGGTTTGTTAATGCTCTGTGTCCTGCTGTGCCTCCTGTCGGTAGTGTGATGTAATGAGCCCTGAAGAAAGAAAGGATTCACAGGCAAACACACTTGCTCCACTTTAGTGTCTATTGCATCCCACTACACACATTACAACTTCACTCAAAGACTTTTAAACAACACTTTTCAATGCACTTACGCTATTTTATTTCATTTGACAACAACAATGTCCAAATGCATAGGCTATGCACTTCACAGGAGAATTCTGTCCTTTTTATGAAACATCAAGACCGTTTCCACCCCAGTGAGCAGCTTCACTTAATTTCAAAACTTTTCAACTAGCAAGCAAAGGTTTTAACGCTGCCTTCATCTGCTATCTGAAGTGTCCTACTTCCCACTTCTGGAGTCGTGATTACAAGTTCGTCACATTCAAGTGCTTTATTGTTGGAAAGAACAGGAATCATGGAGGACACCAGGTTCATTCTTGCCTAGTTTTGGGAAGTTTTGGGAAAATATTATTAAAAATATTATTAAAGCCAAAATGTATGTAATATAAAACATTCACTGCGCTATCTACAGTATAGGCTAGCTGACGATACAGGCTATTTTCACTGTACAATACGCTTAAATGATTATTTATATGTAAATAAATAGGCCTACATTACTTTCATTAGTTGTGATTAAAACTAATAAAGATTAGAAGTCACAGCAGCAATCTTTCTCCCCTCCGCCATGTTTAAAGTTTGTGTCCCTCCCATCTCGGGAACTTGGGTATCAAAATTATTCCCGGGCTTCCCAGTGGTAAATACTACTTGAGAGGGCTACTTGTTCAATGCTTAAGCACGAAATTCCTATTTAGCCTACCTATGATAATTCCGATAGCACGAGGAGGCAGCATTAGACCCAAAAACAATGACAGCAGAACAGAAAAAAAAAAAAAAATTCGTTTTGATCTCAAACACGGATGTTTAATTGCATAAAAAAAGACTTGATTTCTCGTCCCTCAGCCCTCTCGAAAACATTAAAGCATTATGCAGTGCTCTGGATTCACCACTAGAGTGCTCAGTTTCACATTAAACCTGAATGCATGGAAGAGGTGAGTAGAGTTCCCAACACTGCGAGTCTCGTTTCTCTTCTCTGGAACATTACAGTCGTAACCTGACACGTTTTTTTTTTTTTTATTACCAAACAATACAAATGTTTTATACAGCGGAAACAGATGACAGAAGAAATCCGAAATTTGGGGCAGAACTACCAGTTTGCCTCAACTAAGAGGTCAAGTCAAGATTAGTTGCTTTTTGATGCAGACGCTATAACTGAACTGGTGTAAATGCATCTGAAACCATTAAAGGTACAATATGTAAGAATTTTGCATTAAAATATCCCAAAATCTCAAGGCCAGTGTTATATATTTTGTTAAGTTGATTACTTACAATATCCCAAATGTTTCCAACTATTTTTAAATCGTGAGAAAATTGCGATTTTAACCAAGGAAACGGGGCGTTAGAGCAGGGGGGAGCTGGGAGTCGCCAGTCAATTGCGTCATATCCGCGTCACCCTCGGTTTCCGCTCGTACTGCGTGGAGTCCTGGACAAATGCGGAAGTTGTAGTTGTAGCGTCTATCAAGCTACAAACTTTAGCTTGTTTCTTGCTGTCGTTATGGTACACAATTATTCTTTACCGATTGCAGCTGGTTCTGTCGACAAAGCATGCTTAATTTTATATTTTCCAAATGTAGCATTCGGTAATAGTTATGTTTATGTAAGGAAAGTATTATTGCTTTAGATTTGTGTTTAGTTTATTGACATTGTTTATCACGTCTGGTGTTTATGGCCATGTAAATAAACATAGCATGTGTTATACATAAAGATTAATCAGTATTTTGGCAAATGATGTGGGCATGTTCGAATGTACTTTTACAACAATTGTTTAGAACACGTAAAACTGCGCAGCGTTATCACAACAATGAATTCGACATACAGTAACATCTATGATAACCAATGTAGTATTAAACCTTACTTTTCTTGCAGTTAATTCATTTTAATGAAATAAAAGTGTGATGAGGTTTAAGAGTCAGGAAGGAAGAAGACAGGGGTCGTCGTGACTGGGACTCGTACTTTATTAAAATAAAGCAAAACAAACAAAAGCCGCGCACAACGCGCATTCACCGTGGCAACCGCGACGGCACAAAACAGTTCAAAAATGAGAGCTCGGATCCACCGGTTCTCTTTCTCTGCGTCCAATTTTCTCTCCAGTCTCTCTCTCTCGTTCCAGCGCGCGGCTTATAAGCTCTCCACGCCAATAATACTGCAATAAGACACAGGTGTTCGTCATTTGCACTTGACCTACTTGCTCGTCTCTTCTCTCTCCCATCACAGACCGCGCTGAACCACGCCCCCCTCGCCACAAAAAGCATGTCATTAAACGCAACATTTATAAAAATAGAACTTAGCCTCATCCATGAACATGATTTTTCGATTCCCGTCTGACTGATTTACATCCACGGTGGAGTTTAAAACGACAGTTCCCATCATTCCACGCTCCTTCACATCGTCATCAAGCTACGCCGTTGTTGTTGTTTGGAATGTAGCGCCCTCTAGCGGCAAACAATTATTGCATATTGTACCTTTAACGAACACTTAAAATCATCCGTGTATGTTTTATGATTTTGTCCGAGCAACACACACACACACACACACACACACACACACACACACACACACACGTGTGTGTTTGTGTGCAAGTATATTTATATATATTTGGGGAACATTTAGAAATAGCCACATTTCCTTTTAAAACATAGGCCTAACATTTAAATTCAAACATAAAAATCTTGATTAGCCTATATCTCACTTTCGGCTGCTCTCATACAAATAAGAAATAAAGGTTCTAGAAATAAAATAAACTTTAACTGAGATAAAATAAAAATATAATAAGGCTTAATCTTACAATTTTCAACCTAGTTGCCATTGCCTAGTTGCCATTTCTAATTTCTAATGAACTTCTCATTAACTAAAAAAATTATAAAACCATATAGATCAACACATCTAAATTATTAAAACGTTACCTAAAATTAAAATGGAAAATATACAAATAAAAAAGTAATTCAAAATATTAATAAAACTATACTAAAATAACGCAGAATAAAAAAAATAAATAAATAAAAAGCTGGGTGCCCTCTGATCAAACATAGCCTATATACAATCTTTTAATTGCAAAAGTACAATACAAGTTTTACATTTCCTGTGCAAATCCCTATACATTTCTAGCTCAGATTGTCCGTATATTACACTTTCCAAGTACACACAACATGCAGTTCATAACAAAACCAGCAGACGGCGCACGAACACTGTTGGTATGTCCTATGCTTTTCTCCACACACCCTCACTCACTCACACACAAACTTTTGTTTTACTTCCTGTTTCTTGTCCATCTACCAATGTTGTAGTCCATTGTAGTTTTCCCTGTTGATTATCCCTGAATGTTCCCTGGTGTGTCGTGTTAGCTTGTTAGCCTCTGTGTATATTAGCCCTTGTGTTTCCCATGTACTTCACAGTCGTTGAGTGTTTGTGGACGGTTGGTGTTCCTGATCCCTGTGTTTCATCCAGTTCTGGTCTTATTTCTCCATTTAATAAACAAACCCCTCTGCATTTAGATCCGTTTCTTCTCTTCTATCTCTTCTGCTCCTGCCTGGATTACACTGGATATCTGTTACAGTCAATTGAACAAACCAATACAATCCATGCTGTGATCGGGGGTTTAATGTCTCAAATTATTCCTGTGTACAAGGAAATCAATTAGCCAGTGACTGTACAGATCTCCTCATGATACCGATCATTATTAATCAACACACTTCTGAGGTCACACACACACAGTGCTGTTTTCATCTCCTTATGACTTCTTTCACTTCACTTTCCCGTGTCTTATCTCATCATGTCAGTCAAAATGTAATTGCACCGACCCTGAAAGACTGCCTCTGAACAGTAGCGCTGCGAGGCGTAATTGCGGTTAGCTCAATTTCAGGATGTTTTAGTTTGTTTGGAGAGCCTGAGGTAAAGAAAGCACAGCTTGCTTGGCTAGCGTGAACTGACAGCCATTTTCTATGGCCGACATGCTTTCTCGGAAGGGAGATGGACACACACACACACACATTATGAGGGGAAACTCAGTCCTCAGGCTCGACGCACACTCTGACATGTTTCATCACTTTGTGACGCTTGCTCTCCATTCACATTTTTCACAGCGTGACATCAGAGAGCTCATTCATTATAGCTCACATTCAATCAGCCTGAGCACTTTAAAGTGAAAAATGATCAGCTTTGAAATCACAGTTAATGTGAAAACACCGTGTGCCGGGCTGTTTGGGAGCAGGTTAGCATTAGCATTTCCAACAGACAAGAAGAAAATTCATGATTTGGTACTAAATCATAATTATAACACAAAAAGTCAAAATTAAGACATGCTAAAATGAAATTATGAGATGAAACGTCATTGACATGAAGTCATAATTGACTTTTTATGGCATACTTTTCACTTTTAAAGAAATTGTCTATTTTATAACAACTTGGTCTGTCATAGTTTTGACTTTTTTTCTCATAGCTTGTCATAAAAAGTCAAAATAATGACATTCTAAGTCATAATTATAACTTATTTTTTCCACTTTTGACTATAATTTTGACTTTTTATCTCATTATTATGACTATCTCATAATAATCTCTTTTTTATGTCAGTTTTGACTATCTCGTAATTATTATATAATGTCACAAAACTTTTTTAATCTCATAACTATGACTTAGTCTTTCGAAATGTTAACATGTCATAATTATAAAAGTTTTACCTCATAATTATGATTTTTCTGATGTGACGGAAATGGGCTCCCATAACAACTAAATGATTCAGGCTTGATGAATAATGACTGACTTTAACTTTCTGAATTGTACATGCAAGCATCATTCATCTGATTATGTCATATCGGCCTTCCGTTTTTAGTGTCCCGTTGAAAACCACTTAGTCATTTTCAGTCCTACAAGATTAAAAATGTATCGTATAAGGTACGTTAAAGTATTTTACTTTTTATGAACTTGTACAGTGCTTATGTATATGTATGTATTAGTATGTATACATGATATATGAATCATATCATGAAGAGAAAGTCATGTACACCATGGGTCGATGAAAAAAGTCAGTATGATTCAAATGTCTTGATATCATGATGAAGAAAAATGTCTTATTAACAGAATACATTCTTGAAAATAAATGTACTTTAGGGTTAATCTTCCTCATTAGTTTGGCATAATCGTTTTTTATTTATTAGAACAATTGTTTCACTGCTTATTAACATTTGAAAAACTGCAACCAACATGCAAAAACATGCAGAAAAAAAAATCGTAAAAAGGTTCCTCATGACTAAGTCAAGGTCAATAAACCTCTTAAAACATTCAATCATTTGGCCTTTAAGACAAGGTTAGTTCAGGTTGTACATTATAAAAAGTTATAAAAAAACCATAATATTTATAAAAAAAAATATATAATTACCTCGAAAAATATTGAAAACTATTTTGAACTTGATTAAGATGTGTACACTGGAAAATATTACTTTTTACATGATGTTTACAAAGACAACCTTTACTATAAAACTTTACTTTACACTGAAAGCCAAACCCAAACTTTACAGGTGTCATACTGTACATGGTTATCAGCCTGCTACTGTACGCTCTGGGCAAAAGATGCTCGCATTGGGTTTGCTGTTTCAATGCCTTGCATTTCAGCCTGTGAATATTTCATCAGCCTCTTTTCTAAAAATAAAAGACGGTGAAAAAAAAATTTTTGATGGAATCGGGCATGACTCCGCCTCCTCATGAGTCGCTGCCGATCTCTTATTCAGACATATGTTATGACTCTGTCTTCTCTGTGTCAGCTTTATCTATCCTTCTCCCCATTCCTCCCACATTCTCCCTCGCTACATACTTAGGTTTCTGACTCACATGTCTTGGACGGGCTGCTTTTGATGCGGAAAAAGTCTCCCTGGAGGCAGTTGCTAAGCAACTGGCTACTGTTGGATTATGGGTTAAGTCAGAAGCAAAGAAAAACAGAGATGATGTGCATGTGTGTGTGAATGTGTGTGAGGCTGAGTCAGGCCATCACAACACGTCTCTATCATCGCATACCCCAAACACACTCCGGAACGGAAGCTACAAATCTCCCCTTTTCTCTTGTTTGATGACAATGTGTAAATAATATTGACCTTTAAAATGGCTCACCGTGACATATATCAAAGTTTTTAAGGCAAAGGACAAAACAAACACCTGAAGGATCTCAGTATTGTCACCACAAACTTAATGTGTATTCATATGTGCAGCACAGATATGAGTTCATACAGGCATTACATGTGAAATTATACAGTTACAGTGCTTTATAGGAAAAATCTAGGAATATTTTTGGAAATGTAATATATGAACATATATGAAATATCAATATATGTAATATATGCTCACATAAAGTAAAAACATATATGAAATCTATAAGAAATTGGAACAATTCCATGTATTCACATACACACATGTATGTGTAACCCATATTTTGTCATATATGAAATATTCTAAAACATAAATGCACATATATTACATTTCCGTATGGGTATTTCGCTCTGAAATCACATTCAAGTGTCATATATTTCTCTGTTCTGTGTGCATGAGTGATTTTGTAGCCACTGATGAATGAATGAACTCAGTCTGTTACTGTCTTTCGCTCTGGGAGCTTCCATGTGGACCGAGGGATGAGGAGGAGGAGAGAGGGAGGATACAGAGAGAGCAACACAGAGGAGATCAGGAGCGCGGGAGGAGGGAAAGTAACTGATGGAGAGAAAGCAAGAGAGAGAGAGAGAGAGAGATGGAGTGAGCGGCTCTGAGAAACACTGAGAGCTCGGGAGGGAGGGAAGATGCCAGACAAAAATATGAAAAATACCTGAACGCAATTAAAAAACGGGACTGAAAAGATTGTGAAACCAAGTGAGTCTGAAACAGGAGACGGATTTTTAAACTTCTGGATACTGTGATTCCCTTGGACGTTTTGTCAGATGGGATTTCAATATTTAAAGCCGGAGAAAAATGGTGCTCTCTCCTCCTGACGTCCTTTCTGCTCTCTTCTGAAACATGGCTTTTTGCCCTCTGACCTTTGAACTTGTCCTTTCCATCTGTTCTTCATTTTACTTGATTTACTTTCCAGCTGAAAGAGGACAGGTCTTCCATTCTCGGACCAGGACATCCAGTTAGCCGTTGCGATACAGAGGACATCTCTGTAACTCTTTGAAACTCATTTATCTGAGAGATTTTGACAGTTCAACTTGGAATAGGAAGTTGCATTGTGTTCTCTTGGATGTGGACAATCAAGAGAAGCTGGACAACACTTCCATCGCAAACATGACGGACGCCGTCGCCAGTCGAGGACAGCGGGACCGTCAAACTCACTTGCAGTGAAAGATTAATGAACCTAGGCATGTTTCTTGTTCTCTCTCTCTTCGCAGCAAAAATAACACCACCGTCAACCAGATTCATCTCTCAGCACAAGCAAGAAAGCTTGTCGTAACTGGATCTTTGAGCTTCTGGAAACAATCTGAGCTTGAGTCTGAACACTGAAGGACTGTTTAAGAACCAGAGGGAGGGATAGTGAGTGACAGAACTGGACCAGGCGGGAGAAAGGACCAGGACCAGGACCAGGATCAGGACCAGGACCAGGACCAGGACCAGGACCAGGATCAGGATCAGGACCAGGACCAGGACCAGGATCAGGGCCGAGTGGGGTTTCCACAAGTTCTTTCCTTCCTGCAGGCATGGATGCAACACCGGAATAAAAAACAGGACGGGAAGTTTCTGCTTTCCCACTGGTACAATGTGTGGTGAGTAATGAGTTCAAAAAGAGATTTCAGGATTTTAAAGGGGATAGTTTGTGCAAGAATGAAAATAATATCACATCGTTCCAAACCGTTCCAACTTAAAGTCCCCCTGTAGTCAATATTATATCCCTTAAAACTCATCTTTGATCACCAATATTACATATTTTAAAGTTTTTTTTTTCCTTGACAAAATATTCTTCATGCCTTAAAATATCTTGAATGTAACTCGACACCCTTGCCTCATTTAGTATGCATGGTTCTATGAATATGCAAATGAGCCCCGCCTCCACTCACTCACTCAGCTCAGAGATCCACTGGTTGACGATCACACGTTGATCTGATTGGTTACAAGGTAGTTTGTGACGTCAGAAACACCAGCGATTTCAAACCGTGTTTTTGAGACTGTCTTTGGTTCACTGCAGTTTTAAGGAGGAAATACTCAGCAATGGTGTCGACTTATGAATTTACACATGATGTGTCTTAAAGCATATTAAAAACACCACATATACATATAAACAACATTAAAAACTTGATTTTCACCACAGGGGAACTTTAAACAAAATATTGTTTTAAATATCTTCTTTTGTGTTCTATGTAAGAACAAAATAGTACAGGTTTGAAACCGAGAAAGAGTAAATGACAGAATTTGAATCTGAATGCTTCAGTGATTGATTTAGTGCTGTGAGAAATACACAAGATTGTTTTGATCATTAAAGGGGTCATGAACTGGCTTTAAAAATATATACAGTAAATATATATTGTTTTCTGAGGTCAACTTATGTCGTTCACTTGGTTTTTACATTCATAAACATCAAAATGAATAAGTAATAGGAGGATCTTTGTTGACATCTTTGTACGCATGCGCGAGTGGTTGTGTGGCAACAAAACAAACAGTATTGCGGGCAGTAAAGACGCGACGAGCATTTTCAAGAGAGTTAGCGGGCGAAATCCACAATATATAAGCACTTTAACATCTGAAGACCGGAGGAGGTTTGGAGAGAAGCTCAAAATTTGTATTGGTGACAAAATCGAAGTTATTCAAAGCCCATATGAGATCTGGGATGACAAAAAACGTTGGTCCGACTTGCCCGTGTCTTGGCCACCAATCTGCTGGGGAGACATTTATTCTTATTTAATAGAAACCCCTGGACCCTTCACTAATGAAAGATTAAAGGCTTTCAAAAGTCTGGAGGCCTATGATTATTTTGTTTTTTCGAAAAGTTGGGCCGATCTTTTCTGCCAAACAGAAAGCAGTGATCGTAGAAAGCAGAGGTTAGAACAGCCTTTTATTTTTCTTTTAAGTTTTGCGATCCAGAATAGCCCATTTTGATGTGAGGAACATAGTCTGGGTGCTGTGGATCGCGGTTTGGGACACCTGAATCAGAACGCGAAAACATATGACTCGGTTGATTTGACTCAGTTTTTTTTATTTTTTTATTCAATCTTCTATAAATACATAGTCACTAAGACTTAGGCCTACCATGAACAAAATGAGCCTCACAAACTCGATCAGTAACGTTAGCTGCAGGAATCCAGGCTTTCTTCGGAGCGTCCAGGTTCAATCGCCTAATTGCACGCAACCATTTCTTTCGTTTTTCGCGATCCTTTTCGGAGGGAATTCGGAAAAACTTTTTATCAGGCCCCCAACGAGCCGTACTCGACCACACAGCAAGAGTGAACCATCCTCTTCTCTAAATCCTCCTCCAAACGTGCAAAACAATCAAATTACAGGTATCTAGCGGTGTTTCCTGCCACACGATTCCCATGATGCAACGCGACAAACATAAACAATGACGTCACAAAAGATCCGCCTATAGGTAGGGGTGTGACGAGATCTCGTGTTACGAGATCTCGCGAGATTAAAACGCGACGAGATTTCTCGTCGAGGTGAAACTTGTCTCGTGAGTTGTTGTGATGTCAGTGATGGAGCGTAAGGGTGAAATTAGTATTGAAGATGCCCCTGCCACTTTTAAATCATTTGTGTGCCGGGCCAATCACACACACACTCCGCGCACACACACACACACACACACACACACACACACACACTCACTGTCCCTCGCTCACTCACTCACTCGCGCGCACACACACACACACACGCTCACTCGCGCGCGCACGCACACTCACTGTGGCTCGCACTCAACCCGTCGTGGAGGACCGTTAAAATTAAACATGCTAGTCTTTCTGTCGTGATGTCCTGAAGCATCGCAGACGCGTAGGTTATCGCCCACTATGACACACTATACGAAATGAAACGATCGAATCTTGCGTCCCGACGCCCGTTGTCCGAATCTCCACGAAACGGATCGTGCCAAAATCGTGCTAAAATAGTGTAATCTGAACCAGGCAGGTAATAAACATTTGACCTATCACGCAAAGAACCTATTAAAGCACTAAGACATGGGAACAGTATAGCTAACATTCACATATCACATATCGACATCGCAATATTAAACAATGTTATCGCACATCGCAGCTTTTCCTCATATCGTGCAGCCCTGCCCAAAGGTCTCAACTGCTGCCAGAAATCGTCGACATGCTTATATTCTTGAAAAAGAACATTACCATAATCTTAGGCTGTTCTGTGTAGTTAATTTATCTCTTTTTCATGCTTGAAGAAAAAAATTGTTTCTGTTTGAACTTGTAGTTTTGAGAGAGCAGTACTTTGATTATGGATACACACTTTCTGTTTGCATTTAAAGTGTTATTTCAGTTATTTATATTTATTTTATTTATACTGTTATATTTTTTTATGTTCGATTTGTGGAAAGGAGTTAGATTTCTCATGTGAAATCGTACAGGGGAGAAGCCAGACGGTAGAGTTTATAGCAAAACATTTTGCAGTGTTTGCATGTCCTTTACTGCATAGAATTCATTAAAATAGAAGTAAAATAACATTCATTACAAGTTGATTTCAAAATGCACCTAAATTGTTTTGCATTTTGTGATTTTCAGTTGAATAAAATACAATTTTCCATTAATATATTTCATCATTGAGGATTTTTTAAAAATTGTGTAAAAATCTCGTCTTGTCTCGTTCTCGTGAACCCAATCTCGTGTCTCGTCTCGTCTCGTGGAGTAAGCGTCTCGTCACACCCCTAGTAATAGGCTATTTTCTACCCTGGTTTTGAGCCTAGCTCCTGAAACGCTTGGCTTTTATGGGCGTACCGCACTGAAGAGTTGGAAGTAAATGCCCACTGCTATGATTGGATAACAGTTTTGTATATTATAATGAGTTTCATGTAATGCTTCAATCAGTGGGCGGGGCTAAACAGGCAGTGTTGAAGTAGGCGTTGATCTTCTTCTGTGGAGGCGGGGTTTGATACCCTTTGACCTCATAGATCCCCACTTTGAAAAACCTGTCGTTCGCTGTGACTGGTGACAATAAAAGTTTTTATTGGGTTTTAACCCAAATTTAAGAATTTTTAAATTTAAGAAATGTAAGTTTTAACAAGGAAGTTTTCAGATCTGAAACTTACAGGATATTCTTATAGTATGATGACCTCTAATATGTCAAAAGCTCAAGGAAAATTTGATTTCACCCCTTTAAATCTGTTTCCACAGAATGAGAATTGTATTATAGCATGTAGTGTTTCTTTAAAAATGACATGTTGCACTGCTTCTTGCTTTACTTCTGAATGTGCATGCAATCATGGACATGATTTTACTTTTGTCTACACCTAATATTTGTGGCTCCAGGATAGAAGTTAAAAGGGTTAGTTCACAGAAAAATGAAAATTATGTCATAAATTACTCACCATCATGTCGTTCTAAACCCATAAGACTTTCATTCATCTTCAGAACACAAATGAAGATCTTTCTGATGAAATCTGAGAGCTTTCTGTCCCTCCATTGACAGTCTACGCAACTACCACTTTCAAGCCCCAGAAAGGTAGTAAAGACATCATTAAAGTAATCCTTAAAGTGAGAAAGACATCATTAAAGACATCATTAAAGTAATCCATGCATGTGACTTATAAAATTGAGGTTAACCACTGAAGTCACAGGGATTACTTTAATGATGTCTTTACTTTCTGGGGCTTGAATGTGGTAGTTGCGTAGGCTGTCAATGGAGAGATCTTCATTTGTGTTCTAAAGATGAACAAATGTCTGGGTTTTGAAATGACATGAGGGTGAAGTAATTAATGACGGAATTAAAATTTTTGGGTGAATTAATCCTTTAAACTGGTTCATTATTTGAATGATTCCATAATGATTTTTTACATTTTATGCAAAACTGTGATGTGGATTACCCTGGAAATCCAGAGTTCTCGCGAGAGCACAAGTTTAATTTGCTCAGCGAGTTACTCTGGCGTCAAGTAATGATACTCATTAAATATGCCCTTGTATCCGAGCTGCACCAATCACATCAGGTTATCTGATATAGGCGGGCCAGAGGCGAGATGACGACAGCGCTGTGACGTCAAAGTCATTAGTAAACATTGCAAGATGGCTATGGATGAACACCAGTTGTTTGAAACGGCTTTGGCCGCTACAATGAACGAGTTAGACTTGGTTTTTTATCTAAAAGAGGAACAGAAGACGCCGCTCGAATCCTTCCTTTGCAAGAAGGGTGTTTTTGCTGTTTTGCCAACCGGATACGGCAAGATTCAAATCTACCAGTTAGCTCCGCTGGTAGCTAAGCTTATGGGGCTTGTTGTGATTGGTCGTAGTGTTATCCAATTGCGTGCAGTGAGATTTTCAAATGCATGCTTGGTGCCGCCCCTCGAGCTGGCCGATATTCATTAGTCGATGCCAGACTCTTAATCTTTCAGATTTAGGTCTGGATTTCCAGGCTAGATGTGGATTGTGAAGGATGTTGAATGATCATAATAACTATTAAATTGGCGGTTCTGTTAGACGTATAGCATGACCCAAATATCAGTTCTGTAAAACTGTGGCCTAAACCCGTATCTAACACAGATTTTACTGTCCATGGACAGATTTATGACGTCTTTATGAGAGTCTCTGATCATTGAGTCTCCGCTCTCCTCGAGTGATTGTGTGAAGTTATTGACGCCTGTAAATATTAGAATTATAATTCGAAAATCTGCCTTTCAAAGCCTGTGTAACATGCAAACATGTGGATCTCAACACAGTTTGTCTTCTCAAAGTCTCTTTTTAAAACTATCCACTCCCGTTCAGAAATCCACAATGATACAGACACTGTTACTGCTATAAAACATAAATACATTTTTGAACTTTCATTACACTGTGTAAAAAGGTTTCAGAATTGTTCCGTAATTTTCGAAATTCTTTCTTTTTGACTTTATTTCCTGGTCCATGAACAAAAATCATCAACCTATAGGTTTTAAGATCCGTTCCGGATCCTTGTTGTTTGGCAGAATATGGGAAGTTGTGTGTGGAGAGATGAATGAAACACGAGTTGTATGGTGATGCTCCAAAGCAGCGTCTTCCAAAATCTGCTGAGAAATATAATAACACAATTGACAAGTTGGTCTTGTTGAATATCTAAAGAGTAATTATCAGATGATATTTTTCTACAAGACAATGCCCAAACTGCAAAGACAGCAAGAAGTTGCTTGAGAACAATGCTTTGGCCTTGGTCTGAGTCCAGATTTGAACACTATAAAAAAAAAATCCAAACATATGGAGCTGCTTATGTGATGAAAACATCGAAATGTAAAAGCTTACTAACCATGCACTACGGTAAAGGTGTTTTAGAGCAAAAATCTTGAGGCACTTTTTTCCAAGTTATGGTTAGTTACTGGTACATTTTTGTAAAGAGAGAAAGAGGAAGGGCAGAGAAAAAACTGAACATCTATATAGTTGTTTTAGACTTTTATCAAACATAACTATGAATATTATGACAGAAACCAAAGTAAATTCACCAGGAAAAGACAACTAAACGACAGCTTACTTGAAAATGTTTCTTCTCTAAAGGTTACAGTCTAAATGTAAACCACATTAACCCAAAACCACAGGAATACTGTATGCAAATGAGCACAGTTAATAATCACTCTAGACTTCATCTCTAACAGAAACCCCATAAAACTGTGAAGAATCAAAGAACCACAACGTTAGAAAAAGGCCAATAAAATTTAAAATAGTAAAAAGATAGTAAATAAATGCACCACACAAGGAAGAATGAAGTGCCAGGTCTTAAATGCATGGTTGCAAAAAGGCACATTTGTTTTAGAAAGATGATTGAATATGATCATAAAATCTAACATCTGAATATTCATATGCAAGCTATACTAACATTATAAGTTGCCCTCAGGAAAACAAGGACATTCATTTGTAGAAAGAGTAAATACAAATGCTCAAGTCTGTATTCACTGTACCATAGCAGTGTGAATCATCATGTGTGTGTGTGTGTGTGTGTGTGTGTGTGTGTGTGTGTGTGTGTGTGTGTGTGTGTGTGTGTGTGTGTGTGTGTGTGTGTGTGTGTGTGTGTGTGTGTGTGTGTGTGTGTGTGTGTGTGTGTGTGTGTGAGAGATACAGGAAAAGAGAGAGACAGAGATGTGTTTGTGAAGCATGTGAGAGAGTGCTCTGTAACTTATGGACACATTAGTGAAGTGTTCATGACACTCACATTAACACATGCTTTCGACAAACACAACAGGCCCTTCTCTGGCTGAGAGTGAGAACAGGTTTAAACAGCGAGGCCTCGTGTCAGTCAGACTGTGTTTTCTGCAGGGACTCTCATTGTGAAATTCTCTCACTTTCTTCAAGCCTGAAGGTCTTCAGCATGGACTCGGTTCAGTGACCCAGAGTAATCTCATTATTTCCTGTTACGCAATCACCCGAAACTCAGCGTTCGTCATTCCAATGCAGTGGGTGGATTTCAGATCACATCCATGTCTGTCTCTCCAAGTGCTGCCATCTCTTTCCTTTCTTTTCTCCATCATTACTTTCATTGTCTTCCACTTCCAAATTCCCCCCACCACCCCACAATTAATCCAATTACCTAGAAACACTGCAAAAAAAAAAAAATCCTAGAAGCACTTAGAACATTTCTCATTCTCAAACAGCTTGGACTCATACGTTGGGTGATAAGAACTGAAACTCAAAAATATTTTAGATAACTAGTCCTGTGTGAATAGGCATGTGGTTTCATGTGCTTGTGATTTTATTTTTATTTTTGTATGCATGCATTTTTCTCCCATTAAAACAATGTTTTATACAATAGTTGATGCATTTATGTTACCAGTTGAAAGAAATGAGTGTAATGGTTGCACAATGGTTGATTGACATCAGCTGAGGAGTAGTCCGTCATTCGCTGTTTTTGGGGAATTTACACCTCAAATCCAATGAAATCACAGTAATTTCTGACTACCTCCAAATGTGGTTTCACTGAAGGTTTTCAAACCTTCCTGTTATATAACTTTATCATTTTACTTTCCCACCGCCCTCTACTGCAGAGAGATCATAGAAAGGGCATTATGCAGAAGAAAATGTGGAAGATATGTAATTATGCAATATGCAGATACAGAGAGACCACACTAGAGCAGAAATGAGGAACAGCATAAAAATAATGTATTCATAATTTTGATGCTACTTTTTTTGCATAATTTTTTGACCATATCTGGATGGAAGCTTGTTTCCAACAAGGAACAAAATAAATAAAAACGGAAATTCTGACTTTTTTCTCACAATTGTCATATCACAATTTTGACTTTTTTTTTTTTTAATCAGAATTGCAAGGTTATAAGAAACATTTCTTTCAAACTAATTCAACTATCTATATTTCTTTCTTTCTAACTTATCTATTTGTCTTTCTTTCTTTCTTTCTTTCTTTCTTTCTTTCTTTCTACCTAATCTTTCTTTCTTTCTTTCTACTAATCTTTCTTTCTTTCTTTCTTTCTTTCTTTCTTTCTTTCTTTCTTTCTTTCTTTCTTTCTAACTATTCTTTCTTTTTTCTTTCTTTCTTTCTTTCTTTCTTTTTTTAACTAATATTTCTTTCTTTCTTTCTAAGTTATCTTTCTTTCTCTCTAACTAATCTATCTTTCTTTCTAACTAATATTTCTTTCTTTCTTTCTTTCTTACTAATCTATCTTTCTTTCTAACTAATATTTCTTTCTTTCTAACAAATTTTTCTTTCAATTTTTCTATTATTCTGTATCTCAGTTTTTTTTCTTGCAACAGTGAATTTATATATTGCAAATCTGACTTTATTTCTTGCAATTCCAAGCTTTTAACTCGTAATTCTCACTTTTTTCTCGAGTTTGTATCTTTTGTATCTTGCAGATTTTTAGATTGAAAAAAAAAATCTGAATAGTGAGAAAAAACTCTCAATTGTGAGAGAAGAGTCAGAATTGTAAGATAGAATGTCACAATTAACTTTTTTTTTTAAATTATTATTCCATGGCAGAAATAAGCTGTGTGGAATGGATAAGTATGTAGTAAAATGGGGTAAACTGATGATTGATGGATTTCGGTCTTGGTGGTTCAAAAGTTTCAATGACTTTCTGCGAAGGTGCTACTGAATCATGATGAGAGGAAAGTGAACTTGTTGAGGTGAGCCCAACCTGGTTTTGAGACAGAGGTATTTAGGGATATCTAGACCTGGAATGTCCCAGACTCGTCTCTAAATGATGGTCGGAGGGAGCAGACCGGCACAGTCACATTGAAGGCAGACAGAACTGGGCTACAGACGGTCAATTAGGGACAGGGCTTTGCTATTTTAGGTCTTTCAGCTTAAGACGTATCCATGTCAGACTTATGGTGTAGTTGTTGGGACTTATGTAGGGAAACAAACATAAAACCAAATGACTTCATAACATTGTAATAACCAAATAACATTTGTAATGCAAATATTGAGCATGCAGTCTTTTATCTGAAGAGTTTGACTGGGAATTTCTCGTTCTGTGACCTTCTCTTCATGCTAAGCTCTTTTTTGGACTGAAATGAAGTCTGGGCACCGACACTAAAACCCGGGCTTACGTACGGCACTAAATTAATGAGAATGAGGGCACACGTCCAGTGAAGCTCAAGTCTATTAATTACTTTGATTGATTTATGTGCCAATTAGTGCCTCTGGAAGCTTGGCACCGCTTCAGACGTCCTGATTATTAGTGACATGGAGTTGTGTGATGCTCTCCGTTCACAATACATATAGACATTTCTATCGTCATTAAGGGGCCGTGGATAATTCAGGATGTGTGAGGAAGTAATTGTTCAGTTTTACTTCCTGAAAAGTGTTTTATATCGCCTGAGGACACTTGATTCATGCTTCAGAAGAACGATGAGGAAATCTGAATCAGACTCAAATCTTTAAATAGATTTAAGTGGATCTTCATAACCATTTTCCACCGTCTCTCTGGTCTTTAGAATTAAACATGTTTTATTTTGCCTGCTATGGCTTCCGTAACTTTGCATGTGAAAAGAATAACCATGTTTACTGACTGGCCGCTTTGCTGTTGGCTCTAATGCAATCTTTGAAGAACAGCCTGGTGTATTGTGACAGGCGCACAACACAATCTGCTCAGAAATGTGCTGAAGATCAAACATTGTTAAAAATAAACCTCAGCCACTACCGATTCTTTCCGAATGAGTCACTTCTGAGTTTTGTTAAATGTCTTTTTGGACGGGTAGAAAGCTTGGAGTGACAAAAGTGAGTTAGATTTATTTAAAACTTACTAAAAGGTAAAAAAAAAAAGTGGAAACATGTTTAAATATTAACCGTTAGATGGACAGTACTGGATTCAGATGGACAGGAGTTTTGAATGCATTTCTATTTTTAAGGTTCTTACCTGTTGTTTATCATGTATTATGTAATACACTTTAAGGAAAAAGCCACCTTTAAGGGGTAACAGCTTATGTGGGGCAGAACGCTCCAATGCTGCACCTTAGTTACAGTACTTTCTAAGGCGACTTAAAATTAAGGCAGAAATAGTGGCGGGAATATTATATTACCTTATATGGGGGGTTAGTGTTAAAGGGGTGATGAACTGAGAAATCAAATTTTCCTTCAGCTTTTGACATATAAGAGGTCATCATACTATAAGAATATCCTGTAAGTTTCAGAACTGAAAACTTCCTTGTTAGTCCAATAAAAGCTTTTATTGTCACCAGTCACAGCGAACGGCAGGTTTTTCAAAGTGGGGATCTATGAGGTCAAAGGGTCTCAAACCCCGCCTCCACAGAAGAAGATCAACGCCTACTTCAACACTGCCTGTTTAGCCCCGCCCACCGATTCAAGCATTACATGAAACTCAATATAATATGCAAAACTATTATCCAATCATAGCAGTGGGCGTTTACTTCCAACTCTTCAGTGCGGCACGCCCATAAAAACCGAGCGTTTCAGGAGCTAGGCTCAAAACCAGGGTAGAAAATAGCCTATTACTTATTCATTTTGATGTTTCTGAATGTAAAAACCAAGCGAACGTCATAAGTTGAGCTCAGACAACAATATAAAAAAAATTAAAAAGCCAGTTCATGACTCCTTTAAAGGGTAACTAAACCCCTGGTCAGAGCCTGACTCCACCCACTGGCAATATTTGAAAAATGCTAGAAAAGTGGGCAGACCCCGGCGGAGATAGAGGGGACGAACCGTGAGCGGGGGGGCGTGCACCTGAGACCCGCTGTCAGACTCTCTAAAATGGAGAGTGACTCACAGGGTCGCAAGACGACGTAAAGTACATGCATCTGATGAGTTTTATCGAGTTGATGTCAATAGCGCGCACTCTCTGTAGGCATATTCATATTTTGCCGCTATGTGAAAAAATCCAGCAAAATGCGCCGACGCGTTTGTCGACCCCAGAGGATTAACTTTAGCCTAACCATAAATTGTGATTAAAATCTATATGATCACTCACACCAAGACGCCGCTGCGGTGGTGGAGTCCATGCAGGAGGAGCAGCGTTTGGCACTGCGTCTCTTTTCAGTGCGAGCTGTGTGGAGAAGCCCATTTCCACCACTATTGCATTTCAAAAGCAATTCCACGTAAAATGCAGGTTTCACACTCACGGTCTTCCAGGCCAAGTGCATGCAACCACTGGCGCCTAATTTCCAAGTCTGCTGGAAAGCTATGCAGTCCAGCAGTGCTGTTGCAACCAGCAACACTACACCTACTCTCCTGACCACTGTACAATACAGATAAATCTACGCTAGCTCATCCAAGGGCGTGGTGAGCTGGAACCTGCTTATGTCACGTAGTACCGCAAACATCCAATAGGAAAATTCAACTGCAGTAGCCACCGTTCAACCTGAAGAGGGCAGCACTCAGACGTTTTTACACCATATATTGTAGAATTAAAACACTTTATGGCCAAATGTCAAAAAAGTTACTCGAATCAATGAACAGCATTAATAAAGCCCCATTCTTACAGATCATTAACTAAAAAAAGTTGGTTTAGGGTTTAGTTACCCTTTAAGCTCCTGTGGCATGTAGATTATTACACACACGCAGTTCAAAGTGAGCCATTGACTGTACGGACACTCCATCAGGACTGTTAACAAAGAAAAGATCTGGTGCAAACCCAGAGACTCAGACACCCATCTTCTCTTTTACAGAGACCCGAGGGACATGAGAGTACAGCAGATGTAGAGAAGTGGTTGTTCATCATCCTTTCAATCAGCATCCTCTCATCTACAAATGAGAAACAACAAATGAATCTGCAAAAATAATACATGTGAATGATTTATTACATTCATTATTTTTATTAAACATTATTAAGTGCCAAATTCAAGCAACAATATTGATAGATGATCAGATTGCAGTGGACGCAAAAGTTTGTTGTTGACTAGGCATGTGACGGTATCAAACATTATTTTGCGGTTAAAAACAAGAGAGATGCATTTCTTTAACCTTGAGCGCTGTGTTTTTGTCGGGGCGGCAGTGGTTCAGTGGTTCATGTAGGGTGTCTACAAACCGCAAGGTTGGTGGTTAGATCCCCGGTTCCACCTGACCAAGTGTCGAGGTGTCCATGAGCAAGACACCTAACCCCAGCTGCTCCCGACGAGCTGGATGGCGCCTTGCATGGCTGACACCGCCGTCGGTGTGTGAATGGGTGAATGTGAGGCTATGTAAAGCGCTTTGGTGGCCATAGGTCTGTGAAAGCGCTATATAAATGCAGTCCATTTACCATTTTTAGAATAACTTGTCATGTGCAAAAGATTCCCTTATGAAAATGAACCATGGTTTTATCATAGTAAAAGTGTATTTACCATGTTTTGTTTTTATTGCGGATTGATTACCATTTGCATAACCGCAGTTTTACAAAAAAATACCATGTTTATACTATGGTTAGTTTAGCAAAACCATGGTTAATTTGTGGTTAACATGGTTTAACTTTATTAACCATGTTTTTTTTTGGTTTTATTTGTAGTGAAACCATGGTGTGAGCACAATGGTCAAATGGTAAATGGACTGCATTTATATAGCGCTTTCACAGACCTGTAGCCACCAAAGCGCTTTACATAGCCTCACATTCACCCATTCACTCACTCATTCATACACACACATCCATCTAGTGCGCGTTTACAGTGCAAAAGCATTGGAAAAACGTGTTCTGTGTGGACATTTTTTTGTGCATGACACACATCTGCTCCTTTACTGAAAACTTTTCAAAAGTTCAAACAAAGAAAAAGACTAGCGTACTGTTTCCATCTTGTTAAACATGATTCATATCTCAGTACCTACATTAATGCTGGGAAGTGGGTTCTCATTACAGGTATGTGTCATGTTCATGTCTTAGATTGGGTCTAAATTTAACCACATTAAACATACACACGGGCTCTTTGCAATCCCTTATAATATTAATATTGCAGAGTGGGCTCTTGTAATGTGGGCATGTCTGAAAGGTTATCACTATTGCATGCTTTGTGGACTGAGTTGAATGTGTACCACTGGACTTCTGTATTCAATATTCATTCTGAATTCAAACAGAGCTCTGGCCTGGTTTCTCACCCTCTCCGGATGGCAATTTTGTTTTGTATTCCTTTCACAATCTCTCACAGTTTTGTCTGATATGTTTTAGCTATGGCTGCACCATTCTGGCTGATGATGCCTTTTCAGTGTTCAATAAGATGTTGGAGTAGCGCTATTAATATTAGGGTAGATGAGGACAAACAATCCATACACAGATTAGATCTGTTTGATTCAGTGTAGACAATAATACACACAGTCAGTTTAGTGATGATGTTCTGAATTTGACTTTTCACTGACTGGAATCAAAAAGTATTTAACTAGAAAAAGAAAGAAAGTTTGTCAAGAAAGTTTTGAAGATGTACAGACACAGGATAGATAGATAGATAGATAGATAGATAGATAGATAGATAGATAGATAGATAGATAGATAGATAGATAGATAGATAGATAGATAGATAGATAGATAGATAGATAGATAGATAGATAGATAGATAGATAGATAGATGCCACTAGGTGGAACAAGTTGTAATTTGCTCCACTGGTCTGTTCAAAATTAATGAAAATTGGGGATTTGTTGCTTTTCCCTGTTGTAATAGAAACTCTTCATCCTGGCTTCAAGCACTAGTGCTGCTTTTGTCTCTTTCCAGTGTTATAGTAATTTTAGAAGCTGTTTAGTACAATGGATAGAACAAGATGGTTGACTCATTGAGCTCATCCGAAGATGCTGATTTTTCTGACAGTGGTTTTAGGCTGTTGGGCTTGCACAGTGTGAGTCAACCCGACCCAGCTTTCATTCGCCTAATCGTCCACCCCCACCTTTTTTCATGCTTTCTTTTTTATTCTCTGCTTTTTTTAAATTCTGACTCAACGCAGCACTGGAGTTCCTCCAGTTTCCACAGGACTGCTGTTGGACTGTGAACATGTCCCTCAACCGGGTGTTGTACCGTACATGTAAAGCTACGAGGACTGAAAAAGAATATCTCTGTTGCGGTTGGTCACATTTTAGGTCGTTTTTGCTAAGCAACTACTACTGTTATTGCTGAGGGATTCAAACCCTAAAGCCCTATTCGGATGGGATTAACATGTAACTTAACTTACATGGGTAGATGGAGTAATGTAATTTTACCACATGACGTCTGTAATATTAATGGCCAGTTCGCACGGGATAAGATATCTCAGTAAAACTAGCAGAAGTGGGAGAGTAACTCGATTTGCTCATCGCCGTCACCATCCTGATATCATGTGTGTATTACGTTACTTCCTGATATCATGTGCGCAAACACATATAACCTATATTTATGTATATAAAACAGTTATGTCCGGTCGAACGATGTATTAATTAACTTCAGATTGGATTGTGTTGGTAATAGTCACTTATCTAACGCTAAAAGATGTTTCGTACCTCTAACAAGTGCTTTCGATCTTCTCTCTGATCTGAATGGTGTGTGTGAAACACTTGAGTTTTGCCACAGACTCGTCCCAGCGTCTCGAACGCAACTGATGCTTTTTCAAGCGTCTCCATTCTTGGAAAAATCGCGGAAAACTACTTTTAAACAAGAAATTACTAAATATTTACGTACATATTTACAGCGGGTCTATTCGCACGGGATTAGTATTACCTGAGGTCATTTTTCCAGATCTTATACAGAAGGTAAAAGTCGCCGTAATCTTTACTGACATTGTCCGTGATGATCACTGAGATGCACATTCGGACGGGACTAAAATCATGAGAAGCTCTGGTAATAATTACTTTACCCCACCTCTCCATGTTAAACTAGTCCCGTCCGAATAGGGCTTAAGTATTAAACTTGTTATGAATATGAACTTCAAATCGTGCAGAAAGTGAGCTATTTCTTTTCTATTTCTAAGTGGTTAGGTGAACTATTTACACCTGACTGATTATACGAATCAGATGATTTGTTGTTTGCAGTCTGATCTGTTTCTTTCCCCATTTTCTCTGTGTTTCTCTTTCGTTGTTTCTTTCACTCCCCCTCATTTCTAGAAGCCATTTGACTGTTGCGCAGGGCTGTTGAATATCCCTCTGAGTCTGGCAAGGCGTTCAGACCATGTGCAAGTGCCTCTCTGACTGGGCCTAGAGCAAGGAGGTGCCGCTTGTATTTCCCCCTAATTGGGTTGGAAATAATCGTGTTTCACCGCTGAATGGCTAAGCCACAGCAGAGTGGAGAGGGTGACAGCCTTGTCTCACAGGCTCTCATGGGTCCTTATGCTACTGCAACAGCTGCTTGGCTCAGTGCTGTTGACCTCCAGCCATCTTCTGTGAGGAAAAGAAAAAGTATAAAAACAGTTAACAAACACCTGAGGAGATCCGTCTTTACCGGGCACGTTTTCTGGAAGCCCTCGAAGCGTGTGCATCTGCTCAGTTCCTGTCCAACTGATTAGCCGTTCAATGACAAGGTGGCAAAACTAGCCGCTCATGATTAGGCTGAACATACATGATAAAACATTCACTTTGACATGTGGATCACATCAGATTAGAGGGGAGAAGTGAATTCCTGAAACAAGACAGAAACTACGAACCAGAGATTTCTATTTTCAGAATGTTGTGTATGGCTAAATGTGAAATGCTACACGTTATTTAAAGATTTGCTAGATTTCTCAACTCATGCACCAAACGTGAGGACTATTTCTGTGTGTATATTTGTTAAACATTACTGAATCAACCTAAATATGTTAGGTTACACCAACAAAACTAAATAGCTCTTTAACATAATTTATTTCAGGTTACTCATTTTTACAGCGTTAAAGTGAATGCATTTATTAATTCACGCGACCGCCATTAAACAGTGTTGCGAGATCCAGCGAGAAGTATTCAAGTTCTCTGAGATACACCACAAATGTCTCGTGATTTAAACTGGTTTAAGGCTAAATGAAACAGCGATGACATTCTCAACAATAGTGACGCAGAAAACAGGAGAAAAATTGTGCCACAACAATCCAGTTAGAAGGGTTTTTAAATCCACAAATCACCAAAAATTACCATGGATTTACTGTAGTAACACTAAGCACAGTATTGGGGAGGAAATGTGAGATTATATTATTACGTAGTCATGTATTAAATGCATTAAAGGAGTAATGGAATACAATTACAGTATTTGTGTGCATTTGTATTTACTAAAAGTGTTTAGGGTACTGTTTATCATAACAAATACCATAGAATCCATACTGTGGTAATGAGGTGTCATGCATGGTTTATATTATTATGCTCTACTACAAATATATGATACTACAAAAGAGCAAATGGTGTTACTGTTATTGTTCATGTAAATAAATGTACATCCACATCCCAGCTCAAGCTACTGCTACTGTGAACTCAAGCTAATGTGCATTTCTAAGACACAAAACATGTAGTATTATTTTTTGCCACCATCTGTAGATCTTGGTGGCACCGGTGCCACTGCTCTCACATGATAGTCTATAGGGCCCTGCGTTAGATATTCGAGTAAGTTGAAACCCAACACTTACATTTAAAAGTGTAATCCAGTCATCACTGGCGCACAATGAATCTTGGGATAAGCTACGCTGCGAAACGATCCACTAGTCAGAATCACTTCAGAATCTCAGCGAAGTAGTTGGTCATCCGGGTACTGTGAATTCGGACATACTTCTTTTTGTCACATACTGTTTTTCGCCTAATATATAGTGGGGAAGAATGCGATTTCGTATGCAGATGCTGGTGAAATATCAGCAGTCTTAAGCCCTATTCGGACGGGACTAGTTTAAAATGGAGAGGAGGGGTAATTTAATTTTACTACAGGACGTCTGTGATAATAATGGCCAATTCGCACGGAATAAGATATCTCAGTAAAACTAGAAGAAGTGAGAGGGGACGGTAACTCGAGGGGTAACTCGATTTACACACCGCCGTCACCTCCCTGTCATCATGTGAGTAATAAGTTGCTTCCTGATCATCATCATCATGTGCGCAAACACACATATATAACCTTTGTATATATAAAACAGTAAGGTTCGGTTGGGTGTATTAAATAAATTCAGATTGCATATGTTGGTAAAAGGCACTTACCTAACGCTAAAAGAAGTTTCGTGCCTCTAAAAAGTGCTTTCGACCTTCTTTCTGAATGGTGTGTGTGAAAACACTTGAGTTTTACCACAGATTTGTCCCACCACCTAGAACACAACTGGATGCTTTTTCAAGCGTCTCCATACTTGGAAAAAACGCGGGAAACTACTTTTAAACTGGAAAAGACGGAATATTTACATACATAATACAGCGGGTCTATTCGCACAGGATTAGTATTACCTGAGGTCATTTTTCCGGACCTTTTTACTGAAGGCAAAAGTCACCGTAATCTTTACTGACATTGTCCATAATGATTACTGAGATGTACATTCGGACGGGACTAAAATCCCTGAGAAGCTCTGGTAATAATTACTTTACCCCACCTCTCCATGTTAAACTAGTCCCGTCCGAATAGGGCTTTAGAAAGCATCTCGTCTAGCCTGATCATCAGGTTTATATTCTGTTATTTGCACCTTTTTTTTTTTTTTGACATTCTGTTTCCTTTAGTTCCTGTTTCCTCGCTCTGTTTAGTTCTGGTTTAATTGGTTACTGATTATGTCCTTGTTTGTTTCTATAATTATGTATTAGTTTCACACGTTTAGTTTACTTGTCTTTGTTCTACCCTTGTTTATAAAGCCCTGTGTTTCAGTTGTTCTTGGTCAGTTCTCGTTTCTGCATTGTGTGGTTTACGTTATTCTCCTGTGTGTTTGGATTATTAACAAAAGCCTGTTTTGTTTTTGAATCTCCTTCGTCTTCGTGCCCGCTGAACACATCATAACATTTGAAATGGCAATAATATTGCATATCGTGATATTGAGCCACTCAAAATGACCACAAGGGAAATTCCTTTACAGCAACAGCCCCCAGCAATGCTCTACCAAACACCCAGAACTCGCTTGCAACTACACAGCAACATGTTGACAACTCATTATTTTCAAATGTGCAGCAACAACCTGTGAATTACTCATTTGCAATGTGAGTTACAAGACCATAGCAAACTGGCCTCAGTTTTTCTTAGTCCCCCTCAATAATTGTATCCCTTAAACCTCATCTTTGATCACTAAAATGACATATTTAAGGTTTTTTTCCTTGAAAAAAAATTCTTCATGCCTTAAAATAGCTTGAATGTAACTCTACACCCTTGCCTCATTTAGTATACGCGGTTCTATGAATATGCAAATGAGCCCCGCCTCCACTCACTCACTCAGCTCAGAGATCCACTGGTTGACGATCACACGTTGATCTGATTGGTTTCAAGGTAGTTTGTGACGTCAGAAACACCAGCGATTTCAAACCGTGTTTTTGAGACTGTCTTTGATTCACTGCAGTGTAACGAATTAGCTCTATGAAATATTAATAATCAATAATATTTGGCTATAATTGATTATGAATATTTGGATCAGTTAATATAATTATCTTAATGTAGTAAAATGAATATTATAATAAACCCACCTGTTCGTCCCGTGAACACTCAGCGTTAATTGTTTATTAATTCTAAGAAATATTTATTTCCGGGGAAGGGAAATGTCTTTCTTACTGTACAGTACTAGAGCCTGTAGTCAAAATCTAAATCGCAAAGTAAACTTTGTTGCAAGCAAAGAATCAGAAAGAAATGCATATTGATCACAAGTTTTATTAACTAAATCACAAACATAACTAATCTAAACACATACATACATACACGGGTAAAATGGTGAGTGACAGGATGGAATCGGAAGAAGGAAATGGAACTATGGGAAAGATCCATTTAAATATGAAAAGAACCATCAGCTTATCATTTTCAGAGTACCTCGTTAAATGTATATACTTGCATGGCATTTGCAGCGGACACATTTCTTGAAGATCGTGGAAAAGGATGTTGGTGTTTCCTTTGAGTGTCAAACATTGAAGTTGCAATCGTTTTCTTCTCTGTTGGATGAAGAAGATATGATGAACTTGCATGGTTAGTTCGACTCTGTTCTGGCTGGAGTGCAGATTGTGGCCTGCCGGCCCTGGGTCGGAGAGGACACGCAGAGCAAATGGTGGGAGTTGCGATGGACTTCTTCTGCATTGAATGAAGACGTTGTGCCAAACTCCTGAGGTTGTCCTTGATGCTGTTGTGGTTGAGAGAGTCCTCTCTCTCCTGAATGAGCACATGGCTGTTGTGAGTCGAGGCCTGCTGCCCTGGGGCCTGCTGAGGCCACGCTGGACAGCACGGCATCCCGAACGTACCGAGAAGGCCAAGAGTTGATCATTGCCCATTCAGTGATGGTAAGGTTGCAGTTTTCTTCTGAGTTGGATTGAAGAAAATACAGGCTGACTCCTTTGGGAGAGTGAAAGGATAACAGGCGGTGGTCACTGCCTGCCGGGGCCCTTGGGTCCCCACAGACATCAACCCGAAGAAGCAGCAGTAGAGAGCCAGAAGAAGAGAGAGAGAGTCGCTGTGAATTTGTCTCTAATAAAGCCTGAGAAATGCCCCACCTCTCCGTGTTTGCTTTACCAATGAGAAGGGTGGAATTTCCAAGTGGGAAAAGTCCTCTGTGGTTGATTTATGAATCTTTGTTCTAAGCGTGTTCATTTGCATGTGCAGCTGGATTGGTTTCTGATGAAGAAACTAAGAAAGATTATTGTAATACTAATATGTTGCGCAGCTATCGGCATATCATGTACACAATCATTTCAATCTTCAAAGTACCAATTTATAGAGACCAAACATGGTATAGGTGAGGTTACACTGACCGTTGGTTATATCATAAAATACACAGTATCAAAAAAATAATAGAATTAAAAACACTACACAAGACAGTAAATCATTCACACAATTTTCTGGGATGCATGTTCATTTATAGATCAGATTAATGCAGCAAAGTCTGTTTTAAAGTCTGTTTCTGTCTTCTCCATTGTCTCTGTCTCGACCAGTGACACATTTTTAACAGCCATAAAACCAACTTATCTGATCGTGGTGATGGTAACTAAGACCTTCTTGCCCTTGTTGGGGGGATGGGACCACAGATCCCAGAGTGAGTTTGAAATATTATTTGTTAAAGGAACCGTATGTAAGAAATGTATTTCAATTAATCATAAAATGGCCCTGATATGTCACTAGACATTAAGAAATCATGTTAATTTCAAATACGTATATCACTGACAACAGGATATTGTCATTTAAAAGTGAAGTTGCAGCCCTCAACTGATGTTGATGTTGTCATGTTGTGTTTTGTCCTGAAGCTCCACCCTCCACCTATCTACCAATCACGAAGTCAGTAGTGTTTCGGCATCCGGGTTGCCAGCTCTGCTCTAGATACACTGGGATACACTGCTCTACAGTAATTTGAAAGTGATTGCAGTACCAGTTTTGGCCACAATCTTACATACGGTTCCTTAAACTATAACAAATACTTGTGTCTGATTTGTCTCAGTCGTTACAGCAGTTTTAAGGAGAAAATACTCAGCAATGGTGTCGACTTATGAATTTACACATGGTTTGTCTTAAAGCATATTAAAAACACCACATAGACATATAAACAACATTAAAAACTAGATTTTTACCACAGGGGGACTGTAAAAATGGGGGAAAATGTAAAAATCTTAATAGCTGAATCCAAAATCGCCCCCTATACCCTCAAATGGGATATTATCTGAGGGGACAGCCATTTGTAGTGATGTCCAAAACCATAGTGGACGTTATTGAGTGCACTCATTCAATCCCATATTGCACCGCAATAACGAGTGAACAGCCGATGTGCGTTCAATGGCTGTCCGAACTCGCTCACTTGTTTTCTTTCACTCCTTCAAGTGAACTGTATTAGTGGACTTGCGTAGGGAATAGTGATTGAGGGTTTAGGGAGCGACTTCGGATTCAGCCATTGTATTTGTAGTATGTCTTCCACATCTCGTCTTTAATCGTGTCTCTCTGTGTCTCTGTAGCAGGCGTAGCGCCCCCTGGAGGTGGGGATCAGTGATATCAAACATGCTCCACCATGGCCATCATCACAGGTGTCGAGCCATCGCGGAGGAGCCAGAGAATGACAGAGAGGAGAGGATTCTGGCAATCCTGGGGATTATCGGCACCGTGCTCAACCTGCTGGTAGTCATCTTCGTCTACATCTACACCACCTTTTAAGATCTCAAGCTACAGGATGCCCTCATTCGACGGAACGGCAATAAAGCGAAGAAGAACAGAGGCAGGGAAAGACTGGCATCATTTTTCTTCACCAAAAACCATCAAGCAGTGCCTGACCTATTCAATCAGTCTCGAACATCCAAGCATTAAGTTCAAAGCTACACTGAGACCTTTTAGTTTCAGTTAGTGTGAAAGATAGCTTACACGTCTTTAAGTATTTGTGTATCTGTTCATTATTCATATGTTCATTTTGTATAGTCTTGATTATAATTGCATGTTCTCTGATTTCTTGCGTACACTAAGTATTATATACGCTATTTCAGATGTGTGTGACTTTCACAGAGCAGATTATGAGGCGCTAAAATCTGTTTTTGAACATGCAGAGATAAGGTAAAGGTTATTGTATTAGTTGTTTTATCTTGAATTGTCTCTATATAAAGGACAACAGAGCAGAATGCCACAACAATGTCTTGTTCTCAGGTGTTCAGCAGGGTGAGTGGGAATGTTTACTTGAAAAGTGAAGGCAGTCGGTCTCGATGTTGAATACGAGACTGATCTCAATGAACACTTTCTATGTGCTTTTTGCAACCAAAAACTTCAACCTGACGAAAACAGTGTTGTAATAGTTTTGTACAACAACAGTGGTTTGAGTCGGAGTAAATGATATAATAGAAAGATGGGGTTGGAAACATGCTTTTAAAACATCATAAGAAATGGTTTTGACTGTTGAAATGGGCTTTTAGCTTCTTCCGCAATGTTTTGAAAGAAAATATTAAACTTTAATAAACCTAAGAAGAAGATGCATCCAATGTTTTTTATAATTAAAGGGACAGTTCACCCAGAAATGACAAATCTGTCATCATATATGACTTTCTTTCTTCCTTGGAGGAGATGTTAGGCAGAATGACAGACTCACTCACTTTTTACTTTTATTATATATATAAAAGATGCAACGGAAATGAGTGGTGACTGACTTCTATTTCACTTAACATCTACTTTTGTCTTCCACTGAAGAAAGAAAGTCAAACAACATGAGGGTGACAGATGACAGAATTTTCACTTTGGGGAGAATCTTCCCTTTAAAATGACCATGAAATCAAAATGAACAATTCCAAATGATTTATTTAGTATCACTGAGATTCTATTATAGTTTTTATTAATATGTTGAGTCGGTTTTTATTTTTATGTTTTCCCATTTCAATTTAATTTAATTTCAGTTTTAGTTCTTTAGTTGTGTTTTTTGCATTCAAAAAAAAAATTAATATATAGTTTTTGTTCATTTTTATTTTCGTTTTAGTTAGTAGCCTACATGTTAAACTACATTAAAATGAGAAATGTTGCTACTTTATATACTGTATATATGATTTATTTTATTTCAGTTAGCTGTATTTCAGCTGTAGCCTACTCACTGTATAATTTATTTCTGAGCAAGTAACAACTTTTTTCCCTTTAGTTTTAGTTTAAGTCCCCCTGTAGTCAATAATTGTATCCCTTAAAACCCATATTTGATCACCAAAATTACATATTTAAAAGTTTTTTTTTTTCTTGACAAATATTTCTCCATGCCTTAAAATAGCTTGAATGTAACTCGACACCCTTGCCTCATTTAGTAGTATACGGAATCCTATGAATATGCAAATGAGCCCCGCCTCCACTCACTCACCAGCTCAGAGATCCACTGGTTGACGATCACACGTTGATCTGATTGGTTACAAGGTAGTTTGTGACGTCAGAAACACCAGCAATTTCAAAGCGTGTTTTTGAGACTGTCTTTGGTTCACTGCAGTTTTAAGGAGAAAATACTCAGCAATGGGCGTGTGAACCGACACTGGTCTCACGGTTCGATTACGATTATCATGTCATCGATTCAGTTCCAGGGCTCGAATTTCGGCGCTGGATTGCGGGTATTGCGCATAATTTTAATCATTCCCGCAGGTCTCTCACTTATAATGCGGGAAATTCCCGCAAACATTGATTCACTTTAGCATGTAGGTTGTATTAGTAAATTAATCCACACAGATTATAAAATCAAATCAGACATTTTAAAATTCACAAACAGCGTGAGTGATTCAGCGGTGCTGCGTCTTCTATCTCTCGTCTCTCAAAATGGGTTGAACAAGGTAATCGTTGCAGGCGGCGATAATACACTCTCGCGTTTCGGAAGTCGGGATAGATGGAATTGTCACTTGCATAATCGGGACAGCATTGCATCATGAGTAACTAAAGTTTACCATTTGCACGTCTTTTTAAGTCTTACCAGTTTAAACATTCACGCGATTTTAAACTATTGTAGGCCTTTAAAGTAGTTGGAGCATTTTTAATTCTCTCGCACTCGCGTCTCGCCTCCCTCTGCCACTGAATGCTACCGCGACAAAGCACGTACGCGACAAATGACGTCAGAAAAGCGTCAGTACATTATAATCGGTTATTGTCTATTACTGAACCGATACCGAATCGTCCTCGTCTGCATCGCGATGCATCGTAGAAACAATTAATTTCGACACCCCTACTCAGCAATGGTGTCGACTTATGAATTTACACATGGTTTGTCTTAAAGCATATTGAAAACACCATACACATAAACAACATTAAAAGCTTGATTTTAACCACAGGGGGACTTTAACTATAATGTAGCCACAACTACACAGTAGCAACGAAAAGATTATCAGAACTTCGGTTTCATGCTGCATGACTTTAGTGATTTATTTCAACAGTACAAACTCCATCTGAACCAACAGTGTTTATTATAAGGGAATTCCTAGAAATGTCAGTGGTTTTCAGCAGTAACAAAAGCTCTGAAGACCCCTGGCATATTCTGCTGCTCTCTGATACCACAGTAAAAAATAATAATAATGCACTGCCAAAATGATGCCATAAAAAAGAGATTCCCTGTCTCCCTATTTGCTCATTTGGATGGGAAGATGATGGAGAGAAACAGTTAAATAAGTGGAGGTGGAGAGCGAGTGAGTGGCACCACTGGGAGCTGAACGCCTGCAGTGAAACACATGCCATCTGCTCTCTTCATGGACAGTCAGTGGCGTTTGCCTACGCATGTCATCTTATAGTGCATGTAGGAGGAGGCTGGAGCCACACTCATCTCACATCCGGGCAGTGCCTCCTCAAGGAAATAACCCACATAACAACAATATAACAACGCAAATATTACAAAATGTTTACATTTTTCACATCAGTTGATATTACTTTTAAATATTACTTCGACATTCCAATTGAAATTTCTTATGTTTTTGAGCACAAATAAATTAAATAGAAATTAGTTAACTATCAATCAATCAATCAATCAGTCTGTCTGTCAATCTATCTTTTGTAATCTATTCGTGGAAAGTGTATGTGCTTTAGAATAATGCATTTTTTCAGTTTTGAGTTTTACTGAATTTAGGCTGTGGATGTTTAAGGGTTCGAAATGAATATCTCCATATTCTCATAGTCCCGTATCTTTTAAAGCTGTTAAACATCTGTCAGCTACAGATCTAAATCTTTAAAGTATAAAGGCATGTATAAATATTTCAGCATGGCCTCTGTCATTTCGAGACAGAATGTTGGCTGTCCTTTCCACGAACTCCCAAGAAAACCAAAGGGGTTTGTTCTGTAGTACGAGTGGATCCATGGGACGAGAGGGGACTCGTGTTTATCTGTTTTTAATGGAGCATCTCGCTGCTGTATCAGCCCAAACCACAGCAGACACAGCGCAGGTACAGCAGGGCACAGAGAGGCTCCTCACAGCGACGGTGTGAAGATCCTGTTGTGTTTACAGGGCTCTCGCTCCTGAATTATTGATACTCCTTTCTGTTTGGATCTGTTTAAAGGAATTGTATGGATACGGCTATAGAAACACATAACAGCTTTAAAGAGGACCTATTATGCCCTTTTTTCAAAGTCTTGATTTTGTTTTTGGGCTCCACGAGTTTTTCATGCATGAATGTTGATTATTTTCCTCATATTCTCCATTGTTGCGGCTCCTCTCTTCCCAGTCTGTCAGTAACGCTCTGTTTACTTCCTGTCTCTATGAAGCCCCTCCTTCTGAAAAGCACACTGTGCTCTGATTGGTCGGCTGGAGCAGTGTGTTGTGATTAGTCGAGCGCTTCCAGTGTGTTTGGGAAATGTCCCGCCTCTTACCATAACCGCCAGTTTAACACACTACTAACTCAACCAGGCCCCGCCCCTTTATTCTGCGCATTAATTATTTAAATGAGGAATATTGTGACGTGTTCGTTCCCGGAAGAAACTCAAGACTACAATGGAGGCGTTTCAGGAGTTCAGAAACACTGACACTGATATAGAGAAGAACTCCCGCTGGAGGGACTTTGTGCTCAAACAGCAACATTACACACTAAAGCCAGATGATCATGGGAAAAAAGTAGAATAGATTTTTCAAAATACACAAGAGTAAAAAAAAAAAACTGTTCTCTTCAAAAAAAATTATTCATCTAGAATGAATCTTTTATACTGATGTGAGACACAAGCACAACAGAAAATCTTTACTTTGACAAGGAGCAAACTATTAGTATTGCTTTTTTTAAAGCTGCAGTCCGTAGATTCTCCTCTTTGTCGCCATCTCTGTTCGAAATCTGCAATTGCAGTTATTCGCGGAATTATCCACTTTACGTGGGTTGTGCCTCGGCTCGGCACAGCGCGGATGAATCCAGTGTTTTGAGGAGAATGTGCAGCTGTCAATCACCGCACTGGAGTTATGGATACTGTCATTCGCAATCACAGATTCTACTTTTTGGAAGTTTGACCAACGTAAGAATTTTCACCGGAAAATGTCGTCTAAACAAGTAACATCCACTTCTGTTCTGACCAACTAAGGGAAAAAAAGTATTGCAGTAAATCACGCCGATTACACGTTAAATCTAACGATCGCTTATAATATCATGTCAAACCGTGCAAATTATACTTTGTTCTCAAATTGTTAATGTTAACAACATCAGCATTGCGTGACTACATTTAATATGAAGGTAAAAGAGTAGCAAGGGAAGAGTAGAATTTGAGAACTTGTGCAATAAATATTCGTACTTGCACGTGAACATTTACACTCACCGCTCCAATGTGAAAACCTGTAAAATAATGAAAGTTGACATTTGCACTCGCAGACAATAGTCACAAACCTGTATTCTGAATCTGAAGCTGCAGACAAGTAGACACAAATGTGTAAAATGTCATTCACAGAAATACGACAGACACAAATAGAAAGAAAAAAAAAGAGTGCAAATTTCAACATTCAACTGCAGATTTTTATTTTACAGGTCTTCACATTGGAGCGGTAAGTGTAAATGTTCACGTACAAGTACGAATATTTATTGTACAAGTTCTTAAATTCACATCTACGTGCTCTCGAGTTTTGCTATTGTTTTACCTTCATAATTTAATGCCCTTCCAATTTTTGTCCTTGTTTTTGCATGGGCCGGTTGCAGTCTCTTTTTTTTTTGGTGGCCAAAGTCTTTTTGTCTTTTGTCCGAAGTCTTTTGCATTGTACAACTAATTTAAACCAGTTGTCACTGGTGATTGTTGTTTGAACCTTTCTGGATCCGCCATCAAATTGATAAGTTTAATTATATCAAGTGCTGTGAGAAAAAGCTATAAATCTCCAGCATCCTCACACTCATAGCCGACTAGCCGAGACTCTTCTTTATGTGTATAGATGTGACGTAATGACGCAAACACATGCTAGAATTTCCCGCGGAAATCCACCAGTACCACTGGAGTTAAAAACATTATTACAAGCTTACCGTTGTGAATCGAGCTACGGCAAGCAGAGAGTTTTGAACACTGGCTGGTTATGTATTTGCTCAAAAATTAATTGACCCAAAAAAGTTACGAACTGCAGCTTTAAATAAAATAACCCTGATGTCACACTAAGGATATCGTTTTTGTACATTTGTCACTTTCTCTTATATTCTCTCTAAGACAGCCTATGATTTCCACATCCTTAACTAATGACATGACAACCCTTTACAACACAAGGGCACCCTGACAACACACACACACACACACACACACACACACACACACTATAGCACATGCATCTTTCACTGCCTAAAATAACTGCAAGTCCTTTTCCTTCATTACAGAAGCAAGAAATTCCCTGAAGCTAAATGTGAAAAGCACATTAAGGAAAATACGATTCCTGGATCTCTGAGTGTTAGTATGAGCAAGCAACACACACATTTTCTTCATGAAATTGAAACTGTAATTTCCATAATGAGATTGTGCTGTTATGTAATTCAACAGTATTATGCAGACGCATTATGTTTAATCCAATCACACACACACACACACACACACACACACACACACACACACACACACACACACACACACACACACACACACACACACACACACACACACACACACACACACACACACACACACACACAGCAATATCAGTTCAAGACAAGCATTTAAACAAGCAAAAAGTGTCCCAAAGCATTTCCCACGCGTGAGTGTGTGTGTGTGTGTGTGTGTGTGTGTGTGTGTGTGTGTGTGTGTGTGTGTGTGTGTGTGTGTGTGTGTGTGTGTGTGTGTGTGTGTGTGTGTGTGTGTGTGTGTGTGTGTGTGTGTGTGTGTGTGTGTGTGTGTGTGTCCAAGCCTATATGTAACTAACCTCACGACTGCTTGCACAGTTTCTGACAACAAGAACACAGAATGATATTGCTTTTTTTTACGAAAGTTCAATAAACAAGTTACTATTAAGTAAAATTTCATTTAATATTGATTATCATATTAAGTAACAGAGTGGAATTTCAGACAGAATACACAACAGCAGAACACACTGTCTCTGTGTTTCGTTCTTCAACGATTCAGTGTTAGAAACAAATCGGTAGAGCAAATAATGCAATGATATAAAAGAACTAATCATATAAACTTGGAATTCTTTCTCATGGTCTCATAGACAAATGTGTATTTATATAAATTCAAAATGATTATGTGTCTCTGCCATCTGACAGCAGCTTCAGTCAGTTCTCATTATAACTGATACTGATGAGAGAAATGTATATATTAATAGAATTAAACAGATAATAAAATAATTGTCCTTATTGGTGAATGCAAATACACTTATTTCAACTTATTATTGTGGTGCACTGACTATTTTTACAGTAACAATTTCAGATGATCAATCTTCCTTTTTTTTTTTAAAGGGACAGTGAACATTAATTAACATTCATGAATGTAAATGTACCCAAATGTACTATTATTGCCTTTATTGTCATTGCATTTAACAATATTAGACCTAAAAACTAGAGACTTTTGTGTGTGTGTGTGTGTGTGTGTGTGTGTGTGTGTGTGTGTGTGTGTGTGTGTGTGTGTGTGTGTGTGTGTGTGTGTGTGTGTGTGTGTGTGTGTGTGTGTGTGTGTGTGTGTGTGTGTGTGTGTGTGTGTGTGTGTGTGTGTGTGTTGGTTCTCTGGAAAAACTACATTAAAAAAGGTGTAGTTGCAGCATTTGAGTTAAATTTTTCCTTATGGTCTACCTCCATCTGTCTTCGTCCTGTCCTCTACTGACCCCTGGGTTATATAACACTGACCTCTGACCTCTAATTACTTCTAGAGTGCTTCTAGTGCTCATTAGGAACGTGTCCAGGTAAGTGCAAAGTGGCAACTCTACTGTAATTGCCCATTATAACATTTCAGACCTATTTGGCGCCTCGCTCCTCTTCTCCCCGGCTCTCTGAGGCCTTGTGCAATTATTTCTGTGTCAGGCTTTATCAGAGGAAAGTCTCTTGTGTTGAAGCACAGCCTGGGCTACAGGGCTCAAGCTTTCTGCACTGGAAGCAGGAATTAAACTCTCCTTCAGAAGTCCCGAAGGTCTGAGAGAGCAGATGGTGTTACGAGGGGTCTCGGGGCCAGAAAACACCCGGCCCTTGTGGAAATCAAGTGCGCTTAATTGTGCTGTATGTGCACTTGCAGTGAACTTCAAATCTGAACGGTTTATTTAAAAAAAAAAATTTAATTGCTTATATTAATTAAATAAAAAGTGCACTTAAAGAGATACTCTCTCACGATTAGTATAGCACACTTAAGCACATTATGTAATAATGCAAAATCAAAACTTTTAAAGTACATTTTAAATCATGTTATAATCTTCTTTTCTCGTGCTTTAAAGTAGTACACTTATGATGATGTGTTGACCAACATACTAAAGCACATTTTTAACTGCAGTGCGTTTTCGATATTACAATTAAAGTTAATATATTGTAAATGTACTGAATTGCATCTTTATCATTACAAATATGTAATAACATTAGAAGTTTTAATAGAAATAATGTTTAGTTTAACAGAAGTAATTATGAAATTGTATAAAGATGTACTGAAGTACAAGTGGGTCAAAAACATTTAAAATTTAATGTAAAAATAAAATCATATTTTATTATTTATTAATTACACTTAAGTACACTTTTATAAAGTCCTTACGTGGGTCGAAAAACATATTTTATTATTTATTTTGTAACAATAAGTAACACTTAAGTATATTCGTCTAAAGTAAATATAAGTTGGAAAATGGACACTTAAGTACACTTAAGTTAAAAAACGAATTGCCTTTAATATGAATGTAAACTATAATAATTTTTTTCCATTTAATTCTAAATAACATGCAAAAACATTACGTTCAGTTCACACTTTAAAGTATATAAAAAGTACACTTCTTTTTCACAAAGAAAGTCTTATATATGAGGAGCCTTTTAGTGCTTAAATCAAACTTCATTCACGCACACACATATGAAACGCTTGCATACACATATATAAGTAGTACTTATAACTTCACTGTCATTATGAGCTCTTGAGGACAATTCAATGCTTTTCCAAAGGGCAAGAATACTATCGCTCCATCAAACTCGTCCATCATAATCCTTCTTGCTGTAATGAAGATAAATGACTTGTTCCTCCATCAGTCTTCATGTCTGCATTGAGTGAGGAAAGCGTATCGTTCTGCTCTCTCAGACTGATCTCTCCAGTCCATTATCTGAAGTGTGATCGGATCCTCTCTGAGAGGACTTTATAAAGAAGAGACATGCAGTCGTACAGACACTGAAGAAGAAACATGAATGAGACGTGCAGTCGAGAGTCACTGAAGAGCGGAAACACATAAGAGTGTAACAGATAGGAGAACTATGGGTCAGGAGGACGTGATTTAGGTCAAATAACATGTGTGTGTGTGTGTGTGTGTGTGTGTGTGTGTGTGTGTGTGTGTGTGTGTGTGTGTGTGTGTGTGTCCAATACAAATTGGAGGATAACTCATCTCATCAGGAAACATTTATAACTATTTTATGATTTATTAGCATATTCTTTTACCTATGTGTGGGACTGAATCCATTTGAATTTGCCATCAGTTCATCAAAATGTATAGATAGATAGATAGACTTTTATTGCAGAGAGTCATGGTCCATACTTCATAGAAAACAACAGACGGCACAAAATTAAAACACATCACATTAAATACATATATAAAAAAAAAAAAAAAGATTCTATCCTTTCAGAAGACAGTCATACCAGTGTCTCCAAAGTTTAGATGTGTAGCGTATGGCGCTATATTCAGTGTTAGTCAATATCATGATGACACTATTTCCAGACTCATTAAGTCGACAAATGAAATTATACATTGTGTTTCTCAAAACAGCCTTCAGTGTGTTAACTCCAGCAGACACAAACATGTCACTGGCACTAGTCCATCTCGGCTTTTTTAACAATAGTCTTAGTGCATCATTATAAGCCACTTGTAGTTTTTGAAGGCTGGCTTTCTTGTAGTTCCACCAGAGATTTGCTGTGTACAGTGAAGTACAATATGCTTTGAATTAAGTTATTTTAAATAGAACTGAGACTGCCATATATGACTATATAAATCTATATAGTTTGATTAATGTAATATCAGTAGATTTATGTCATGTGACAACAATAAAGGATAAGTTCTATTCTATTTTATGATTCAGTTTCTTTCTTTCTTTCTTTCTTTCTTTCTTTCTTTCTTTCTTTCTTTCTTTCTTTCTTTCTTTCTTTCTTTCTTTCTTTCTTTCTTTCTTTCTTTCTTTCTTTCCTGTTCTGTCTAGTGAAACATTAACTTTGATTGTTAGTGCCATCTAGTGAATATGAAGCACAACAGCACAAATATAATCGGGGTCTCTTGTAAATGAAGAGCTGGAATATTTATTAAAGTGTTTGCACGCTTAAATATTATTAGTGATAATCTAAATTAAAGAATGAATTTATGAATTTTAACAAATATATTATGTAATATATAAATTGACACTTTTTGTGTCAGTCAAATAATTTTGTGTCATATATTTCAGGGCAGTCAATTCAAAACTGAATGGAATATTTAATAGACAGATCATTTCATGCTATAATGCTTGATCTACAGAAACTGAGTCAGAGTAATCTTTTAATAATAAAGGTTATTCTTTTCCCTTCGAAAGTTCCATGAAGAACCTTTAAAATCCATGGAACCACTAAAGGTTCTTTAGACAAATCAAATGTTCTTCACACACACACAACCTTTTTTATTTTAAGAACTGTTGACTGGAAGGTTATTTGGGGAACCAAAATGCTTGTTCTGTGACATCACTGAAAAACAAAAACAAAAAACTTTGGGACTTTCCCTGTTGGGAACCTGATGCATGGTATGAAGACGGGAATATTTGCTCTGTCACAGGAACAGACGTTCATGAGGTCACAGGGTATATTCTGCATTATTGGGGTCTCTGCTCATCCTCAGTCTTCTAGTGGTGGTGTTGGTGTATTTACACCCATGTGTGAAGAGAAGTGCATTACACCCCACCACTAACCTTCAGACATCTGGACGTCCTGACTGCCCTGGACAGTGTGTTTGCTTCGGTGATGATCGTATTTCCCATGCAGAGCTTTGTGTTTTATTTGCCTTTTTTTATTAAAGTGTTTGGATGCATAGTTGTGACTGACAAAGTAAATGAAGTTTAGGCTGATCATAGTGTTTTTGTTTTTTCTTGGATAGAAATCATATCAGCTATAGGTTATATAGCTATAGGTTCCTTATGCAAACATAGGAGTGTATTTTAATTTAACAAAGTGAACTTTACCATATTATTCTAAAGGCACTTTCTTCTAAAATTAAATCAGGAAATATTACAGTTGTTTCCTTTTTTCCTTTATTCATGTTAATCTAAATAATAAAGACCTTAATGACATCATTTTCTAGGAAGTGACATCATTTTGGAGGGAAAAATTCAAGCACAAACTTGAATTCCGTGATGTAGCCTAAAAGTATCTTTATTGTGGACAACCATATAAAGGCATTTATTTTACATAAGCTTTTGAGCATGCAGCATGTGTACCAATTTTGTTGTAATATTTGTAAATATTGTTTTTTAATTATGTAAATAAATAATTAAAAGCGTGTTGTAGTATCTTTTTTAATTTTTTTTTACGCATGGTTTGTAAGTGTTTATCTATCTGCCACACTCCCGCACTGCTGCTTCAGTCTGAGCTCTGATTGGCTGTGTCTCCTGGCTGCAAAACAGACTTCACTCTGATTGGCCCAAAGTTTGTTCACGCATCTCTTTCATTGATGTGAGTCAGTGTGCGGTCAGCAGCGCGTCTGGATGGAGAGAATCACTTCAGCTTCACAATGAATGAGGGCCATCAGCGTTGACGGAGCACTGTGCTGGAGTCATTTACTTACTTTCAGAGCAAAACGAATCAGTTGCAACTCACTAGGTCGGAATAACGATGTCAGAACTATGGAGACTGTCATTTTGCATGTCATTTCTTTCCCTGGCGATCGCAAACTCCTCCTCGGTCAGTCATCAGATCATCAGGTCTCCTCAGATGTCTCATGATCTCATCCATCCTCCACAAAGCAGGAGCAAACCGCAGAGACACCGACATCAGAGCAACTCAACGAGAATACAGATAGATGTAAAAGGGTGAGTGTCTTAATTGAAGTCAACTCGAAAGTCTTTACATGACATGTTTGTGGTGATATATTGTGGTTAAATGATTGAATGCATGTGAATATGTGACCTTAAACAACAGTGTGGAAACTAAATAGACCTCTATTAGCCTATAATTAGCATATATATATATATATATATATATATATATATACATATATATATATATATATATATATATATATATATATATATATATATACAGTATTGCTTTTAAATGTAAATTCACACTCTTCAAACTAAAGGTTATTTATTGGCATCTAATTATTCATTAACGAATAATTTTCAGTAAATTTCAAAACTGAAATTAGGTCTATTCGTTAATTTACTCACCCTCGAGCCATTATGGGACCTAAACCTTTATAATGGGAGTGAATAGAGCCTGAGTTTTGGAGGCTCCAAAAAAGCTCATCCATCCATCATAAAAGTAATCCATTACTAAAGTTAATAAAGGCCTTCTGAAGTGAAGCCTTGCTTTTTTGCATGAAAACATCCATATTTCTAACTTTTATAAACTGGTAACGGCCATTCGCGAGTCAGAAGAGTGACCTCTGACCCGACGGCGTAAGCTCAGGTGAGAGTAGACGCCTCTCGCGGTTCAAACAAACAGGGCTTTGCAACAAACTCAAGCTCATCCCACATTTCTCTTTAAAAAATCTCATTTTAGACTTCTAATTCATGCAGTGTTTTGTTTTTCTCAATCCTTTGTGCTTCCGCGTTCGTCAATACGTCATGCGTCAGGTCAGAGGTCACTCTTCAGCCGGAACTAGACTTGCGTACAGACGTTTCTGGAAACCAGTGATTATAGTATATATAAGTTATAAATATGGATATTTTTCTTATAAAAACGCACCGCTTCGCTTCAGAAGGCTTGTATTAACCACTGGAGTCGTATGGAATACTTTTATGATGGATGGATGCACTTTTTTGTGCTTCAAAATCAAAGGTACCGTTCACATTATGAAGCTTGTAAAGATGGACCATAACTCCAAATAATGAAATAATAATGCACTTGGTATTAGATTTTATTTTCTTCTGTTATACTATTGCTTGTAAAGGAGTAACATGTTGTTTCCCTCACCTCACCCTCATCTTGACCTGGCACTGAGACCGTCGTGGTTTTCTCTCTGCCCAGTTTACAGGCCCAGTGAGACTTTACTTCAATCAAAGTTCTTTATAGAACCAGAATGACATGAAAACACTGGCCTGTCTTTTGTTCACATTTGTAACAGTCAGTCAGATGTTTCTCGAGACTCACTCCGGAAGTGTTGATCCTTCAAGCAATGAGAGGAATTCCTGATTATCCTGAAAAGTTGGAGACTTAGTGACTGGTCTTTGTAAGCCATAACAGAGCAGGAAATTACTTACCCTTCTATTCATATTCATTTTGAGGGAGCCAAAACGCCACTGAACCTTTGTAAGAGTTCACCAAGGATGCACTACTGCTCTTCTGTAACAATCCCACCTCCTCTGGACTTCATCGTGCTTTCAGGTCAGCCGAGGACAGTGACTGGAAACACGTCCATCCCGGGGCAATGGGGTTTGGCGGAGGGGGAACATGGTAGTGTTTATTTCAGAGCCCTGGAAGAAGAACCAGCAAGGAAGCAATAGCTGCCATCTCAGTTAACTATAGACCCGATGTAAGGGGCTTTCTCACCGGGTAGTTCTAGGAATAACCACCGGGGTGGTTCCCTGAAAACGAATGGTTCCCTTAGGAACATTTTCCACGTTGCATTCGCGCCGGCAGTACGAACTCTGAAGTGACATAAGCCGCACTTGTTGTGACTTTTATTTTGACAGCACTGAGAACGCCAGAGCCTGAGCATTTTCCGTGTAAAGGTATTAGCATATTAGGTGCTGGTGTTTCGTGTGCGTTCGGCCAATCCGCGAACACTAACGTCACTGGTAATTCCTATAGTGCTGGTTTAGACCGACTCTGGAGTACGAGCAAATATGTTCCTCCTAAAGGAGTTCCTAGAACTAAAATCGTTCCTAGTTCCTGCGGTGCGAACACGCCAAAATCTGGGATCTTCCGCCAATAGTTCTAGGAACTATGAAAAGGTTCCTCCGGTGCAAAAGCTCCCATAGTCCGGCTATGAGTAACCCACTTCTAGCCAAAATAACCTTGAATTTGGGTTATTGCGAGATGTATGATATTCCATCATGTAAGCAAAGTCAACAGTGATTACAAGGTGTTTGGTTTCATTTCTTTGACATGTTCTGTGTGTAGCCTGTTCATGGGTGATGTTTAGATGTCTGTTAAATTTTCACTGACAGCCCAAACTTTGCCTTGTTTTAGCCCATAGACGTCAGGGCTGTGTTCGGACGGCTATTAGACGTCTTTTAAATGTAAAATTGCTTGCTGGAGAAGGAGGGTGATGTTGTGGAGTAATGCTAACAGGCCGACTGCAGGTTCAACAGTTCAGAGCTCATGAAGGCCAAGCGCATAGCTTCATTTCAGAGCGCATCAACAGAGCCTTTCACACCTCGAGATCTCAGAGGGAGACAAAAACATGATTATTTCCTCCTTTTTTGATGGAGGTGCCAAGCAAAGTGGGAGCTTTGTGACGATCCTGCAGTTAACCCACATGTTTGACCTTGAGGACCGCTGTTGAGCTTTTATTGAAGCTTCTCCGTGGCTCTCTGTTACGAGGTGCTGGAAAAAAGAGCCGGGGCCAAGAAGAAAACCATAAACCTTTTTTTTTTTTTTTGCACAAAAGTAAATAACATTTTTGAAATATAAAAGGTTCATTTGTAATCTTTATTTTACGGCCTGTGCTCCCAGTAGTGTTGGAGGTGCAGAGGTTTGCTCGTTTGGAAGATGTAACGTTTTGCTCACTGCCTTGTTTCTTTGCGTTCTGCTCACACAGAGAAAACACAGAGCTGATGGACGGCCTGTAGGCCGAGGGAATGAGACACATGTGGGTGCAAATGCAGCTGGTAAAGAACAGATGTTTTATTCTTTACATGATATCCAAAAGCCAGCCTAATCCTCCTTCAAAATTTGATGATTTTACGTTTTCACAAAAAATGACAGCTCTGTCATCATTTACTCACCCGTATGAGGCTTAACGCCTTTAAGTATAATGCATTATAAAGATATTCATAATGAATATTATAATAATGCATTATATCTTTTTGTACATAATTGTAACCAAAATTAAAATGCATTATAATATTAGCAGATCTGAAATTGGTTGTTTGTCATGCGTTTGCATTATACTTACTAATGTTGTGTTCAATAAGTATTATAATGTGGTTACAATTAATTATGAGATCATAGAATGTACTGTATAAGGTGCATTATTAATATTCTTTTATAATGCATTATATATAAAGGCTTTACGTGAAGTGTTTCCGACTTTTGTTCTACTGTGGAACACAAAAAGAGATATTTAGCAGAATGTCCAAGCTGCTCTTTTCCATACAATGAAAGTGAATGTTGATCACAGCTGTTTCTAGTTCAGATCGATCCACATTCATTGTGTGAAAAAGAGCATCTCTGGAACAACATAAGGGAGTAAATAATGACAGAACTTTCTTTTTTGGTGAACAATTCCTTTAACATGTCCAAATTGTTTTGTTTCTTTTTTAAATATATGAAAAAGTTGTCTGCCGTAGCCATGTGAACAGAATAAACACAGACATCTTTGATAACTATCAGGTCTTGCAGTAATGGGATATTCTCAGCTCTGTAAACATCTCTCACGTCTCATTGGGAATGTATCGTTTAGGTGTCGACTCCACATTAAAACCCAAACTGGGTACAGAAGTCGATGGCAACTTTCCATTCTGTCATTGCAGAAACTTCCCTATTTGGGTCTAATAGGGGCCCAAATGAAGCGTCGAGGCCTTTATTTAGAGATCAGACAGACAGACGGATGGTAAAAGGTCTCAGTGTTATGAGACATCTCAGCACAGCTTCAGTTTGAAGGGATAGTTCAGCCAAAAATCAAAACAATGTCATCATTTACTCACGTCAAGTTGCTCCAAAGCAGTATAGCTTTCTCTTTTACAAAGAAGATTGTACTATTTACTCTTTCATACGCTACAATGAGCACAAGCCTTCAAAAACTCACGCTAGCGAAATAAAAGCTTCATGCGGTTCATTCAACTCGTACTCGTGAGTCATTGAGAATCATTGAGTCAGTGAGTCGAATCAGTCGATTAATGAAAAAATCATTCTGAACTGAATTGTGAACTGAATCTATTGATTTATTGAAAAGATTTGACTAAAAAATTATTTGGATGTTATTGATTATTACATGAACACGCTGAAGACGGGTGGATTCAAGTTTTTAATTGAAAAACAACTTAAAATTTGGTCTGTTCAACACACAAAACTTGGTGGAATACAGCGCTAAAGTCATATTGACTGATACCTATTATTTTTGCATTCTTTTTGATGCTTGAAAGCTTCAGATCTTTCATTGTAAATTCATGCAAAAGCAAACAAACAAACAATCAGAAGAATTCTTCAAAACGCCATATGAGTTTTTAATTGACATGGGGCTAATTTTCAATTTTGCATGAACTATCCCTTTATGGATGCATTTTTTCCTGTTGTCCAGAAGAGAAAGACATTTTTAAATGTGCCATTTTGTATTGTTTCACAAATTAATTTTCATTCATAAATAAAAAAAATAAAAAAATGTTGCAGGCAGCATAACATCAGCAGAGAAGTTTACAGCTCACACATTGATCAAAATGGCTTTATTTAGTGATTGTAGTTAAATCTCAAAGTCTGTGTGCGCTGAGTTAGCTTTGATCCCTCTCCGAAGGTTAAAGGTCATCCTGACCTCCACGTATCCGGGATGGCCCATGCCAGCTCTGTCTCCATCGGCTTACGCTGCACATCATCCCGAGTTCCAACAGAAGCCACACAATAAAGGCACATACTGTAACTAATTAGCTGATCCCAGCCGACGCTACGGGAGGGTCGTGTTTCTGCGCTCTTAAAGCAAGCGTTCAGGATGGGCTTGTGTTAGTGTGCTAATTGCCTTCTCTCGCAAACGCAGCTATATAAACAGATGCGGCCCAGGAGCCTGAAGAAGACTCCTAATCCAGCAAAGTTTACCCACCAGTCGGGACAGCCAACGCCACTGTGGGAAAAACAATATTTCTCATGTGTATGGGCACCGGGAGGACGGAGGCCCGACGAGGGGGGCGTCTATAACAAACTCGCTCCCCCCTTCATTTTTATTCATCGCCGCTATTTGTCCAAGCTGAATACAACACGGGGTGAAGGGTCAGCTTAAACCCAAGGCTATTCACTCAGTCCAATGCATCTTAAGGGGCCCAGGGCCACGGATTGTAAGTCTTTTAAAATCGTGCTTTCAGAAGTGGTTAAAATGTGATTATGCCGGACAGATTGATTTGGCATGGAGCCTGGAAAGGTGAAATGCAAGTGAAAACAATTTTCACTTGTATTTTAAAGACAAGCAGACTCTATGCTTGTGCATTGTGGCATGTGGTGATCTTTACTTTTTTATTTTTGTTCTTGTCACCCTTGATCTCTCCGTCTCTGACACTCTTGATCTCTGTCCGCTTTCCTCCAGGCCCAACGTCTGTGGCACCAGGTGCTGTTATTCATGGCTAGTCAACCCCAAGACCAAGCAGTGCACAAAACGTGAGTATCTTTTCAGGGCCATTCAGATGCTTTTATACATTTCTATTATGTTCTTAGAAAGAGACACTTCTACAGCTGGCAGTGTTGCATCTGGCTCAAATCCTCTTCATTTGTGTGATTCTGAGGCAGTGAACTGAAGTGTCAGGACAGCTGCGAGCTGGACAACTTCATGACCAGAAGCGGAAACATGTACTAAACCACTGATTCTCAAACCCCCCCCTGCACAACACAATATTCATAGGCCCGATATAAAATATTAACAGAACTATCTTTAGTATATAATATATGAACTGTAATACATTACTAAATAAATATTAAAATGTAATATATTATTAAGTTAATTAACCACAGTTCTTTTTATGATTCCAGAAGTTTAAAAAAATTTAAAATAGTTATTGAGGGAATTTTTGTTCAGTCTACATCGTTTTTTTATGATTTTAATAAAGTCAGATTGTATTAATATATATATATATATTTTTTTTTTTTTATGTACACTTGTAAATAATTATAGGATTAATAAGCTGTGACAACATGTGTTTTTACATTGTTTTAACTCATCAAAATAAGTTAAGCAATTTAATGATAAGTTATACAAGGTTTTATATAATCTTTTAAGCCAGTTTAAGGTAATTTAAATTTAAAAATGTTTCAAACATCCAAGTTGATTGTACTATATGTATATATACATACAATCAACTTGGATGTTTAAAACATTTCAATTTAAATTACCTTTAACTGGCTTAAAAAATTTGTTAAATCTTGTATATATATATTTATTATAAAAATATATATTTTATTAATTAGTTATATTTGTAGTGTGTGTGTGTGTGTGTGTGTGTGTGTGTGTGTGTGTGTGTGTGTGTGTGTGTGTGTGTGTGTGTGTGTGTGTGTGTGTGATAATTTGAACAGAAATATAATAAAACTTTAATACAAATAATGGCTTCATCCTGCATCCAGACCCCCTGGTTGAGAATCAGAACGCATGAAGTCACAAAACAAAGCTTGCAGTTTTATGAGATTTAACATTGACATTTACAGTCAGCCAATTCTGATTCTGACTCTGTTTCAATGAAATATGCTGTTATTATTACGTGTTTTATGTCATGCGTTCAGTTTTGAGCAGATGATTATTGATGAAGACCCCTCAGCCTGTGCGTTCCCATCTGACAGGCATTTCATGAAAAAGTTTTGTGTTACTGAATTGAGTCCATATTCAGTTTTCAATTAATGCTCATAAATTCAGGTTGGAGATTAAAATCTGTTCTGAATTTGCTCTGTGCACAGTGTTCATCGTTCCAGTGTGTTATTTGAAAAACTGTTTGCGTCTTTCTATGTTTTATTGATTGATTTTATTAGGCTCATGTGGGTTATATAATATGTTATAGATTTTTATGTATATTACGTTCATGCATCTTACTAACAGCAGTAAAAATGTACTTTATGTCTGTTTATTTGGATGCCTGAACATTATAACAATCTTTTCCTGTAAGTAGGCCAAACCTTTGAATGCCATGTTGAGGCAGCGCCTGAGCTCATACGCACAATTAATCCAGTCCCTCAGTTTACAATTATAATCCACACCTTCCTAATCCTTATGTAGCTAGATTTACCAGCTAATAGCTCACCCCTTGACCCATGTGCTTTTAAAGGGCCAGTGCAACTCAAAATACTTCAACTGGAAATGTGTTGTGCCCCAAAAAAAAAAAAAAAACATCCCCAAAAATTTGATCAGGAAAATAATATAGCTTTAAATGCTATGCAAAGTAGTGGAAAACCATTAATAGAATGGAAAAATTGTTTCTTTGTTGTTCTCCCACTAGCAAGATGTCATCCGCGCTGCCATAATAAAGCAGTGTGTCGCCGGGCGAACATCTGTCAGTGTCGTCCAGGCTTCCACGGCCATCGCTGTGAACATGCTAACGTCAGCCCGACCTCCAGCACCTGGTTTGAGGCACAGCCTGGTCCCATCGAACACTCATACACCACGGCAACAGTTACCATGGCAACGCCTGTATCCACCACCATCCACAGCAACATCTCCACATCTGCCTCCAGCCCAGATGCAAGAAAGATGCACTCATTACGCTGGCAGCCGCCCAGGTGAGTGAACGCTTCAGAAGTGATGTGCTGTACACTATAGTGGTTTGTAAAGTGGCTATATTAGTCAGAAAGTGCTGCTAGCTTACACTGGTAATGGAAAGTCATGCTGAGCATGTTGCATTATGGCATACAGTATTTCATGCAGCGTTGTTTGGGATTTGCCTACAGGAGGCGCTCTCATACTGCATATATACTGTATGCATGCAGATTGCAGATTGTCATATTTTATTGAAGATATTTCTTGTTTATATATAACTGGCTCTTCCTAAACAACCGGTATAACAGTGTTATTGGAGGTTTTTTTCAACTCAGCTTGTCATGTCTGGAGTCTTTCATTTTAAACTTATCAAAATTACTAGGTGTAAACATTTTGTTAAATGGAAAAAATGACATAGTGTGCCTTTAAGTGTTTATAAAACAATCGTTTAAGATTTGCTGCCACAAAGTGGAAAAATTACAGTTAACCGTATGTGTTTTGACTAAAAATACAGATAAAGGTACTGCAATCAAATCACTTTTTCCACCATATCTTACTCAATGTTGAAAATATACATAAAACAGCTAATTAAGTATGCCATTTAAAATATCAAGCACATAAATTAACAAACAGACAAAAAATAAAGCAAGAGAAGGATATAATATAGATAGCAAATAGTTGGTCTAAACATCACTTTTAATTTAAAGAATGGTTTCAAGTGGATTTTTTATTCCAGTTTGTGGACAATCTTTTCTCAAAAGAAACAAATTGTGTGTGTTACTCGGATTTGCCTACAGGAGGCGCTCTCATACTCCAAATTCATATAGCCATCCGACTCTACTTCACTCACTGCCAGCACAAGACTGTGTGAAGTAACGACTATGAAAAGTAAGTGTAGTAAGTGGGAAGAATACTTCAGTACTTAAATCTTCTTGAAGGATTCTTCTTGTTTACTAAAGGATTGTAAATCCATCCATGTGGTAAACAGCTGTTACGTCTGTATACACTGATGTTACGTATATACTTTCTTTCTTTATACAGAGACCTTAAGTAACCCTTATCTTCTCACAGCTCGCTCTCCACCCTGAAATGAAAAATAACGCTATCTCTAATCTCACCTAATGTTTTTCCAAGGTGGATAATGTGGAGTAGAAGATGTACTGCTCACTCTCAAACTGACATATGTATTTTAACTGGCTGACCCATGGGCAGATGCTTCTTTTATATTGTATTCAGATGACAGAGGATGCAAAAGAACTAAAGGTTGTGAAGAAAAGTGTTATGATTGGAGAGCCACACCTCATCTGATCTCAGATTGATGGAGCAACGAATGCCATAAAGTTAAGAAGTCTTGCCCTTGTTGGAAGACTCTGATCAGAGCTTTGATATTCAAGATGGAATATATTTACTCACGAAAGTGTATATGCGGTCATGGTTAAGAAATAGTTTATGACACACCAAGGTCTCATCTTGCAACATCTTGATTTAGATGTTTTTATGGTGAATAAAAGACAAGAAAAGTGTTTAGCTTATTGTGTAATGTGAGGGTTTTCACAAGGAGATCCACAAAACAACAACAGTTTGTTGGTGAATTATCCAAAGTAATAATAAACAAACACACAAAATGTGTTGAAAAGTGTTTGAATTGTGTGGGAAATCTTGTGGCGATTTCAGTTTGCATGATAATATTGCCTGTCAGAGAATAATCTATTTTAAGACACTAGTTTTCCTCCAATACAGTTAAATTAGAACTTATTTAACAATATAATTAATAGTACTGGAATCTGGAATTTTTAAAGTCCCCCTGTAGTGAAAATCAAGTTTTTAATGATGTTTATGTGTCTATGTGGTGTTTTTAATATGCTTCAAGACAAACCATGTGTAAATTCATAAGTCGACACCATTGCTGAGTATTTTCTCCTTAAAACTGCAGTGAACCAAAGACAGTCTCAAAAACACGGTTTGAAATCACTGGTGTTTCTGACGTCACAAACTACCTTGTAACCAATCAGATCAACGTGTGATCGTCAACCAGTGGATCTCTGAGCTGAGTGAGTGAGTGAGGGGAGGCGGGGCTCATTTGCATATTCATAGAACAGCATATACGAAAAAATTTATACGGAAAAATATGTCATTTTGGTGATCAAAGATGAGTTTTAAGGGATAAAATGATTGACTACAGGGGACTTTAACTTTGGGAAAATCCCTTTATATTATCGGTATCTAATACCATTTTCAATACCACAGGGAAAATATTTGCCACAACATTAAGGACAAAACATTTGAACAGTATCTAAATTCATTGACCATAATCTATTGTCTTAACTAAAACTCTGCTATCTGAGATTCTTCAGGCCTGATAGCTGAGTGGGATTATATAATAATACTAATAATAATCTCTAAAACAGGAATATATTACTATTGTAAAACAAACACTGTAAAATAAAAAAGGAAAATTATTTCAAAATAAGTATGTTAAGTGTAAAATTACTATACCGATGCTTTATTGTTTTCACTTGCAAGAGTTAAACCCTCAATTTTTTATTTATCAAAAAAAACTAAATCTGTATTTTGGCAACTTAATTTACAGTTTGGTTTTGTGTCCTAGTTTGAGAGATTTACTGCCTTTTTTTTAGGTCAATTAGACCCTCTCAGACTGTTGAGCAAGTCCTCTGGTGAACCTAAGCTTGGGAAGGAAGGGCCTGCCCTGTGGAAACAGTTCTCGCACAATAGACTATTGAAAGACTCCATTATGGGTCATTTTCAATGATCTACCTGATGGGCCAATGTTGCATACACACTCTGTGCTGACAGCCCTGCAATTTCCCCATCTTTCAACAGTTTTTATATCACATTCAATGTGTGAACTAGATTTGTCAGATAAGTCCTCAGTGTTTGAAAGTCCCGAGGCCTGGCAACTAAACCCAGAATTGCTAAAGCAAGCAAGTTCTGCTTTTATTTCCATGGCTTTTCAAGTAAGATATGAATGCTTACATTTGTCCGCTATGAAAGGAATGTGCTCTACATATGTATTTTAGAAACCTCTTTGTCTGAAATGTTGTCTAAAAGGTAGTAAATCATCACAATGGGGTTTATAGGAAATGTCCCAAGTTTGTTAGCTGTTTAAGGGATTTTTCTATAGCATAAAATAAATTAAAGAATGTAAATATTAGTGCACCACAAAAACAGAAATATGACGTGGTTCTTTTGTTGACAATCCAAAAAGAATATTGCACTTGGATGAACTAATTTCATTTTTTGATTCAGAGACATTGTCTACATTTGAAAAATAGAGTATGTGACTGATTATCATTATGGTTCAATTTGCTGGAGCTCAGTGCAAATCTAGGAGTACCACAGGGCTCTGTATTAGGACCTATCCAGTTGTTCTATATCATGGTTTTCTGTGAATGAGTCCTCTCTCAAATCGTCTCCTATGGCGCCTAGGGTGTTTATGTTGAGTGAGTGTGTGTATAACACATGCAGAGTTGGGAAGGTTGCATGTAAAATGGAAATGGCCATATGCATGTTTTATAGGCTGTTTGCTGTTGACCTAAACTCACGTCAGCTTGTTTTCACTGTAAATTATCTCTGTTTGGGAAAATGAGCTCATGCTCAAAAGTCCATGCCAAAAAGGTTTTCCACATGTGCATCTGCTTGGGCACACAATTGTACAGGAAACCAATGCAAGAATAAATTTGGTAACGTCTCTCTGTTGGCTGTGGAGTTCTTTTCATTATTTTAGTGGACCATTAAAGGGATACTCCACCGAAAAATGAAAATTCTGTCATCATATACTCACCCTCATGTTGTTTCAAACCTGTATTCATTTCTTTCTTTTGCTGAACAGAAAGGAAGATATCTAGAATAATGTCAGTAACCAGACAGTTTTAGAGACCATTGACTTCCATAGTATATTTTTTTCCTACTATGGAAGTCAATGGTATCTAAAACTGTCTGGTTACTCACATTCTTAAATAAAGTAGAATAGTTGACATTTATACAGCCATACTGTACAAGACACCTTAGTTTGTGATGCTTGATTATGTTGTTCGCTGGAAATTATTTACATTTACATAAAAAATACATACTTTGATCTTTATAAGTATTGCAATATATCCATCTCCATCCATCTTCTTCCGATTATCCGGGGCCGTGTCATGGGGGCAGCAGTCTAAGCAGAGACACCCAGACTTCCCTCTCCCTAGACACTTCCTCCAGCTCTTCCAGAGGAATTCCGAGGTGTTCCCAGGCCAGCGGGGAGACATAATCCCCACAGCGTGTCCTAAGTCTTCCCCTGGGGTCTCCTCCCGGTGGGACACTCCCAAATCACCTCCCTGGGAAGGCGTCCAGGAGGCATCCGGAATAGATGCCCGAGCCACCTGAGCTGGCTCCTCTCGATGTGGAGGAACAGCGGCTCTACTCTGAGCTCCTCCCGAGTGACCGAGCTTCTCATCTCTAAGGGAGCGCCCAGTCACTCTGCGGATAAAGCTCATTTCGGCTGCCTGTATCCAGGATCTTGTCCTTTCAGTCATGAACTGTGTGTATAGAGTAGGTGAGAGTAGGAACATAGATCGACCGGTAAATCGAGAGCTTTGCCTTGCAGCTCAGCTCCTTCTTCACCACGACAGACCGGTACATCGACCGCATTACTGCAGAAGCTGCACCGATCCATCTGTTTATCTCCCGTTCTATCCTTCCCTTGTGTACAAGACCACAAGATACTTGAACTCCTCCATTTGAGGCAGGAACTCTCTACCAACCTGAAGTAAGCAAGCCACCCTTTTCCGACTGAGAACCATGGCCTCGGACTTGGAGGCGCTGATTCTCATCCCAGCCGCTTCACACTCGGCTGCAAACCGTCCCAGTGCACGCTGCAGGTCCTGGTCTGATGAGGCCAACATGACAACATCATCCGCAAAAAGCAGAGACGAAATCGTGTGGTCCCCAAACCGGACACCCTCTGGCCCCTGGCTGCGCCTAGAAATTCTGTCCATAAAAATTATGAACAGAACCGGCGACAAAGGTCAGCCCTGCCGGAGTCCAACCTGCACCGGGAACAAGTCTGACTTGTTTGTTTGTTTGTTTGTTTGTATACTTTATTGTCCTTTTTAAGGAAATTTGTCTTGGACTCAAAGCTGCATTGATACACAACATATACATACATACATACACATATACACACACAACCAATAAAAAGCTACAAATATTAACAGCATCAACGGTCCCTCTTCCCACCATATAGGCAAATTGAAAATGGATCCAATAATGAATTTACACTACAGTCCCTCTTCCCACCATATAGGCAAATTGAAAATGAATCCAATAATGAATTTACACTACATTTCAACACGACTACGTTACTACATCTTGCTATTTAACATATTAATAGATACAGGAATAAATGACTTTTTGTAACGGTTGCTCTTACACAATGGGACTCTATACCGTCTCCCTGATGGCAGAAGCTGATACTCTGGGAATAAAACATGGCTTGAATCACTTACTATTGTCTGTGCATTTTTAAAAATCAACGATTCGTAAATTGATTGAAGTGATGAGTACTCTCTTACACCCATAACTTTCATTGCAATTTTCACAAGACGAGCAAGCTGTGATTTTAATTGGACCGAAAGATTGCCATACCAAGTTTGCATCCCATAATTCAAAAGACTACCTAAAACAGCGTAATAGAATAATTGCATAATTCTCTGATTTACACCAAACAGCCTAAGTCGTCTCAAAAAATACAAGCGTTGTTGAAATTTTGAACAGATATAATCAATGTGGGCTTTCCAAGTAAATGACCGATCAATGACCACACCTAGATACTTATAGGTATCCACCTGCTCAATGATATTATCATAGATGATAACTGGGCTATAATCACCTAATCTTTTTGGATCTATTATCATTTCCTTCGTTTTTGATACATTTACGATAAGATGATTTACATTACACCAACGCACAAAATTCGTCCGGCAATGCGAACCAAGCTCCAGCTCCGGTCGTACAGGGACTGGACAGCCCCTAACAGAGGGCCCCGGACCCCATACTCCCAGAGCACCCTCCACAATTGCAATATATTTCTTTAAAATGTCTATAACTGTCTATACTTATTCTAGTTTGTACAGAGGGTGTTTTTACTAGTGCTGCTTTTATTTCTTCTGAACTTTTAACTGTGGATTTATTTTTGCATTTTAAAGGTGCCCTAGAATGGATTATTTTATTATTTTATAATGTTTCCTAGTGTGCCCTTATAATGTTAGTTTGTTTTTTAGATCAAAATTTGTTATAATTTAGAAATAAAAGGCATATTTCCTAGCCTGATTTTATCCTTTGATTTGAACACTCAGTTTGAAGGGGCGTGTCTGCTGTGAGACTTCAGTGTAAACGCCCTCTGCTGTGATTGGCTGACATGCTTGCATATGAAATATCTGGCATTAAATGTAGAGCTATCAGGAAAACTTTTACTATTACAGCTTTTATACGTTTTTACTATTACAGCTATCGGGATTAATAAATCGTGGGAAGTTTTTTAAGTATTTAGATCTATTCCCATCACATAAAAGGTTGCAGTGAGCATTGAGCAGATGACAGTCTGTTGATTGCGTGAATGAAGATCTTATCACTGCAACGCGATTTACTGATGCATAAATAGTGTTGAACGACTTTGAGAGAAAGATTATCTGTCTGAATTTGAACAATTACACATCAGAAATTCACATAACCCACTGGTTCTCCAGAGGCTCGGATGAAGGAGCTAAAAAATATATGTTTGTGTTCATTTGTACATCCAAACACTGAGCAACTGCCATGCTTCGTTCGCTCGTTTGCAAGCCACAATGTCTCTCGAGTAAAAAAACAATATCGCGCTGGATCTAAATAACACAGTGTAAATTACCGTTAGTAAAATCACTACTTACCGCTTGCGGGAATATAACGTTAGTTGAAATTGCCCCCTTCGTCAGTATGAGACGCCGAGAGAAGCCTGGCTGCTTGATATTGTTCCAGGTTAGAAAAAAAGTCCGCGGTGAAATGGGCAGAGCAACTAACAACTTCGAATTAAACTGTAGCGGTATCCGATTATATATAGATAGATTATAGATAGATCTGCCATTTTCCCTATGATCCTCCTCCTGCTTGTTTCTTCACCTGCAGAACTTCTGATGATTTGGCTGTGCAGTTTCGCCTGGCACTGAGCATGGGCTTGCATATGCAAATTTTTGGAGGCGTACATATTAATGATCCCAACTGTTGCGTCACAGTTGGTGTTATGTGGAGATTCGCCTGTTTTTCAGGGGTGTTTTTCAAAAACGAGATTTAAATAAGAAAGAGAAAACTATGGTGTTTGAGACTCACTGTATGTCATGTCCATGTACTGAACTCTTGTTATTTAACTATGCCAAGATAAATTCAATTTCACATTCTAGGGCACCTTTAAAGGGCTTTCTCATCATCCATAGGTTTTTTATTTTGCTTTGTGTTGCAGCTTAAAAGAGGCCGAGTCAGTCCTGTTGAAGAGAGCGCTGTCCAGTGGAACTGGTGGAGAGAAGATCACGAGTGCTATACTGAAATACATTGAATCAGAGCGAAGCAGACTGGAGTCTTCATCATCTTCTGGAGAAACCAAACTCTCCAGCACCAAAACCTTCCAGACTCAACGTGGCCAGTACACACTCCTTTACACAGCAGGTCAGTCCAAGCCGGGGAGAATCATATCCTTCACTGTTGAACATTTCAAATGAGATCCTGTTAATACTTAAATGGTTTCTTAGACTGCAATGAGATTAAATTAAGAGCAAATTAGATCTAAAAAAAAAGTGTCTGAAATCAAATGTCATAAATTTCTTTATGATATCAAAAATATCCAAACAATCTGACTGTATGTTTCACATTTTGATGTTTAGCTCTACGGTCTTACAGTATATCAACAATTGATTTATTAATGTTTATTTTCTTTATGTGTATTCAGATTTTTATTTTAGGAAAAACATCTGAGACAAAGTTGAGCCTCAAATGAAGCATAAGTGAACTCCTTTTTGTCTCCTGGGTTATGAAAGCGCAACCACTGAGCAATGCAGTTTTCCTCTGGCTGACAAGCATCTTTTAGCTTTTTGAAATGTAGCAAAACTGTTAAAGGAGAAATCTGCGTATGGATGTCTCATGCATAGAGTAACGTCTCGGTTACGTATGTAACCCTCGTTCCCTGAGTAGGGAACGGAGACGTTACGTCGGATGACGACGAATGGGGTTTCGCTTAGAAAGCCTATCATCTTCGAGTATATAAAACGAGCCTATGGCAAGGAAATGCCATGGGTCTGCGGAATTTGCATTGCGTAACTCCGCCCCACCCTGGGGGTATATAAGGAAGTACGCTGGCAACATGCAGATATGTCTTCGCTGAGGAGCCGAGACTGAACTCAGGCGTTCCAGCGGTACAGCGGAAGTGGCAGGGAGATGTAACGTCTCCGTTCCCTACTCAGGGAACGAGGGTTACATACGTAACCGAGACGTTCCCTTTCGTAGTCACTCCGAGTTACGTCGGATGACGACGAATGGGGTTCCCAGTGTAATCACGCCACCTCTCGACTGTCTTCCAGTGCCCTGCGTAGTCTGAGCTCCCTGTCGTGAGACTGGCACGGACGAAGGACTCCTACTTAACACAGGAATACCAAGGTACACTGGGAAGCATATCTCAGTGGAAATATGCAATCATGCCCAACCCGAAGGGGTGGACTTGGAATACACATATGACCCCGAGGGGCTGCATATGGAGAAACACTGGGGTGTCCAGCCGCAGGTGGAATATTTCAACCCCAGGGGTGACAAGGTGGCTTGCCAAAGTGGAAATACAGTGGAAATACACATGTGGGGGTCGCCCGGAGGGGGAACCATGCACATGGAGGCACCTAGCCAAGCGCGAAAGCTGCCGGTGGCATAACTCTGGCGTTGACGTCGTCAGTGCTGGAGGAGACTCAGGGCTTATTAGGCTCACCTGAGGAAAATATCGCACGTATCCCGTCCGTGGAGAGGAATGGCGAGCAAGCGAAGACACCTGAGCAGAATCTAATAACGGCTAGTTGAAGCGAGTACATGAGAAGAAACTGGCTCCACTCAGAGATTATAGAATCTCGCGAATGTGTTAGGTGTCGCCCAGCCTGCAGCTCTGCAGATGTCTGTTAGCGAGGCGCCATGCGCTAGAGCCCAAGAGGATGCCACACTCCGGGTGGAGTGGGCCGTCACACCAAGGGGGCATGGTCGACCTTGCTGCTGGTAAGCCAAAGCAATGGCGTCCACTATCCAGTGAGACAACCTTTGCTTGGAGAGAGCCTTTCCCTTCAGCTTCCCACCATGACAGACAAATAGCTGGTCAGAGGTCCTGAAACACTGCGTTCTGTCTACGTAAGCACGGAGGGCGCGTACTGGACAGAGCAGTGCCAAGGCTGGGTCTGCCTCCTCCAAAGGCAGCTCTTGCAGGTTCACCACCTGGTCTCGAAAGGGAGTGGTGGGAACCTTGGGCACATATCCAGGCCGGGGTCACAGGATCACGTGAGAGTTAGCCGGCCCGAATTTCAGGTCGGTGGCGGCACGCAGCTCATCGAAGAGCCCTGGGTCAGTCCTCCCCTCGTGCATGTCACGCAACATCTGGGCCTGGTAGACCTGGAGTGTCGCCATGGCATGCAGTGAGGAGGCCGCCTGCCCCGCAGCTCTATAGGCCTTCGCCACAAGGGTGGAGGAGAACCTACAGGCCTTGGAGGGGTGCTTTGGGTCGCCGCGGGAAGAAGCACTCTGGGGACACAATTGCATGGCCACAGAGCGTTCAACCTGGGGAACCCCAGTGTACCCTTTGGCGGCCGCCTGATCGAGAGGAGGCAAGGCGGAGGAGGTCGCCGAGCGATCGCGGGAAGACAAGGGTGCCTTCCAGGACCTCGTGACCTCCTCATGCACATACGGGAAGAAAGGCATTGGGGTTGGACGCTGACGGGGATCAGCGGCCGCACCCAAAAAACAATCGTCCAACCGCGAGCGCACTGGACCGGGTGGTGGAGACCACTCGAGACCAATGGCCGCGGCTGCCCGGGAAAGCATGGCCGTCAGCTCGGGATCAGACTCGGGCAATGCTGGGACACCCGAAGATGGCAACACAGCCGAATCTTCCTCTTCCGAGGACTCCTGCCCACCTTGTGATGCAGCGATCAACATCACATCTTCCTCTGGAGCGCCGAATGAGACCCGCGGCAAGTCAGAGGACTGTACTGCGGGCTCATTTGGAACACTCATGGGTTGCACAGTGCTAGAGGGCGGTGTGGAGCGTGGAATAGTCGGCGCTTTGTTCCACACCGTAACCCTCAGGTCACCCTGGCCGGCAGCCGAAGTACCAGCTCTCGCGGAGCTCGTAGATCGGGGTGCGGATGAGGGGACTCTACCATGAAGGTCATTGAGTCCCGACCGCAAGCGTGCGATGGGCATGTTCCCGCAATGGGAACATGACTCATCCACAAACGCTGCCTTAGCGTGCTCGATACCCAGACACACAAGACAGCGATTGTGCCCATCAGAGTCAGAAATGAATAAACCGCAACCAGAAGTGCACGGGCGAGGCATCTTTAAAAAGACGTGCCGCATGCAAGCTCTTTTAGAAAGGAGATTTTCTCCACAAGTGTTGAAGCGACCAGGGAGATGAACACACAAACTCTGGCAAATCACTGCACAGATAAGCAGGGAATGTGCACTCGCTGGAACTCGCTGTCACACCAACACCTGGAGAGAGGCTCGTCTCGAAGAGAATAGAGAATTTACTCAGGAATTGGCTGTGGAGTGAAGTGCTGAACTTGGCTCCGAAGAAAAAACATATCTGCATGTTGCCAGCGTACTTCCTTATATACCCCCAGGGTGGGGCGGAGTTACGCAATGCAAATTCCGCAGACCCATGGCATTTCCTTGCCATAGGCTCGTTTTATATACTCGAAGATGATAGGCTTTCTAAGCCATTCGTCATCATCCGATGTAACTCGGAGTGACTACGAAAGGGAACTGATAGATTTGTGAAGGCTTGAAGGGAAAAGCAATGTTCTACTTCTAGTAATATTAGTATAACCTACTGAAAACAATTCCAATTGTACTTTTTAAGACACTGGTTGTCAACCAGCACACTTCCAAGGGGGCTTCAAGATTATATTTCTTATTTAAATCCACTCCCTCAACAACAGATTCAACCAGGGTTCCCATGGTCTGGAAAAACCTGGATATATGAGGTTGCTTTCTTTTAAAAGTGTGGTTTCTAGACCTGGAAAGATCATGTAAATTAATGGAATCTCCTTGAGCATTTTATTATGAATATACATATTTATAGTTATGCCAAGATCTAAAATGTTTGGTAACATTTTACAATAAGGTCTCATTAGTTGACTATCATTAACTAACAATGAACAGTAGTATTTGTATTAACTACCATTAAGTTAACAAATGGAACTTTATTGTAAAGTGTTACCAAGTATTTAATCAGGTACAAATTGAGAGCAAAATATATTTTGGAAAATCCTAATCTGTCATCTTTGTCCGGTAAATCACGAACAATTGGAAAAGTCACGAGGCTTGAGAATGTTGTTGTGGACTTTTGAAGGTTTGAGGGTTATACAGGTTTCTGTGCCAACATGTTAACCTTTTATTTGCCAGAAGCAGCACTGGCTTCAAAGAAGCAGGCCTGAGTAGAGAATATCTTGTTTTAATAATTTGGCCAGTTTCCTGGTTTTAAAACTTTTGTGCCGTGATAAGGTTTATCTGCCTATAGATTGGGGCTAGCTTGCATGGAGGCCGTCCTCGATACGCTATTGTTGCATATTCCTGCCATTGTTTAGTTTGGCAGAGAGGTGACGCTGCAGTAATCACTCAGGAGATGGATGTGCTGTTTTGCTAATGGGAACCCCTGTGTCTCCATGACCTCATAACACATTTGTTGCTTATCTGTAGATTTATAGTCTTTAAGCCCTTGGATATGAAGCTGTAGCTGATAAGTAAAGCTCTGTTACAGCAATTCCTTAGTCTGGGCCAGCAATTCATGGAATTCACTTCAAATCGATCATAATTTTTAAGTAGGGTTATTATCATTAACTAAAACTATTTTTTTTTATGACTTTAAATAAAATAAACATTAACTGAAATAAAATAAAATATAAATAAAAACTTAAAATCTAAAACTTATTTTATTTCAGTTACTTACCAAGGGAACATTTCTAAATTTTTTTAGATTAAGTTGATGCACTAAAATAACTAAGCTTAGTTAAAAAAAAAAGAAAAAAAAAGTTCTAATAGGTTTTAGTTTTAATACTTAAAAACTGTGTAGACACATTTAATAAAAAAATTATAAAAATGACAAAAACACTAAAGTTACTAAAACTTTAACTAAAATTAAAATCAAAACAGAAAATATCAAAATAAAATCTAATTTAAAAAAAAAATCACAAAAACTATAATAGTAGTCTATATCAATGATAAAAATTAACCATAAAAAAGTTTTAATTACTTAAAATAAAATAAACATTAACTGAAATAAAATAAAATACAAATTAAAAAAACTTAAACTTATTTTATGTCAGACAGTTGCCAGCATAAAAATAAAATAAAATTTGTTTATGTTGAAGTACAAAAAAAAACACAAAAAAAACATGTCTATATATTATAAGATTTACACACATTTATAAAATATTTGAAAAATAAAAATAACAAAAACAACAAAATGACTAAAAGTTTGACTTAAACTAAAATGAAAGCAGAAAATATCAAAAATGAAATCTAATTCAAAATATTGACAAAAACTATAGTACTAGTCTATATCAATGATAACAACTAAAATAAAATTAACTTGAAATAAAATAAACATTAACTAAAATAATGTAAAATATGAAAAAATAAATACATGAAGTACTAAAATATATATATTTTTAAAACATGTCTATAAGTTTTACTCACATTTATGCAATTTATGAAACAAAATGACAAAAACTTTGACAAAAATTAAAATGAAAACTAAATTCTAATTCCATAACATCTTAGACCATAAAGACCCTAAAATACCACTGAAGTTGCAGCTGAAGAATATCTGAGCTGTGGTTATTTTGGGTTTCCTGAGCTTGTCTTTTCAGTTTCTCTGTAGCTGAGTGTGCTTTTATGTAATGAAGTGTGTTCTGTAGTCCACAAATATCCCCAAGAGGCCCTTTCCTAACACCAGTCCGGGCCTTTAAATCCAGATCCAGCATGTAAACACCCCTGGACTGCCGTAACCTCAGGGCTTCCCTGTCCTCTCCTTCCGACAGCACGTTAACTCGAAGCGCTAGTAAATACACCTTCTCCGGCCACATATCCTCAACGTTTATTGCCTGTCGCAGTGGAAAAAACTCGATTGAGGAATGAGGGATGTCGTCTCACGTGGAAAAGACAAGAGTCGCTGCCAAACGCCTGATCTCTGGAAATCCAAGTCTCAATGCCGGCTGTAAAGGCCGAATCCAAGTTTCCACGCTGAGAGAGTTTGTAATGTAGAGAGGGAGTGACAGAAGCTCGGCATTCCAGCGGATGAGGAAACTACTTTTCTTTAATGACTTATTTTTGTGACGATGAGTGAAACGGCCCACTTTATAAACATTTACATGTTTAGAGTGTCACGAGTCAATAAGACGAGAGCAGAATGGAGTTGGATAAGTTGTGGGCGTCGGGAGTGTTACACAATAGTCTGACCCTCAAGCTCTTCATCAAGATTTTATTGTCCAGTTTGTTTTGCCAAATATGAATGCTTGTGTGAGAGATTGTTGATAGTGGATTTTGGTAAGCTTATGATTAATGCTGTATTTTTCCTTGTGTCTGTGCACTGATGTGACCTGTTCTTCTGGAGTTTCTATTTTAGATTCAGAGGCCATAATTGTGGCACAAACCAAATGACAATATCAGAGTTAAGCTGCACGTTATTGAAAGATTGTTTATTACGTGCTGATTAGTCTGTCTGAAAGAGGTATGCTTTTCCCCATGTTCATCTGTCTTTAGTGTTTAATGTTGCAGATTGAGCATGGAAAAGCTCCAGTTCTTCTCGATATCAGTGTCAGTGTTTCTGAACTCCTGAAACGCCTCCATTGTAGTCTTGAGTTTCTTCCTGGAAGAACACGCCACAATATTCCTCATTTAAATAATTAATGCGCAGAATAAAGGGGTGGGGCCTGGTTGAGTTAGTTAGAGGACATTTCCCATAGACGCTCGAAGAGCTCAACCAATCACAACACACTGCTGCAGCCGACCAATCAGAGCACGGTGTGCTTTTCAGAAGGAGGGGCTTCATAGAGACAGGAAGTAAACAGAGCGTTACTGACAGACTGGGAAGAGAGGATATTGTACACTTCAGTGTCCTATTACTTTTTTAATCAAGAATTGTTTTGTTTGTTATGAGAACTGTCAGATAAACTATTATCTAGCATGAGGTAAGCCTAGCATGACCAAGTAATATCTCTCTCTTAAAGTTAGGAATGGACTGATATTAAAATGATATGAAACTCTTGCTAAGGGAATAAATGAGGAAAAAAATGATAGTTATGTAAATGATAATTTAAGTTATGTAAATGATAATTAACTGATAATTATTCATGCTATGACCAATAACAGATAAACGAACGAAGATAAAATGATATGTTGTTGTGCATATCTAAATATAGAAGACTAAAAAATTTAAATTTACCACATAAATAAATAAATAAATGCAAAGATTATGCCTTTATATATTTTACGTTTATTTAATGTTAAGTTTCAGAAAAACTGAGTGAAAAAAAAGGTTTAGATGTTTAGATTTTAGCAACAGAGTTGCACATTTTGAAATGCAAATTAATAGAAAATAAATAGCTCATAATAGTAAGTTTGGCATCCTGAAGGTGACGTTTAACGTTAGATGAAGGTCTGGCACCTTCTTTCACTAGATATTTGTTTAATCCGTTTTGAGGCCTGTTTTGTGCCCTACTTATTTTACAGAAAGTGCCAGTACATGTTTTCAGAGTAACTTCCCCAACACTGCTGCTTTTGTACATGCTTTCATGGGAATGCATCAGGACACATTTTAGTAAAGAACAGATGACAGAGCAAAACCTGCCTGAACAAAGCAATAATACATTGAGGCTCATTATATTGTGTGTGTGTGTGTGTGTGTTTCTGATCCAGTACCACATGATGACATAATTTACAACAATAAGGTTACAAATTCAACTTTATTTTCCAAACAACATGAGAAACAAGACTGGTTGCTATAGTAAAGCATGTTTTACTGCCTCATTAATATGTAAAACATTGACATCATTACACAGTTGAACAGCTCCTCCCGAATGATTGATGGAGTCATATTTAAGGAGATCAAGAAGGGGAAAATGACAGTAGCTGTTGTTTACTTCCTATGAGAGATATATGTATATAGATGTTTGTATAAGATGTCATTGCAGGGCCAGGGCAGGCGGTCAGTCGGGGTAAAAATGATCCATAGGTCACCCGTACTGGGGTGCTTTTCCCAAACGCATCGTTAGCCAACTATGGTCGCAAGTTCATTTGTTATCAGCAGTTCAACGAGTCTGTGTTTCCCGAAACCATCGTTCCAACACACATTCACAAACGACAGATCTCGACCTGTGGTTAGAAGAGTAGTCTCTAGTTTGCATGACGTGGACTCAATAAATCCTTATCTTGAGCAAAATAAGATGGCATTCAGTACAATCTGTGCCTTTTATTTAAAATTCATATAAATGTCATTTGTCTTTTAGTCTGTCAAGAGATTTAAAGTGTCGTTTTTGAAGAGTGCGCGTGTGTGAACGAGCTCTAGTGTAAGATCGAGCCTATGAGTGAATCTGGAAATAAAGCAAAATAACTGAGAAAAATTAGAAATAGTCCTCAGATGCCATGTCTGTAATTTACAGCAAAAAAAATCTAGCATTAATTCGATCTCAAACGAATCATTAAAAGAAGTTATTACTCCACTAAGTTCGTAACGTCATTAACCAGTGTGGTTGAACGACAACTTTGCGACAGTACGGTTTCGGGAAGCAGTCGTGACTCGATAGTTGATTTCTTCATTGATGCATCGCACTACGGTAGTGAACTTATGTTGCTGTACACGGTAAAAGCTCACCCCTGAGGAGTGCAGGGCTAGCATTAGTAATGTTCTGCGATGTGTCAGTGCAGTGAGCGTACAGGTGTGGGGAGAAATGTGTTCGTCTCCCGCACAGAAACAGCCCCATTTGTTCTGGATTCTGAAATTTTGTCGAGTCAAGCTGAGTTACAGTCAGTTTCACCTCATTCCTGCCCATTTAACCCACTGTGTGCTTCTTCCTAGAGGAAAACCTTACTGTTCTGATGCTGCTTTTACAGAGTTTTGATTTGTTTTTGGGCTCTACTAGAACAGTTTTTCATGCTTTAATGTTATTTTCCTCATATTCTCTATTGTTGCTAGCCTGGATGTCAGCCGGACTTAGCCCCGCCCACAACATTTGAGGTCGGGAAGTTCGGTCTGGACTTGATCCGTTGTGGAACAACTATGCTCGAACCAGAGCTGTTCGGACCAATAGAAATTGTCAGGGCGGGCTTTATACGATGATGGACAGATGACTAACAGTAACGTAATCATCCACGTCACCAACGAGCGCTTGGGTTGAATTCGTTTACAACAAAGATGGCTGCCGCTGGAGAATTGAGATGTGTAGATTCCGCCATCGCGTCTGTTATAGAAGATATCGACAGCGCATTCATTTTAAAAGAGGAACAGAGAACCGCGATCAAGGCATTTGTCGATCGGAAAGATGAGTGAAGAACATATATACGTCACTTACTCCATTGCTCTGATTGGTTGTAGGTCTATCCAATTGAGTGCAGAGGCATTTTCTTTCCTGGTTCGGTTGAAACACACCCGTTAATCACAGCCCAATGGAGCAGATCAGACTCACATCCTGACTAGAATCTGAGTATGATGACGTCAGGCTATATTGTTGCGGCTCCTCTCTTCCCAGTCTGTCAGTATCGCTCTGTTTAGTTCCTGTCTCTATGAAGCCCCTCCTTCTGAAAAGCACACTGTGCTCTGATTGGTCGGCTGGAGCACTGTGTTGTGATTGGTCGAGCGCTTTGAGCGTGTTTGGGAAATGTCCTCTAACTAACTCAACCAGGGTTTAAATGAGGAATATTGTGATGTGTTCGTTCCCGGAAGAAACTCAAGACTACAATGGAGGCGTTTCAGGAGTTCAGAAACACTGACACTGATATAGAGAAGAGCTGGAGCTGGAGGGACTTTGTGCTCAAACAGCAACATTACACACTAAAGAAAGATGAATGTAAAAAAGCATAATAAGTCCTCTTTAAGTATACACTTGTTTTAGATGTTTCTCCTAAACTTCCTCAGGAGAAATTGAATTAGTCAATAGTTAGAAATAAATTTTGACAGCATATGATTTCATCCTAGAAGAAAGTGATTAGAAATGAGTTCATATTGAGATCTCATACGTTTGATGGTAGAATTGAAGTCTTGGCAAATCTGAGCAAAGTTTGAGAGAATACTAGGGTCTAAATAAAGATCTGAGAAGCAGGATCCTTCTGCACAGAAATGATCATTTGCTCTCTCATTGCTGTCTAGGAGAAACAACTAAGATTTTATTCACACCAGATTTTGACAAAAAATATCATCTGTGAAGATTGATCATCATGAGATAGAGACTGTTTGTTCTTTGCTTTGTAGAGTTGTTGACTCTGTGTGGATCCAGACACGTATTTGGTGAAAAGCCTGTTTTAGATTAGGTTTATCCTCAGTTTATCAAACCTGAACGACCTGCTTTTCCATGGAACACAAAGGAATTTTCGGAATTTTGAAATATTTGTAAATATATCTCGGCAGCTCTTTTCCATATAATGAATTAATGGTCTGTAAGCTAACATGAACAAACAATGAACAATTATGTTTTTAACCAGCATTCATGAAGCTTGTTAAATTATATTGCTCATAGTTAGTTCATGTTTAAACTAATCCATTAACTAATGTTAAAAAACGAGACCTTATTGTAAAGTATTACCAATATTTTTCATTTTTAACTCAAATTGTCTCCCTGATAAAATATTTTAGAGATTGGCAATATTATAAAACTGCATATTTATTATAAAAGATTTATAAATTTTCATGACTTTTAAACTTTAAAATAAGGCTACCTCATATATCACGATTTTACAAGACCAACTGAAAAAAAAAAGAAACTGTTAAAATATAATATTTCAGACTTTCATGTTTCAATAGTGTTTCTTTGTAATTATATGTGAAAATTGTCAAACATTACATCATTTCTGAGTGATAATTGGTTCAAAGTATCTATCGTTTGACTTCAGATGTCTTGGTATATACAGTAAAGCCCTATGAACGTCATAAATGATACTTTATGGTTCTTTATGGATAGTCGTTTTGTCCACTTCAGGGTTTTCATAGTTTACTGAAACTATAACTATAACCACAAAACATATTTTTGTTGCTTTAAATACAATAAACGTTAACTGAAATAAAAATGAATATATATAAAAAAACTGTAAAACATTTTTTTTTTCTAAAAATGACAAAATATGCAATGAAATAACTAAAACATTTACTAAAATTATCATGAAAAGGTAAAACATAAAAATAAAACCTAATTCAAAATATTAATAAAAACTATAATAGTATCTGAATGATACTAAAATAACACCGATTGGCATTTGATTTCTGTAAAAGAGCAGCGTGAGCATTCTTCAAAATGACTCCTTTTGTGTTCCCCAGAGGAAGTAAAGTCGTGAAGGTGACTAAATGATTCATTCTCGCTGAGCGTTTCCTCAGTGTCCAGAACACACTGCAGGGGAACAGTTAAAGCTTGCCAAATGACAGTGTTGAAAATGCAGAGTGAAAGAAAAATACACCCCTCCCTTCATCTACAAGCCCCCGGTACACACACACACACACACACACACACTAAACGGCGCTGACCTCACCCCCGTGTGCAAAGCCAGAGACTCAAAGTCTCTCTCTCTCTCTCCCCCACTAGTTTTCTCTCTTTCGCCGCCCACTCCAGTCTCTCCTGCTCATGTGACAGAGAAAGTTCTGCGCATTGGGAAGCCTGTCAGTGTGTGTGTGTGTGTGTGAGCGCAGAGCAGAACGAGAGCTAGATGGACCCGAGAGTTTGCTTGCAACAGCACCTTCAAACATCAGGACAGCTCTCGACTCCTTAACAAACGGCTTTCTGAGCACATACACAAACACACACACACACACACACACAGGTGTGTTTGGCAGACCCGATATCTGGGCAAACACATCATTTTTGTGCACTAGTTGGGATATTTGCTGGGACAATCCAAGAAAAAGACTCCTCCTGTGTCATGTGTGCGTGATGTGAACAGGATTCGCCATGCGTCCTCACAGACTGACTCTCCTGCTCTTCTCTGGCTTTGCCCTGTGTCTCTGTCTAGCCGTCGCTCAGCGCTCCTCATCCTCATTCACACACGGGGGTCCCGAGCGGATTAAAGTGCTCTTCACCCCCACTGTCTGCCGGCTGCGCTGCACACAGGGACGCTGCACCAACTACTGTGAGCGCGGGAACATCACCACCATCTACAACAGCGAGCAGGGAGGACAGACGCCGCCTGGGTCCGGATTCAGAGTGTGTGAGTACATGCACACACACACACACACACACACACACACACACACACACTAGTGGCATCCTGCAAGATATGGACCAAAGACACACACACAAAAAAAAACTTTTTGAAAAATGTGTTAGACTAGCAGTGTAATTTCAGTTTAGTGTGAAAGGTTTCAAATCCTCATCTAACTATATATTATTCTTGAAAATATTAAAATTAATAACATTAAAATAAAATAGAGACTTTATTAAAAATAAAGACTTTATTTATTTATTTATTTTAAAAACATTGTTTTAAAATAGTAGGTCTGGATTTGATCCCTTGCATGCTTCATTTATAATAATATAAATACAAATATTATTTTATTTATATAAAATTATTTATATATTAAAAATATATTTTTTTAGAAAATGTATAATATTTTAGAATATTATTTAATTTGTAGAAAATATTTATAATGTTAATACATTGTTATTATTATTATTATTATTAATAATTATTTTAATTATATATACAGTATATATATATATATATATATATATTATAAATTAATAAAACAATAAGCTTCATCCTCATGTGGACCAAAACAAATGGTCAAAATTTACTGGTATTACTATTGTTGTGGGGACAGTTGGTCCCCATAATGTAGGGAATACCAGGATCACACACACACACACACACACACACACACACACACACACACACACACACACACACACACACACACACACACACACACACACACACACACACACACACACAGCCCAAATGTACATGCACAGACCTGCAGGTGTGTAAGACATCCTTCTGAAAGTATTTACGAGCGGTGTGTGTGTGTGTGTGTTGAGGCATCTGTTGTGTCTGCTGCTCTTCAGGAGCTCATCCCTGACTCCTGACGGAGAGATGGAGAGATGGAGAGCATGACCTGAGCTCCTCTGGCTCTTCTTCTTCTCTCCGCTGGCGTCTGTTTATTTTCCTCTTTTCTCATATGTGTGTGTCACAGTGGGGTCCAAAAGTCTGAGATCTCATTGAAAATCTGGGGTTCAAAATCTAATTTTAATTGTTCATAAAACTATTCAAGATTAATAGTTCACTAGTTCAAGGTCACTAATCAAATATAAAAATTAGTAATATTTCATTTATTTTAATACAAATTCACGAATGTAAAATAAGCATTTTTCATATGGAGTTTGTTTTTGACATTTTTCAATGTTCAATGTCATTTTCTGATCTATATCATAGTACTGATCACATACTGATATACCATGGTATTTAAAAGTAAAAAAAAATACTGTGGTGTTACCAAAGCATTTTCATGCTAGTGTCCAAATATCCATGCAAATGTGCAACAAAAAAATTCATACCATTTTCATGGTATTGTCTTGATATTTTTCAAGGAGTGATCCATCAAATCTAGATTCGGTTACACTTTATTTTAAGGTGTCATTGTTACAGTGTAATTATATATTGAAGTACTGAGTAATATTAAGCAACTACATGTACTTACTATAGAGTTAGGGTAGGATTAGGATTCAGTTGAGGGTTAGTTGCATGTAATTATGCATATTTACTGTTATTACTATAGTACGTGCATGTAACAAGGACACTGTAAAATAAAGTGTAACCCTAAATTCATTAACAACAACAACAACAACAAATCTTGGCAATGCCATGGTGTTTTGAAGTACTTTGGAGTGCAGTGTAAATACCATGACATAATTATTCATTGACATGTAATATATAAAAATAAGATGGTATTATTATGCTGGTTCATCTGTAAGACCGGAACCAAACCATCTCTAACCATCATAAACCAGCCTTGGATTTTGTCGTGCATTCTGAGCGCAAGGCAAACGTGTGTGGTGAATCCCAGCTTGTACCGTGGTACGTTTACGTAAGGCTTGTACACTCCTCTTGA